>NW_009647828.1:4410307-4465972 GCF_000708025.1 Charadrius vociferus
AAAGAGTGAGGAACAGTCCCACCAACTCTCTGCCAAGCCACACTGTGCTGTTCAAGAAATTCCTTAGCAAGGGACTAAACTCCATGATATACTGACCCATACGGTGTTTTCACACTCTTCTGCATGCACATTCCCAATTTGATGTGAGACAAACAAGAAGACACCAAGACTTTGAAGTTTTTCTCAGACCAAGACAGTTATTGCTGTTATTTTCCATCTGGCAAGACTCTGAGGACCTATGGCTGTTTCCAAATATGTTTTCTGGGAATGTTACCGTATTAGAAAATATTTAGACATAAACCATCATCACTTATGGGAAAATCTTGTTAACACAGAACCACCAGCGGGAGCTCTCATTAAAAATTCCTTTCTACTTGATAAGGGCTTTCCTTATCTAAACAGTGGTTTGGTGTCCTCCTCTCGGTAGGCTGGTGTTGTGTCATGGAGTCTGGGAAGGCTTTCCTCACAGGCAAAGGAGGAAAGGCTAGACAAGCTGCCCTTTTTTGCCATTGTTCAGGTGGCTGGAGCGCAGCATTCACATTTGTTATCACTGCCAGGGGAACCACCTGGACCTCGCCACTCAATGCCGTGCTGCAGGCAGTGAGAACTGGTCATCTTTCCAAAAATAAGGACAGACACACATCACAGGTTTCAATTTATAATTGGTGTTGTCTATCACATAGCAGAATCAAGAAAGGACAGGTCTCCGGGGGAGACCAGCCCTCGGGACAGCATGAATCCCTCCAGAGACACATGTAGGCGGAAGCTCTGTCTAATCCAAGGCTCTGCTCTGGTCCTGGACCCACTGTCCGTGCACTCATCCATGTCCTGCAAGCAGAATCAGCCCCTCCACGGACAACCTGATAATCGAACTCGGAAACACCTCTTCTCCCATCTCCTTCCTGTTTCCCTCCTCTTCTTCCTCTGCCAAAATCACAGAATCACAGAATGGTTAGGGTTGGAAGGGACCTCTGGAGATCACCTAGTCCAACTCCCCCGCCAGAGCAGGGTCACCTACAACAGATTGCACAGGACAGCGTCCAGGCGGTGTCAAACCATCCTGGATACTGATCGTCTCTTATGCTCATGCTCATTCAGCCACACAGGGCTACCATTTTTTTTATTTTATTTCTAATCTGTTTTCTTTTTTTGTTTGTTTTTACCAAATCCCTTTAAGCCTCTTTTAAACAGCTCAGGGATCATCAAGGACTATTTCCCAGTTTTGCTTCTTCTTGTGCTCAGTCTCTTTCAAGCACCTTTAACTCCTTGGCCATTTTTACCCTTTTTGTTCCTGTCAAGTAACCAGAATATTGCCTACAGCAAAAGCTCACCTCCTCTTGACTCTGATGGGCACCTCTGCAGTCCAAGGACCTCCCTGGTGGCTACTACATGAACTTGATGCTCCACCACCTTTAGCTGCAGGAGTTCTAGCAAGGATGACCATTTATTTGACCAGCTCCCAGCTTTCCATGTGGACTGGAGATTTCAAGGGTTGTAGGCTGTGAGGTGAGCTGGTTCCCTTCTAGGGGAGCTGAGGAGATGCCATGAGCCGAGGGAGAGCTGCAAGACCCAGGCATCCAAGGTTCCCCAAACCCAGGTCAGGTTATGCAGGATCCTAAGAGCACATCCTGGGATGTCTGGCTCTCAGACTCAATCCTGGAGCTGGTGGTCTGGTAGCTTCCCAGGGAAGTAACTTTGTGTGGTGGGAGAGGGGTGTCCCAGTGCTTTTTGGCTTTCGGCTTGCAACAGGGAGGCTGAAAGCCTAGAGGTAGGTTTACCTCTCCACACTCAATCTACATGCCGGGGCATCTGCTTCTGGTCCATGAAAGCTTGCTGAAACCCAGATCTTCCTCACAGAAGGAATACGTGAGGATGAGCAATTTGGCATGTTTCTACAGTGCTCCACTTGCCGTGCCCTGTGGCTGCGGCCATTGTGATCCTGAGCTGGAGGTTGGAGGAGCCAAATTAACTTGTATCCCCTATGTGCACCTACATAGGGTCCACCTTGGCAGGGACCTTCAGGAGCTAAATCTGAGACCCTCACCCAACCCATCCCATATGAACCATTGTTGTTTGGGAACCTCAGAGCATGGGCATGGCAGGTCCCACTGAATCCAGTTTGTCTGCGGTTTGGGAATATCTGCAACCCACACCCCAGTCTTGATCACTGCTGTATTTTCTAAGCCTTTCTTGCTCCTCATTCTCCTCTTCCTCGGTCTTACTGAGTTGCAAGGTGAGTCCTCAGTGATAGCTGAAGGATTCACTCCAGAGCATTGCTTGCGTTTTTGATTATGCAGTTCAGAGCCCTCGAAAGAGCCCTGCAGCCACTTAGCTCATGATGACGACTGATACCAAACACCGTTTCCTCTTATTGCAAGCAAGTAAAAATAAACAACATCCTACTGTACCTGCCTCTATCCAGGAAAGCACAGTAACCAGTATTTATAGATAAACAGAGATACATTGCCTGCTGGGGTCTGCTGCAATGAATTTAGACCTGAAGATTGAAAATCCAATTGTGTTTATAAATCAGCTGTGACATGCCAGTGTCATGTCATCAGCAGAAGGCAAAGGGCATGTTTACTACAAGCAAAGGCACACGCTACAGTCAAATGCATAAGCAAGTCTCTGCGCAGACAGGTTATTTTTTGCATAGTTGTTTTTTGATTTTTACATGACTTAAGGATAATGCTCTAGGAGCCTTCTTTTTTTCTTTGCGCAATTTTTCTTTATAGTACCATTGTTTTTTCCCCTTTTGTGATTGACTGGAGGTTTTGTTCGGTTTTGGGTTTTTTTAATGTTCTGAAGAGTGTTTATGCTTTTTTTGGCATCTTATTGCATACCTCAAAAAACCTGACTAAAGCCCTGGCTGCTTCTAAAGCTCCTGCCAAAAGGAATTAATGCACCTCTAAATTTGCTTTTCGTATTTTTCATTCCAACTGATATTTTTAATAATAAATACGGTTACTAAGAATAGCTCTTTACCACCTCTGTCAGCTCTGGTCTTTTATTTGCACTCAGATCTCATCCTTGGGTTAACTGTTTTGAACAAAAAGCAGCACTGTATAAAGACTCTGTGGGGACCCCTCCAGCAAGCTGTCTGGTGTCCTTAGGATGTTCTGCAAGGGGCCAGCCCTGGTGCTGGCATGCTGCAGCCTCCTACATGCCTGGCATCTCGGAGGTGCCCTGATTTACATGGCTAAGCCCCAGTTTTCCCAATCCCTCTCCGTGAATCACTTTGTTTACCCCGATGCTGTCTGTCACCAGCTCCGCAGCCAGGTTTTCACATCCATCTCCTTCCACCACGCTAACCATTTTTTTTTAGCTGTTGGGCTTTTTTTTTGCTTTTTTTTTTTGCTTTTTTATCCTCTAGACCAGACCCTCTTATTAGATATGCCCTTTTCACTGACCCTGAATTATTGCTACCCATGGTCTTAGAAGAACAGTGCTGTTTGTTAGTCTAAGAGCACATGTGACAACTCTCTTCCCGGCCAACACCAGAGGTTCCACCAGAGATTTCCAGGCCAAAACCCAGGCATTTCAGCAAAAGCTACGGGCTCTGAATGTGATCCGTGGGGTCAGAAGAGGACAAGGGAATTGTCATCTATTTGGGGACCTGCTGGAAGACACTAATCAGAAAGACGTGCACAAATTTAGTCCAGCGCACGCAAGAGTTTCCCCAGGCTGAATCTGATCTCCGTCGGTGGCAAACATCCCATTCCCACTGCAACAGGGCTGTCAGCAGGAGCCGATATTTTAATGCCCAGGAGTTTTACTACAGCCCGTCTGGAGCGAGCAGTGCCTGACTGAGCCTGCCGGGCTGCAGGGAGTGGGACATTAATGGGGAAGGGCATCCTGGTCCATAGGGGTCTGTACTGGAGAAAGTTTCCCGGCTCCGCGGCTCTTTAGGGTTTGCAACAATTTGCAGATTAGTGTTGGCACTTCCAAGGCTGGGCTGGCAGCAAGACCTTTAACCAAGACAGACAGATTCCCTGCTGCGGCACTGTTCAGCGGGTTTAAATGGAATAACGATGTCTCTCCAGCTTGGGTGATATTGGGTCAATCTTTTTCTGTTTCGCTGTGTTTCCACCACCCCCCTCCCTCCGTCCCCATTCTTCCCCCGCTGCAGGTCACCGCCGCAGCCTGGGCTGTCGGGAGGGCTGCGTGCTGCCGCGTTTCTGCCTTTGTGCTTTGGGAGGTGGGGCGGGGGGAGGATCATTTTTATAACTCTTTGTACCAACGCAAGCAGAGCTAATGGTAAAAGGCAATCAAATCTTCTGCTCCAAGGCATAAGCTGGTTGCCTGCAGGGTCAGGGAGGAATTTCGCCCTCCCTTTTCTCCTGGGCTCAGAGGCTGCTCAGCATCAGCACAGTTTGAGCCTCATCCCAAAAAAACTCTCTTGTCCTTAAAACTCTTCCTTTTTTGCCATGTTGTATAGCTGTGAAAAAGTTACAGAGGGAATGATAGGTGTTTATGTGGTCCCCTAGGAAGGTCCCCATTAGCACCAGCAGCAAGCTGGGCTGTGGGAGCTGCTCATGGCTCTGCTGGACCTCGGGGCAAAGCCCTGTGCTGGCACTGGGCTACCTTTTCTCTTGGGACTTTTGACTGCCTCCCTCTGATCTTCTGTTCTCCCTCCATGGCCCAGTGGGCGTTTTCTGCCTTTAGGTCCTTTCTTTTCAACTCCAAATCCCTATGGGTTCTGGATTCACCCAGAGTAAACCTTTAAGTGTGTCTGAAGGGTGGAAACCTTGGGGTGGGAGATGCTCCAACCACCACCCTGGTGTTCCAACCCAAGCCCCTTCCTTGGGGAACAGCTCGCCTTAGCTTGGTCAAGGCGCACCAGCAAGACACACGGCAAAAATACAAGCAGGCACAAGCAGAGAAACAACCGTTGGGAAGGCAGGAGTTCAGAGGTAAGCCGGCTGTCCTCGGGTAACAAACTCCGGGCCACCCACATCAGAGCACCAACCTCAGCTCCCTCCCAGCAGAAATGACCAGGGGCAAATCTCGAAGGCAGAGCCAACGCGCGAGACACACACACACACACCCCTATCGGCACAGTCTCGCTGAGGAAGAGCAGGCATCAAAGGCATCGCGGCCTCTTCTCCCGAATCCAGCTGTGCCGCAGCCCCGGGACGCTGTGCCGGGAAGGATGGAGGAGCAGGGCAGCTTCACACAGGCTCCCTCCCAGCTCTCGGAACCCCTCTTCTCCAGCTGGACCCACAGAAGGGTGAACCCGCTGCGGCTGCCTCCCACGAGAAAGAAAACACGCACATGTGAGAAGAACGGCTGGAATTTTTTTTTTTCCTGTTGCATTCTGAAACCAATAATTAAATTTAAAAAATAACCCAACAATAATTACAGCAAATTAAGTAATAAGTCTAAGCTACTAGCAGAAGTTTGATTCAAAAACAGCAAAGCAAGCACTTCTGGTTGGTAGTCCTGATGGTTTGTCTCATATGGATGGTCAGAGAGCCGGAGGCGGGGGGAGGAAGCAAGTGAGAAACCATGGCTGACATAGGGTATGACCCGCAGGTGTCATGGGACCCTCTGGAGCCAGCATGTGGGTTACGGCTACACTTTCCCCCTCTTGGTTTGCACAAAAGGAGCACCTGGGTGGCTGTGGCTGAGTGGCGCTGGCTCCGTTCCACCATCTCCAGCATTTATGGGCTGCTCAAAACCTTGCCCAAAATAAGGCAACCTTGTCCCAAAGAGAGCTCTCAGAACTTTAGCGGCAGAGAGAAATGCACAGAAGATGCTGTGTTCCTGTGTTCAATTGCACCACTCATCGCCACTAAGCATCCTTTCAGGGCACCCTCTTCTGCAGGGAGAAAATCCTACTGTCCCTTCCCATTTTTGCCCATCTCCCCTCCTCACCTCTTGGGGAAAGTTTGGTGCCTTTTTGGTCCCAGTCACTAAGTCAGTCCAAACCAAGGGTCCCACCAACATACAGCTGTGCCTTTCTGTGCTACAGCCACCAGCTCATCGCTTTGATGTGGGTGAACTTCCATGTCACACAAGGCATGTCTATGTCCCCTCTGAAGGGGTACATAGAGGGCCTTGCTCTGTCAGGCCCCAAAATGCATCCCTGGGCTCCAGACTTTCTCCCAGGGGATAAACCTCACAGCCTGTCCCTGAGGCCAGCCTTGCTCACCCACCACGACTATCACCTGACGGTGTGCAAACTGTGCTGCTCAACCTTTTAAAAAAATCCCTAAATTTTTGGGGGGTTTTGTTTTTTGTTTTTTGGGTTTTTTCAACTGCTTGTCTCTGTCTGTCCCAAATCCTGGCCTGTCTGGGGAGATGGAGTAGTGAAGCATGCCCTTTTCCCTCCTGGCCAACCCCCTGGGGCATTTCTCACCACTCATAAGACCATGGTGTCCAGCAACCCATTCTCTTGGGGTTTCAGCTCTTGGGGTTGACCCTAAAGAGGGTACTGGGTATTTTGGGCCACCCTGAAAAACAGGGGTGGCAAACCCATGGGCTCAAGGGAACGGCTGCTCGCTGCTCCCCCCCAACCCCCTCCTTGCTCTCTGCAGCCCCCTCCATGCATCCCCCACCCACGGTCCTTCGCCGGGGGAGCCGCCGCGCCACGCAGTGCAGCGCAGCCTGCCCAGGGCTGGCAGGTCTGTGCCTTGCGAGAGACATCAAAGTCTCGCCTGGAATGTGTGTGGCTCTGCCGGGCTGCGAGAGATACGGAGCCAGGGATCATAAAAGAGATACTGCGATGGTTATCGCCCCATCAAATCAAGGGGAAGCTGCGCGTCAGGCTTGCCAACAATACCTGTTATTGTTCCTCCCCTGCGCGGCGCTTTATTAAGCGCTATAATCATTTTAATATTCATGCATCTCCACAGCCATTCCACCCCCCTCCCCTTCTCCTCCTCTTTGCTTTTCAACATATTCCACGTTGGAAAGTGCCTTTCTTGCATTTCCTGGGAACTCGCTTCCCCTCCGGGCAGCAGGTGTTTCGGTCCGCAGCACCCAGGCAACGTCCCTCTCTGCACCGAGAACAGGGGATTTTCTCTTGGTCTTTTGCTTCGTTCCCCCCAACACCTCCTTCCATCCGCCCCCGTCCCCTTTTCCTTCAAGTAAAAGCTAATTAACCACCACCCTGCTCAAATGATGGCATCGTTTCGCTATCAGTGCAAGAGAGAAGCTGGAAGCCCTCAGCCATGCGGTGTTCCCAGTCTGGTGGGGTATGTGTTCCTGGGACATCCCCTCCATCCCCAGGTGGCTCAAGAGTGGTCCGAGGCTGTCCCCACACCCATGCTGTCAGGCAGATGCTTTCCAGCAGCTGTGCATGGGGGTGAGGTTTGCACCAGCCAGCCTTGGGACGAGCAATCAAGGCACAACAGTTTGCGGCACCTCGGGGGTGTGAGGATAGGGAAGTCCCTTTGCCCATCCTTCACAGGCTCTCCAGATTTCATTCCTCAGCTCAAAGAATAAAACTGTTTGTGGGGTAAGTCTTAGTGCGAGTAGCCCAGAAACTGCTTCCCCAACTCCCATAACCTGATGGCACCACTCCTCAGCACTGGGACTGGCTCAGCCCCAGCCAAACCATCATCCCTGAAACAGCCAAAAAGCTCTGCTCATCACCTCCATCCTCCTTCCCCACCCTTCCACCGGCGGCAGCTTGTCACAGCATCTTTGCTGGGGACAGGTGACCATCATGCATTGTGCAACAGGTTCAAGTGGCAGGATGTTTATTCGGGGATTACAGCCCTGAGAAATACCTAGGACATGGAGATTTATTTTGCAGCATCTCATCCGTTCTGGTCTGGGCAGCATTTTCCCTGAGATGGAGGTGTGCCTCTCACTATATCCCTGGGAGCAGGACTTGATCCAGCAGCTGTAAGTTATTGAGAAAACAGCAAATTCTGGAGTTGTTTCATGGGCAAATACTGCAAAAATCTCCTTCAAAATGCTGTTTACAGGATTAGCTGCAGATAAGGGAGGAGAAGCGTTGCAGCTGACAGGCCCTTGCAGCAAAGGCTGCTGCTGAGGATATTGCTGGTAATTTGGAGAAGAGGCCCCAAGCCTGATGCTGGGCTGCTTCACACCTTGCCTGGATGCTCACAGCACTGCTTTCCTCCCGCTTGGCCCAGCTGTGATACACCCCAAAAAATGGGCCCACGGTTTCATGCGCTTTCCTCAGATATCCACTCAGGCTTGATGACAGGGTGAGGGACGCTTCAGCCAAAAGCAAAGCCCAGCAGCAGCACCTCCACCTGTCTTCCAGCTCCACCCAGAGCATGTTGCTCATCCTAAAGTTTACTTTCATTTTGAGGCAACTAAATCCATTTTTAAGCTCCTTCCTCAATTCAGTAACTGAGCATTTCACTTGAAAATGAGACAGGGAAAAGGTACTTCTGAAATCATTAGAGTAAAATTAAAATTTTTAAAAAGGCACAGTGGGATAATTGCCCAAATTCCCCCAAGTAGCTCGGGATACTTTCCAAACCCCGGCTTTCTGGTTACCATATTTGAGTAAAACCTTTCCCTGTTTGGCATATTCAGAGCACCTGTGGCAAAGGGAACTGGGTGCATTCAGAGTCTGATGGCAACGATGGAGGAGCAGAGGGGAGACTGTGAGCTGCTGGGGGACAGGTGAGGGGACAGCAGAGCCCAGTCCAGGCAGGGGAAGGTGTGGGCCATGCACCGTGCTCTGGGGCCAGGCTCCCTCCCCACCTCAGCGTACCCCAAAACAAGATGGTGCTGCAAAGGCAGGTCTGGTTTTGGCTGAGGGAACGAGCCTTTCTCTTGCCTGTCCATGAAAGTGCCTTTTCCAGCAGCAGGTCTGGAGCCCGGTGCTGGGCTCATCCCGGTGCGGTGCAGGGGTGCAGGATGCGGCCCCTGGCGCCTTCAGCTGCGGCTGAGGTATGCACAGCTGGGGCTCGCTTGGCAGGGCTCTGCACCGCCGTGGAGTTCCCCCGAGTTCAAAGCGCTGCTGCTGACTTTGTACCCCGCTGGAAGACACTTCCCCTCACCGCCTTCCGGGTGAGATTTCATAGCTGCAGGAGAGAGGGCTTTTCATCATTTAGCCTCAGCCTTTTTCTTTTTTTTTTTTTTTTTTTTTTTTTTTTTTTTTCCCTCCCCTTCTTTTCTTTTTTTGGTAACAATATCCTATACAGAAAGAAAACAAACAAATTAACCGCTCGGTCTCCAGGCTGAGGCAGCCTCACCCACACACAGCAGCCGTCGCCCTTGATCCCAAAAGCCCTACATCCCCTGCACCATCCCACAGGCATGGCAGCAGCAGAGCTGATGGGGGCAGCGGGGGTTTTGCAGCTGCGTGGAGCCTCTCTCACCCCCCGGCAGAGCTCAAGGTCAAGAGAGGGCTGCTTTGCTGGGGCAGCTGGGGTTAGACGCAGGGCTTGGCATCAGGGGTCAGGGATCTGCAAGGCTGGTGTGCAAACGTGCCTCTGCTTCAGTCGTCTTCTCCTGCAGGGTTTCTCCTGTCAGCACAGAAACTATCGAGCCTTTTTCCCTAGAAGGGAACATAAGCAATGCTGAGGTACATCAGCATAACTATTCCTCTAATATTCACCCCTCAAAACTGGTTGCAAAACAGCATGAAGCCTTAAGGGATACCAGTGGGTGTTTGGTACCCTGTGTCCTCCTGCCCACGCCGTGCATCAGCTTAATGGCAACCTGCGAGGCACAAGCCTCCACCAGTGCCACCTGCATCATTATGCCTCCCAAGGTCACGGGTGTCTTGTCACTGTCACCAAAGCCAGGCACAGCCACCAGGGAGAGGACAGCCACCAGGGAGCCCTTGGCCCTCCTGTGGAGGTCAGACGTGGGGCTGCAGGAGAGGTCCTCGAGGGTCTGTCAGCAAGGATGTTCCTAAAGACACTGCACAGGGCTTGAGTCAGGGTGTAACTGACACATTGACAGGCAAAGATGAAGCCTTGGGGCAGACAAGACTACAGGAGAAGGATGATTTGCCCTAGAAACTTGCCCCTCCACTGCGAAACACACAATGATGCCCACTGGTCCTCCTGTCACTCCATGTCCAGCACCCCATGGGCTGGGCTTGGCTGAGGTCCCGGCTGGGATGTTCAGCTGTGCCGGGAGGCTGCAACTGCCCCAGACACAGAAAAAGCCCCACAAGTGATGGTGGAGGCATGAGGGAGAGAAGGAAATCCATGCAAGTGCACAAATGAACAAGGAATTTGGGAATATACCCATGTTTCTTCTTCTTCAGCTGGTAAACAGCCACTGTCTGTTTTAAAGCTTTTAGCATGGCAGAAAAAGCATCTCAACCCTTGAGAAGGTGGGTAGAGAGGAGATGTTTGAGCCTGTATGAAGCAGTGTTAGGACCCTGGACCATGACCCCTGGACAATTTTAAGGGGACAAATGAAGCAGTGCCACTGGTGTTCTGAGCACCTAGCAAGGTAAAAAACATTTAAGCACCAAGTCTCCTTGGAGGACAGTTGTGTTGCTGCCAAATATTTCAAGACACAAGACCAAATTTTGATAATTGAGTACTGGATGAGCTAAATCCTGTTCCTAATTTTGAAGCGATGTAAACCTAATATTTAACCAACAGAATGAAGTAGCCTAAGTTTATTATGGGGCACACGGTCATACTCATAGCTTACAGTAAATAGGTAAGTCAGGCAGCTTAGTGGATAACAATCACACTCAGGGGTTAGGGTATTGTTAAGAGCTGTTTTGCTAAGATAAGATTTCTGACATCCATCATTGCTTCTGTCAAAGCCGAGAGGTTGTGAGCATGATAAGAAGTTGTCGTGGTTTCACTTTGTTAAAGGCTTTCTAGAGTTTAGCAGAGATTTTAGCAAAGATTGATCTTGGAGTGGTGATAATTCCCTGCAAACAGGTAACATTCCCTATAGCATCTTAAGTAACTGCTGCATGACTATTTTGGGGAAAAATTCTGGGAGACGTTTAACTATTTTTGTCTATTACCTATCTGTTTATCTCTTTATCTCTTTATCTATCTATTTTTATTTATTTTGACCAAAACCAGCACTCAGTCCAGGAAGGTAGCTATTTCTGCTGTTGTCGTTCAGCTGAGTTTGGTGGGAGCCACGACTTCCCAAGTGCTGCTTTAGGACTTGTGGTCAACAACCTAATGGGGATTTATCAAATTACCACTCATTTGCAGAGCTGCATCGGGTTACTGTAAACAGGGTAATTCAGCCCAAACCTCCCTTGCTGAAGGCTTTACCCCTCGCTGGGGCTCTGCATTGCTCTGGGCCTCCCCATCTTCTCTGGGACAGAGGCGAAGGAGCAAACCTCCCTCTCTGAAGTGTTCAGATCACGTGGGAAAACCGCACAGAGCGTGGAGGGATCTCAGTGTACAAATGTGCGGCACCTCTTCAAAGCTCCAGCACAGAAGCTGTTTACACTGTAAATAAACAGACACAAGTAGCGGGTGCAATCCTTTTCCTCACCCTCTGCTCCTCTGGGCAAGAAAGGCAGCTCCAGAGGTGCCGTGCCTGAGCGCAACAGCAGCAAAATTCTCCCTTTTTTTGTTTCTGGGGAGGTGGTGGATGGAGTCATCTGAGATAAACTGAGCAAAAATAGTCCAAGGAGGCTGGAAACAGCAGAATAGCAAGACTTCATTTTAAACAGCAGGTTCTCAGAGGAGGCATGCATAGGTGATGGTGGATTTGCTCTGGCCATCCTGTGCCTGGACATGTCCAGCTCCTCTGCCAGCACGGTCAGTGCTGAGGAGTGCTGGGAAACGGGGGCAATTCGGGGCCGGCTGGCACTGTCTGTCCCTCCCGAAGCACTGGTTTTCAGGAGGGGAAAAACAAACTTCAGATGAGCAACAAGTGAATCATTTAATCCTGTCTGATTATTAAAAGAAAATCCAGACTGGGATGACAGGTTTAGTGAGTATGAGACTTACTGCTGCAGGTACCAGGCTGCATCTCCCTCGCACAGGTACAGCTTTTACCCAGGCTGCCAAGGTGTCCCACATGCAGGACCCCAAAAAGCAGCCCGGAGAGAGCTGTGGTGGGGAGAGAGAAAAGTTTTTCCCCAGGTTGGGTAGGGAGAGGAGGAAGGATGAGAAGAAAAAGGCCGTGTCTTAGTGATGGGAAACATGGGGCAAAGCAGAGCACTATCCATCCCTGGAGAGGGCAAAAGGGTGCCTACCCAGTGCCATGAGCACCCAGCAGGTGAGAAAGCAACGACAGGAGCACCACGAGCTGCTGCCTGAGCAGCCGTTCAGCAGAGCTGCATAGAGGATCTCCCATGGGTGACCCATTCAGGGCCGGGACAGGTCTGCGACATTTCTCAGGACTTTCAGACATACTAGTCCCTTTGGCTTGGCCACCAGGCGTCCTGGTGTTGGGCCTTAGAGGAGGGAAGCAGAGCATGCGTGACCATGAAAGCAGCATAGGACCTTCATATGATCAGGAATGCATGGTAGCCATCGGAGTTGTGTGCCTGGAGCAAGGCACAGGGCAGCTCTGTGGGGTCCGGCAGCGCCCAGTGGGTTGGATGGCACAGGCTGGACCAGCAGCTTTGCAGCACTGCTTGGCTTTCAGCCCCCAAATGCACTTTCTCCTCCTGTCCAGCCCTGTGGGTTTAAACTTTCCTCCGCCAGGTGCTCTGTGGTTGAGGCAGGGCTTGGAGAGGCTGGGCGGTGGTGGGCGAGAGAGCTTTAAAATAACCCAGGGTGTGGACATCTCTCTGGCAGCAATGTTATAAAAGGACCTGGCTTGCCCAAACACGTATGTGCCATGTGTCCTTGGCCCTTGATGGTGCGTACCTCTGCACCGGTGGAATCAGCTGCAAGTGCCTTATGGTGGCCAAGGTTCGGAGGGTCCTGAAGGACCAACACTCTCCCGTGGTGCAAGGCAAATCCATCCTTTGCATGTCTCCAAATAGCAAGGCTTTGGGTCAGGCTGCCCGAGGGCTTGCTGCCAAGCCTTAGAGAGCTGAGGCTGGACTAGACAACCTCCAGAGGTCCTTTTCTACTTGAACTATCCCGTGATCTGAGGAATTTCCCTGCTTCAGGGGCAGCTAGATGCACATCACGTGCTGCTCTGTAATGAAGCCGTATCCAAAATTCCTCCAGACAGGGCTTGGGTCATACTGTCTCTTGATATAATGACACTACCATCCCAACCAGTGTAACAGGATCCTGTCATAAAACAAATGTTATATGATAAAAGTATGGGAGAGTTAATACCCAGGTCCATGGACAGGCTTTCACCCGGAGTCAGGCGTCAGGCACCATTTTGTCTCCAGGAGTAAGAACCTGGTCCCACTACAACCTGAGCATGTATGGCCAAGCCAGGAGGACACCACGCAGGTCTTCCTGCAGGCTGCCCATGCACTACGTGTCCTCCAAACCAGGCTTCAGCCATGGACATCCCCACCTTTGGGTGTTTACTTCCACCTTGTCTGGTGTCACCTACTTCTCTTGCTCTTGCCCCAAACCATTGCTATCATGGGGCTGGTTCACAGCATCTCAACTGTGATGGCTAGAGGATGAGGTGGGTTGAGACTGTGTGTTCCTGCTATGGGAAGAGGGGAGACAAGGCAGGACAATGGCAGTACAGCTAGGAGAGTAGAGGTGGCTGCTCCTGCTGCTTCTGGATGGATAAGAGGCATAGGGATGGGAAGAGAGAGCTACCAATGGAGGGGATCCCCAGCTCGTGGCTCCCACCTGCCATCAGCACAGCTCCACAGACCCCACGGCTGCGGGCTGAGGGCTTTTCACCAACTGAGTACCCAACCGCTCACATTGCTGGGGCCTTTGTCCCCCAGTGCCATCCTCAGCGCTGCCTTCCCTGCTGACAAGGGAGCACTAGTGACGAGATCCCATGTGTTTTTATTTGTGCTAGCTTTGCCTAGATAATTGCCGGCAAACACTGTAGCTTGATAAGCAAAACATTGGCAAGCTGCAATTTCTAAAGCATCTTTAGCTAAATTTGTAGCGGTTGTCTCCAATTTGCAGTCCTGTTTGTGTCTGTGAAGAAGACACACACTTTCTCAGCTCCCTTCTCATGTTCTCACTTGTCTTGCACAGCCATGGAGGTAGAAGGAGGATTCCCCTCACTTTATGCAGCTTGGCTTTGACTGAATAGCTTCCAGTTACCTTGAAACCTAATCTTCTTTTGAACTCTTTTTAAGTCAGTTGCATTCTTGGAAGGAGATGAGCCTCCGAACTTGTATCATCTGATGAGAGAGATAACAGCTCTGCAGAACCTACGCCCAGTGGCAGGCACAAGCCAGAAAATATCTGCACCTGCTCACATGCAAAAAGCACCCAGGTATTAGAGGCGGCGATTTGCCTTTCATGAGTTTTGAGATGTTTATTCCATTGGGGAGCTTCTCAGAGTTGTCCTGGCTGCCTACTTTGGGACAACTGCCTATTGGTCCTATGTGAGCTCTGGGACACGCTGCAAGACAAACTGGCACCTGAACTTCTCCAGATGAAGATGGTCCTCATAATTTGCTTTTTGAGATGGTTTGATGCCATTTCACAGCTGGTAAAATGGGCTTATGGACAGAAGCTGAGAGCCCTGCTCCTCCTTAGATCCAGGATTCCCAAGCTTTGCTATTCTTCTTGCCCTAAAATAGGGATTGCACAACAAGATGTGTTCAAAACTAAGCTCTGTCTTCCTTGTCCGTTTAGTTCTCAGTGGCCCATGGCCACTGGTGACCATAGAGGGAGTCCAAGATTCATATAATTTCTAAAAATTGTGTGTTGATGACCCCTCTTCTAAGCGGGTCTATAGAACTGTTCCCATTGTTAGGCGCCATACCCTAATAACTGGTATGACTTTTGGGTAATCTTTCTGGCTTCCTGAACAGATGTACATCCCTATAGGGTCCAAGTGTGTCTAATGAGTATTGGCGCTTCCACCTGCAAGAGCCAAGGTTTTGGTGTTTAGCTCTTCTCCACGTGGAGCTAGCCTGGGGTGGCCTCACTCTGCTCTTGGATTTGCATTAGTAAAGTTATTCTTGTTAAGAAATGAACCCGAGGGAGCAAGCAAGGAGAAGCAGGGACTACGTGAAAGAAGGAACTGGATCTGTTTGCTCTCACTCGTTCCTCCACCAAAACTGTCTGCGAGACAACATGGTGGTCACTGCCTTTGGTCTCTACCACAGAGCAGAGGACCATCAAAAGAGAGGAGGACTGGAGAGAGGGGAAAAAAGCCGCTGCATGTAGCATTGGGAGGCAGGGCTGGATGCTGATCGTTAAGTAACCAACCTACCTGAGGGCAAAGATCTGGGCCCTCGGGTCTCCCGCGGGAAGCCAAGATGACGCCACCTTTTTCGTGCGCCTTCTGTGCTCCTCCATGGCTCCTTGGATCCTCAGCTTCAAATACAGCTGCTTATCTTCCTACATTACTCAGTGTTTCCCTACGTGTGCTCTAATGCATCTTCAAAGCACAGTGCTCACCACAGTGAACAGACCGGTTGATTAAATTAGAGTGACTTCTTCTAATCGTCAATGGTAGCGACTGTGAGGGCTGGGGAGTTGTTTTGGGGTAGCTGGGAATAGAATTGCCCTAAAATTGCTCATTGTCAGAGACATTCGAGGTGAGACCCGTAACAACTCAGGAGCCTTCTGCAAGGTCTCACCTTACAGGAGCAGAGGAGCCGCTGCAAGAGCAGACGTGTACTAATGGGTTTTCCTTTTTTAGTAGTGTTATTCCCACTGGGATATTAAAGAGCTACCCCAGAGCATCTGGGCAAACAGCTAATTCCCCCGAAACCCAGGGCGGTTCATCAGCCCAATCCTTTCGCTCTGAGTTGTTCTCAACACTTTGAATGCCAGATGCGGGTTTCAAATTGTTAAAGTGAGGGAGAGTGAGAGGAAACAATCAGCCGTTTTTCCCCTTGGAATTCCTTTGTTCATTAAAAAAATGGCCAAAAAGTGGTAAAAGTCTAAATTCTGGTTCCAGAGGGTGCGTCCAAGCTCTCAGCGGAGCAAAACTAGGCCTTTCACAAAAGCAGGCTCTTGGTCCTGGGCACCTCCTGGCCACTGGTGCTGGTCAGGAAGGAGGATTTTTTTCCTGTATATACATTTTTCAAGCCATGGCATTGCTGTCTATTTTCGCGTTCCTCCAAGACAGCAGTGACTGCCCTCTCTGCCACAGTGGGATGGCGTCAGGGCCCCCACAATGGCTGGAGAGGAGCCTTTTTGTCAAGTAACCCAGCTGGAGTCCTCCCAGTATGTGACGGTCACATGATGGTTGTGGGGCTATGGGAAAGGAGGCGAGTGGGAGTGGGACCGCTGGCTGCCAGAACAGTTCATACAGCCCACAGCGTGCTCCTGCCCACATCTGAGGAGCTGTCGGGAAGGCGAGTGAGAAGGAGGGAGCTGTGGACCAGATGCATTGCTCTGGTGGGCCATCTTCAGCCTGCAGGCCATCGGGAAGGCACGCCTGCACCAACGCTCCTGGCGGTTGCTCTTTGATAGGTGCCGTGGAACAAGATTGTGCATCGGAGAGAGAGCGGTGGGGTGATCCAGTCCGGGAAGTCATGTCTATCTTTGTTCTCCTCCTACCTGATTGTGGGATGACTCATCCCCTTCAAACCAGCAAGGCTATTTCTGACACGAGGTGCTACTTGGCGTGAGTAAAGATGGAAAAGCCTGCCCCATAACTTGGATGATAAAAAGGATAATAATTATGCTTTATATAGCAGACTTACAAATAATGGCTTGCTTCTTTGGCTGTTCAAGACCACACACGCTTTTTTTTTTTCAGGGGGAGAGGTGTGGGGGGTTAATTTGGGACTTTTTTAGCTGGAACTGGAGATCTGTGTGGTCCCGTAGGCTCCTGTATAATAATTCTTTTAGCTTAATATCTTTTGATCTCCTCTAAGTTATTCATCAGCCCTGAATAACACACTGCTTGACAGTCAGAACTTTTTATTGGTGAAACGGTGCTTCATTTCACCTTCAAACAAAAGCAGGCTCGATGCTGTGCCTCCTCAGTTACTGCTGGAACCCATGGACAGGTGTCAGGTATGTTAGGAGAAAAGGGATACTAAGTGGAGACAGGAAGAAAGGGGAGGAAGAAAAAGGAAAGAGGTCAACAAAGAAAGGTACAACTTAAAGGAACGAAAAGAAAAAAAAAAAAACAGAAAAAAAAAAAGAGGTGCTAGAAAGGTAACAACCAGTAACAGGTTTCATTTGTGGGGGTTTTTTTTACCCATTTAAATAAAAATAAAAGGGGAAAGAACGACTGAGGTAAGGTACAGGTAAAGGGGAGTTAGTTCAAGTTATCCTGAGGCATCCAGTGACTCTCTGCTACAAGTCCTCACAGGGAGCAGACACTAGGCATGAGGAAAAGGGGAGTCTGTAGGAACAGTGGCCATAGCTGAGGAAGTGGGTTGAGGTTCTCAGGTCCAGGGAAGCAGGTTGTCTCATCCTGCAAAAGCTGTCAAGATGGGGAAAGCACAAGTGAAGCCCACCTCCAATCGAAGAACAGCCCAGGCTCCCTATATTTGGGAAGGGAGAAAAGTGGTCTGTCCAGCTAAGCTCTCTGGCCTGGGATCAACAGCGTGGCAAGTCCCAGACACCAGGAGGGATGGTACATTACAGGGTAAATGTTTTGGAGACTTACAAAAATGCTGTAAGACTTTGGAGTGGCACACAGGGCATGGCAAGTTCCTCTGGAGGAGATGGGTGCTGCCGTGAGCTGGAGGGGAGCAGAGACCCACCTGAGGGCAAGCGAGCAGTGACCTGTGCAGGAAAAGATCATCTGAAGGGGAGATAATTAACAGGGCTTCCTAAGGATCAGCATTGAAAATCATCTCACATCCTCCCTAGTGACTTCAGCACAAAAAGCAGCAGCATGTTGATAAATCAGCTGATGTCAAAAAATGGAGGAAGAAGAGAAGGCATAACCAGTCTGGAAAAGGGCATGAACACCAGTCCAGAAAAACTGTCTAACTCCAACAACAGGGACACCAGAAGTGGGGTGGCACTGAAGAGCACAGAAGACAAGCTGACACTTTTAGGGTGGCATTCATCTGACCTTGCATTGGCTATCTGAAAGTAGTCCAAACACACTCTCTAGCCAGTGCAGAGAGAAAGGCAGGTCCAGAAGGTAGTTTTCTCCACAGATGTGTCTGACTTTTCTATGGCTGAAATTCATGGTAGAAATGAAGCTCTCCAGTAGGAAGTGGCAATAACTGTTGCTGTACATACACCATGTATGAGAACATCACGCAAGCCGGTGTAGAAAGAAAAAACTAATGCTTCCTCTAATACAGGGCTTTCCCTATGGAGAGGCACAGACAATGCAGGACAGGGAGTATGGCAGGGTGCAATCACAAAGACATGGAACCTTGAGGATATTGCCAGCATCTCTGCAACATCCGCTTTAGGAAAAGATGGTCACACAACAGTGCTTGCCAGCACTGGGACATGGAAGTGCGGGAGGCCACAGCAATACAGCAAGGAGTTGGCTACCCAAGGTGGTGGCAGGAGATGGCTAACCAGCTTGGGGTTGACTGCTGGCACATCCCCAGCTCACAGCAGTAGGGATTTTGAGTTTCATCATTGAGTCTAGTTGTGACAGAGTGGTGATAATCCATCCTCAGGCCTCCTACCAGTGCTGCTGTAATGTCTAAGGAGCATTTATTCCCTGGCAAATCTGGAAGAGGGAATGACTCTTCCAAGGCCTCTGCACCTCAGCTAATACTGTAGCTCCTACTTCATCGGTCCCAGCCAGGAAGGATTTTGACTCCGTTAATAGCTGAAGGATGGTATTTCCCTTCCTTCCCCCTGGGTACCCATGTTTATCCTGTGGGGTACAAACAGATCAAAAGAAAGTGAAATGAAGGCCATCTCAAGGCATCTGTAAGAAGATCACCTTGGTTCTGACCTAAGGGACCTGCTTCTGCCAGGCTGGAGATGCCTCCTTGCGAGAGCAGAGATGTTGGGAGAGACCTCTACAGTTTTGTGCCCACCACATGTGTCCGTCCATGCTGCCCCTGATCTCCAACGAGCATCTTGGGCTAACAGCAGAAAAGAGCAAGCAATTACTTATGTCTGCAAAGCAAGGGAATAGATGTAGTGGTCAGAAATACAGTCCCCGTGAACTGTGGCCGCTGTTGGTGAGCTACCTAAATCAGAGTTTCTCTCTCCAGGTTTTAACTCCATCCTTGCAGCACAGTAGACAGGTCAAAGCCTGCTTTGAAGCGAAACCCAGGCTGTAACCCATATGCCCGGGCAGGCACACAGCCAGGTTCACACCATGCATTAACCCTGGCTCTCAAGACTGGTGTGTGGACAGTCTGGGTAAAAGCTTTGGTGGAAGAGTCAAAGCTGCGTGGGAAGCGTGCTCCTCAGGAAAGGGGCCAGTGATGCAAAGGCTGCGGTGTAGCCAGGTGGCAAACACTGGCAAGTGAACTGACGAGAGCAAAAGTGGTCCAGCACCAACGAGCAGGGCTGGTGGGCAGGAACCAGAACCGAGAACCTGCACAGGGATGTCTGTGAGGAGACCTGCTCCAGCCAAGCCCTTGTGTTGCACCCCCTGGATGCAGTGCTTTGGCAATGCCAACCCACTGCATTGATCCAAACCCAAGAGCGGGCAAGACGCTCACAGCATCCAGACGCCAGCAAGAGCGGGGCCGTGCTCTGTCTGCTGCCCCTGTGGGGGCTTTGCAAACCTGCCTCAGCATGTGCACGCCGCCCCGTCCAAGGGATATCTGGGAACAAAGTCTTTATGAAAGTGCTGGGAGGGGAAAGGCTGCAAGGCAGAGCTACTAATGCACAGTCTGGACCTGGGAAACCTGTAAGGTTATTGGTATCAATATTTTGGTTTGGGCTGGAAAATTAAAGGCAAAGAGCAAAGCATGGTATTTAGGCACGAATTAGAAAGGAACAGTAAATAATGGGCAAGAAGGTAGCCAGGAACTGGATGATTTATTGTGACAAAGATAAAGGTGGCTGAAGGCAGGAGAAAGTCATGGGTCTGGGGCTGAGTGGCAGAAGGAGGAATGGAAAATAAAGGCAGGGCTGAGTCGGCATACTTGCAAATGTCTTTGTGCCCTTCAAATGCAACAAGCCACAGCTGGGAACCTGGTCCTGGTTTTCTATGGGGATCTTGAGGGTGGTGTTGGGGTGGACGGGTGTTGAACTGGGGCTTTCTGTGCCTGTGAAGATAAACTGAGCAATGGGCTCAGTGGTGGGGACAGTCCTGGCTCAGCATCCCTGAGACTCTGCTCTGAAACTGGTAGAAACACACACAGGGAAAGTTGAAACTATGGCTAAAACGTGTCCCTCTTGTCATCATCAGGGACTACAGGAAAGTCATTTTAACCTCAGCTGAGAAGTAGACTCTCTGGCTAAAAATCTGTTGCCTTAAGAGAGGTGTTGAGATGCACTCAAGGCCCCATCCCTGGAGGTGTTCAAGGCCAGGCTGGATGTGGCCTTGGGCAACCTGGTCTAGTGGGAGGTGTCCCTGCCCATGGCAGGGGGGTTGGAACTCGATGATCTTCAAGGTCCCTTTCAACCTAAACCATTCTATGATTCTATGATCATCCCCCACCACCCCAGCTCCACCAGTCTCTTGTGGACACATAAGCCAGCCCTTGAGGATGTCTCAGATACCCCAGCACCTCTCAAATGGCCTCAGGTGCCCACATGTGGTTGACAAAATTTGGCCCTCAGAGTCAGTAGGGATGCTGGAGAGAGCTCACGTGGTCCAGGCAATTCTATTATAGAAACATCCCCAAATTTAGGGATTTATGCCTCAATTCTGAGTCCAAACAGGTTGAAAGTAAGTCCACAGTTCAGTTGGGGGCTTTTTTTACTGAGCTGCAAGCTTTCTTGGCCATAACGGCGGCTGCTGTCAACTGGCTCTTGTGCAAGCAAGACACGAGGCTCTTTAAGCAAAGTAAAATTCATACATGCAACACTGATAAATCCTCATGAGACAGCAACGGAGTTGATGGGTCAGACAGGTCACATTTCCATATAGCGTAAATCAGCTTCACTACATTCAAATGAAGGCAGTCACATCAATTTACACCTGCTGGAGAAGTGGACCGGAGAAACTTGATAGGAAAGCTATTTCATCTGTCCTGACTTCCCTTTGCGAAGCAGGTCGTAAGGCAGTTTATTGAGTGCAATGTTCAGATGCAATATGATAAGGCACTTCCATGCCTGGAAGAAACACCTGTCTAGAGAGATTTTAATAATGGCTGCCTTGCAAAAGGGTCGTACTGTTGGGCAGCAAGTGTCTCCATTCAGTCTCTGAAGATCTGCATTTAATCCTGATGCACCAGTTTTCCTGTTAAACCAGACTCCTAGGAAAGACTAATGCGGAAGACGATGCAATCAAGGCAAGCCGGTGGAAAGATAACCCATCAATTACCCAGCGGCTTGGGATATTCCTTCAAAGGCCCATTCAATTAGACATCTGATTTGCATGTCTTTCCCATTTGCTGTAGGTAGTCATTAGGAGCATTTAAATACAACCCTGACTGCAGCCCCACAAAGCCTTGGGTGGATGCTTTCGAGAACCTCATTTTAGTTTATCAGAGTTGTCAGAAGTTGCAATTACTCTAGAGCAAGAAACAAAATTCTTTATCGCCCCTTTGAATCTGCTGGGATTAGCATCCCCCCCCTTGCAAAAATAAGTGTCTTTGCAGTCTTTAAAGATCCCAAAGATCTCTTAAGTCCTGTCAGAAAGACAAGCACGGTGGCCCCCAAACACCACACTGATGTGCGGCTCAGTTCAATGGCAACCTTTTCCCCCTCTTTTTCATTGGTTTGTGCCCAACTGATTCCTTGCCATCCTGGTCCATGTCGACTCTTTACCAGGGTTCAGACTAAGCCGGGACAGCTGATTTCTCTTCAGCAAGACACCAGGGCTGGATCCTGCCTGTCCTCCGCTCAACTATCTCGGGTTTTCGGCAGTGGAGAGGGGACCGCCCTGCAGCCCCCGCACAACAGGTCTGTCTTGTCCTCCTGTCCTCCCTCCCTGACCTTTGCTGCTCTCTCTGAGCCTTGCACTCTCCCTCCCAGCTTTTTAGGCTGAGCTGCTATTTCAACATCACCTGAGCTGAATTAGGACTGGACTGACATGTGAACCCCCATCCAGCTGTGGTCGGATGTTCAGCTGAGAGTTTGGGTTCTCAG
This sequence comes from Charadrius vociferus, assembly GCF_000708025.1. Lineage (NCBI taxonomy): Eukaryota > Metazoa > Chordata > Aves > Charadriiformes > Charadriidae > Charadrius > Charadrius vociferus. Next base: position 4,432,408 of record NW_009647828.1, read on the forward strand.
ACAGGCAGCACGACCCCACCAAGCTTGGCCCATGTTTGGTCATATATAAATGTTGTCTCTCTCCTATGTGGGTGCTGATCTCTACTGAAGTCAAATCTACCTGGAAACTGCCTGGGAGTCTATTTTCATATAAGATGTAGGAACTGAATGTCCTAAAGTCTGCCTACACCCCTGAAAATTTGTCTAAAGTTGGCAGAAAGCTTCAAGGATTGCTGTGGAAGGAGAGGGTTGAGAGCTGATAGATCCCCAAGGAAAGCAGATAAAAAAATCACTCCTCCCTTTCTCCTTCCCCCCTTTGGCAGAGCAACACAAGCAGACGTGGTGTAGACACAGCTGTACCCGCACGCAAGGGCTTTGGTCAGCGTAGCATGTGTTATCGTGGGAGGCAGTGCAGCAAAACACGCTCCGGCAGGAGAAATCCTTGCAGCATTGGCCCAGCCTTGGTCAATATTTGTCCTGAATTTGCACAGAGACAGCTCTGAGGTCAGTGAGGACAACTTCACGTCCCCACACGTGCCAGGCCAGCAGACCCAGGCAGGCACAAGAGCTGTGCATCTCCTCCAAATGCAGTGGTACCCCATTCCCAGCAGGGCAGGATGGGGGCTGGGGGAGGCCTGAGAGGGAAACCAGGGGTGGCACCAAAACCCACATCCAGCCTGGCCCCACCAAACCTTTCATGCCCACCTTGTGCACCAGCACCCCAAAGAGAAGCAAGAAGGCAGATAGAGTTTTAAAAGAAGAAAACCGTGTTAGCCTTATCCCAGCCTTTGATTTCTGCTTGGACGTTCTTGTACAAGGTATAAAGGTAGTGTCTCTAATGAGATTACATATTATAGTCAGTCGGGAGCTGTTAAAGGGCTGTTTCTAATGGGATTAAAATGTATAGCACCCAGTTATAGCCGTAATTGCATTACACCCCTAAGGAGAGCCTGTAGTGTAAACTGAAGGCAGGTCAGGGATTCGGCGCACACTGCTTCGCTTCAGTATCTCCTGAGCTGCTTCCCTGTTTTTCCTTTTTTCCCCTGTCTTGGATGAAGAACAAAGAGGGAGAAGATTTAGCAGAGTGTCAGGAAGTGACTGGAGGCTAATCCCTCTGCTGACACTCCCCAGCACCAGGGGGAAGTAACTGAGATCAGCCAAATTGGCATATCAAAAGCCTTCTAATTATGTCACTGGTGGCTTGAGCCAATTCCTAACATTCTTATTCATGGAGTTTCCAGCACAAGAAAATCCTTCTTAATCTAAGCTGCTGTTGTGCAGAACTGAATGTCATGGATGGGTTTCTCTTTGTTAGCAGTGGGGAAGTGAGGACGGTTCCCTGCTCATGGGCTGCAGCTCCATGTGAAGGTCGGGTGTGGTGGGGCATCTCCCGGTTGTTTTTGTGTGGCAGGGTTTTGTCAGTGCAGATGTATCATCCAAAAAATAAAATCAAATCCCCCCTCCCCATGCACTTACACTTTGGTCATGGAGAGCTGTGGTAAGCTCCATCCAGCTTTTCCCAAAAAATGATGGTGTGACAGGAGAAATCCTGCCTCCCTGCATGTCCCCCTGGGGTTGTTCTGCTCAACATCAGCCACCATGCCACCAAACTTCACTTGCACACTGTGCAGCGACCTGCTGGTGTTAAACCCACCAGGGCCAGCCCTGAAGTAGCTTGCTTGGCTCCAGCTTGCGTTCTAGCTCTTAAAAAGATGCTCTTGAGCAGCTCCCTGTCCCGAGTGTGCATTCCTTACTGCCACCCCAGTGCTAGCAATGGCAAGGGTCTGTGCTGGATAGCACGGAGAACGTGCCCGCGGCCATCGAGCAGTCAGCTGTGAGGACGAGCCAAGGACGCAGGGCATCCTGGCAGCCAGTGTCTGTCCTACCTGTTTGGCCACACGCCTCTCTTTAAACAGGGACAGCCAGCTGGCTCGAAGGGTGTGAGTTTAAAGCAGTAATAATACTCGGTCCGTAGGTAGCACTTTTCATCTGCAGCCTCAAATCTCTTGACAAATATTGCTCGCAGTAGCAGAGATCTGAAAAGAACAAAGGAATTGGGTTTGTGCCCATCTTGCTCTTTTGTAATATGCAAAGAGGGCCAGAAATCACTTTGTTCATGTTAGATTTTATTTATTTTTTTTTTCTAAGGTATTAGAAATGCAGATCTTCATTGCTCAAGAGAAAACAGTACAACTATATCATGGAGCAGATACTGAGCAAGTGACACTCAAGCAAACAGGGAAGTGATTTGTTCTCAAGCTACTTAAATCATCGCCTTTTGTACCTTTCTGTTGTTATTGTTGTTGCAACTTAAGAGCCTGCAAAACACTTGGGAGCGAAGAGCCTTCTGGTAAGACCTCAGCATGGCACTGTCACTGTTTGTCAGAGCTGAGATGCTCCAGCCCTGGCTGAGATGTTGGAGCTGCTGTGCCCAGCGGTGCCCAAGCCGCACGTGGGCTGTGCGGGGTATCCAGCCAGGGCATGGGGACACCAGGGCTTTAAGAAGCTTTCAGTGCCCTTTACCTTTGGCACCTCTGTGAGGCTGGGGTTTGAGTCCATGTTTGAAAGTAGCACGCAGAGGCTTCAAGTTTATTGTTCTGGAAAGCACCTTTTTAAACTCTATTTTAATGATGCAGCAAACCATCAGCCCGTGAGAGACCAGTACCCAGCCCTCCCAGCTCCTCGAATGTATCTGCCCTCATCAGCAGGCAAAGCTGCCTCCAAAGTCACCCTCCTTCAACCCTTCTGAGACACGTCCCAGGGAAACACCTCTCCCTGGCTCCGGCATTCCCAGAACCATGCAAGACCACCAGTGCAGCCAGGGAAGGGGTGATGATTCATGTGCTGAGAGAATGCTGGACCCGCAGCCGGCTGGCTGGTGTGCCCAGCAGACCCACAGATGCAGGTGGCGTCTCCACACTCCCTCTGCCCTTTCCGGGCCCTGAACAGGAAGGTGAAGCTCTCGCAACCTACGCAAGGCAGGGCAAAAATCTGGCACCTGCTTACTGCCCCGCAGCACTCAATCAAAGGGGCTCGGTCCAGGGAAACGTGCAGAGCAGAGCATAGTCCCAAGGTGATTCTTGGGGAGCATGGGATTGCAATGGGGGGTGCCGGCCATCAGCAGGGCGTTTGGGCTGAGAGGGTCCCTGCTAACACTGGGCAGAGATGAGCTCCATCGTCCTTGGCGGTAGGAGATGATTGATTGCAATGGTCCTTGTGAGACAGCAGTGGGGACAGAGGTCTCCTGACACCATCAGGGAGGTGGCCAGACCAGGGACCTGGCACAGGTTTTTAGCAGGAAACAGCAAGGACCATGGCTCAGCCATGTCCCAATTTTTTTTCCAATTAACATTGGCTCTTCTTCTAGCCCAGATTCTTGGGATAAATACAGGGTAATGAGTAACATATCCCCTCTTGCATTGCACAGCAAGAAGAGAGGATATAAGCTCTTGCCGGCCCCAAATCCCATCAGTGCTTCACTGCAGGTATGTTACAGCCAGGAACAGGGCTGGTGACAGTGGGGACATGGGGAGCCCTTTTCTCAAGCACCTCCTGGCTAACAGGGCTAATAGGGCAAGACAGGGATGGTAGAGGAAAACGGGCTTCAGAAGCAGGAGGCAAAGACACCTGGACGCTGAGCACTAAGCCACACTGTCAGCCCCATCCGTCTGTCTGTCTGCCTGATCTCCCGACAGCAGTTACCATCCTGGGGTGAGCTGGCAGCAAGGACAGCAGGCGGGACCCACTTCCCAGCCTGGAGTCCCAGCAGAAACCCTCTCTCCTCAACCAAAGCCCCGCACCAGAGCTCAAGCTGGAGATGCTTGGGGCAGGGGGACTCATTTCCATGCCATCCCCCTGTGTAAGCTGGAGCAGAAAGGAGCCACCCCAACTCCCGAGAGCTGGCTCCCTCGAGACGCTGAGGGGCAGAGCCAGGAGCCTGGCCAGGGGCTGTGTGCGCCAGATGCATGCTCCATCCCCCACCCCAGGATCCGTGTCCGACTTGCCTCCCCCAGCTACAGCATCACCTGCCTGTTTATACGAGAGATTTGAAAGCTGTTACCTCCAACTCTTTTTATACCTTGGTCTAATCTAGATACTGTTAATGATATTTACTTTCAAGACGCTCACCTTAGATTGGCTTTTCAACATCTAAATTAAGCGTTCCATCCCAGTCTTTGATATCATGACGGCACTTCAGTTACCTTTGATCATATCTACTAAGTATTCTCATTAGTAATCAACATTACTTACTTAAAATAAACACGTTTTCTTGAAGCTTTGTGGTTACACTTAATCAGCCGCAAAAATTCCCCTTAAGACGGTTTGTATCATTCAAGGGCATTTGCGTCCATAACCCTGTAAATAGTTGTTGTTTTCCATGCGCTCTCCGAAACGCCGTCTACCGAGATCTAACTTTCCATTAACAGGATTTGATACCTGTAACATCCCCCCCCGACTAAGCTGCTGTTTGATACTGCTGTGTAAACTGAATCATGGGGAGAATCGCTCTCAGCAAACTCCATCTTCCTCATCCCGGACCGTCGGCTTTGGCAAAGGGCAGAAAACGGCTCCCGTGGTGTTGAGCCTGGCCCCTGCCTTCCCAGCAGCGGCAAAACCACCCAAGTCATCACAGCACTTGTAAGAGAGATAACTGGTGGTGCTTGGAATGGGAAGCAGGTGCCGCCGGGTTTGTACGGTGCCTGTGCCTTCAGACCTCGCCGTATGGTTTAGGCAGTGTGGGCTCTTACAATAAAGGTCCCTCTGATATGCAGAAAATAGTGAGAAACTTTCACATTTTGGGTAAGCTGTGTGCAAATCAGGTGCTGTTGCTGCGCCCTGGGCAAATAAACCCTACCTGACTTGGGGCCCTGCATCCGACACACTTCACATTGCTAACGAGCAGCTTCGTGCATGAGCAGCCCTGACTCACCCCTGCCTCCATCCAAGGAAGCGCTCAAGGGAGGCAAATAACTGTCTCCCCTCTTCCCCCAGCTCTGAGTGCGTCCCCATGTCCCCTTCCACCTCCTCCCTCTGCTACTGCTCCTGCTCACCCCCATTCCTTGCCTCCACCCTTGGGAGCCCCATCCCAGTGTCCATTTCTTAAGGTGCCCCCGGATCCCCCAAATCCATCAGCAGCCAGTCACGGTGGAGGATGGCAGAGGAGGTGGACCCCAGGAGACAGTGATGGTGATGCTGGGCTCCCACCAGGACTTCTCCAGCCTGCCTGTCTCCAGTGGGAGAAGACCACGCCACCTCCCTGCCTGCCAGGCACAGAGGGATTAGGGACACAAAACCCCCTGCCAGGGGGGGATTTTGCAGGGTCTAAATCTTTCCTGCTGCTGATAACACTTCCTCCGGCTTCACCCCATCCCCTCCACCCTTTGATGTCAACTGGAGGCACCAGGTCTAAAACAGCCACTGCTGTTGATTAGACCTAATTAGTCCCTAATGCCCTTTTAAATCCCATTTTAAAAGGGAGCCATTCAACACATCCAGGGCTGAGACAGCCCTGGCTGAAGGTAACGTTAAGGGTTCCCCGATCAAAAGGAGGGAGAGTGCTCACCAGGTAATTCAAGACAGCCAGGGTGCTGAGCAGGTACCGGCTCTCACAGCATCTGCTGGCCAGGAGGGCATACAGCATCCTCCTACAGCTGGGGGCAGCCCAAACCCATGGCTTCTTCTCCATGGAGGAATCTCTGTTGTTGGGGACTGCTCATTTCTCCACTGAGAAGAGACACTGATTTCTGATGGGAACAGGAGCCATCAGCAAGGTGAGGAGGAGAAAAAGGGATGAAGGCACCAGCAGTCCAGGAATAGTGCATCTGGCTTGACTAGCAATAGTAATGTTTTTCTAACCAGATTTATTTTTAGACTTCTGTTGAATCAATATCCCTTGGGGGCCATCCATCAGTTGAGGAGAGAAGAGCATTGCCCCCTTCAACCACCTCATCTCCCACCAACGCAAGAGGTATGAACACAGCCAGGCCTAAGCGGTTAGGGCTTTGGTTTAGGAAGACACAACAGGGATGAAGTCCCGTTTATTACAGGCTGCAATGACACTAATCTCCACAGCTCCTTGCCACTCCATCCCCATCCCATCTCCTCATTGAGGCTCAAGAGCTGGGAACGAGATACTCTCCAGCCTGGGCCTTTGCCTCAGCCACAAGACCAACCTCCCGCCTTTAGGTCCAACTTTCTCTAGAAACCAGGCCTGCGTCCAAATTAATTTTCTGTATGTGTTGTTGGAGCGATTAGATCTGCAAATCAACATAGCCACAAACTGAATAATGCACCAGCGCCTAGCGCTGTCGGGGCAAAGCCCCAAGTTCCTCATCAAGTTCAGTCCTGCAGAGCCTGTAACTAATGATTTTTCTCACTTGGCCAGGATTCATCACTCTGTCTCTCACATGCACACACAAACATTGTACGTGTGCCTCGTTAGCATAGAGCGATCTGCAGATAAAGGAAGGGAGTGCCCACTGGCACTGGGACACTCGTGTGACACGTCACCCTCAGTGCCTGTTGGGAGATGCTGGGACCAAGAGAGATGGTGGGATGTTGGGAGAAGCATCCCACCACCCAGCTCTGGTTGTGTTGGGCCGCTTACCCTTCTCCCTTGCTGGGACATTTTGCAGGTCTCTCTTTTGTCCTATTATTGAGGGCTGGCCCAAAGCCCACGGATGTCAATGAAAGCCAAGGATGAGTTCAGTGGTCTGGCAGGTCCCAGGCCTCGACAGCACCACCCGGGCCACACAGGCATGGAAGCAGAGGGTGATGGTAGCTCCCAGAAACTCCCCAGTGTCACCTGGTTGGATCTAGGGACACAAAACACGAGGGAGAACCAGGTACAAGATGGCTTCTTCTACAAGCATGCACTGGTCCCCAGGGTTTCTTTATTGGAGATGTTGGACCCTAATAGGGCCCCCTCCCAACAAGTTAGGGTTTCCATCTATGTTCACACCCTTCTCCAAGCCACAGGCTTCGTCTCTGCAGGTGAATATCCCATGGCCCACAACCTTTCAGGCCAGAGATGTAGCCTTGTTTGGGACACACCAGGTGTGCTGGTGGGGCACAGCAATGCTCTGCAGTAAGGAAGCCAGCAGGGGCTTCTGGGCTTCTCTGCCCTGAAGTCATCCTTTTGCAGCCGTAGTGGTGAGTCCACACTTGCAAGCTCTCCAGTAGCCTGGTGGGAGGCAGTGACCTTAGACTAAAGGAAGGGAGGATGCTCATCCCTAATTTACCTCCTAGAAGCTACCTGTGGCACATCTACAGCCCACAGCAAGAGACAGGATGCCCCAGAGGATCATCCTGCTCCATATTCTGAGATGTATCTAGAGCAGGTAGGCTGAGTTGCCATATAGACATAGGTATTTTGCTCTGCTCTCTACTGAAGGAGCCCAGGCAGCCAAATGGGACTGGGGTGGCATTCACCAGTCAGTCTCTGCAGCATTGACATCTGGAGCTGAGTAGGTACCTCAGCTGCCTTTGTAGTCACCAAAGGCCCTCTGGAGGTGCAATTCACCCAGCTGCTTGCAACTGCTTTAAGACAAGGTGAACTGCACCCTAAATTCCGCTGGCTGTACAGATTAGATCTCCATCAACTATGAAGGGACCATAGCGAGACCTCTAGGCTTTTTATCTGTCTGCATTTAGTCACATAGTTCCCACCCTTGGTGACTGAAGTTGGGTGAGATAAGGATTTGTATTAATGGAGGGGAGAACAGTGTAGGTGAGGCCCCCATGGCTGGAACATGGAGAAAGATCAGCAAAATGGGCTTGGGGGTGAAAAAAATTGATCTGTCCCACAGGGATGTCCCTGCTTGGATGGAATCTGTGCAGATGACTGCTCAGGACAGAGAGGACCTCAGTGGTGGATGCCAGCTCCCAGGACAAAGTGGGTAGTTAGACCTAGCTCCTCACTCCACCTAAAGCCAGCCTGTGGGGTGAGCAGCATGTCCCTGGGCTCTCACCACTGCCATGTAGTGACACAGTGAGACAGATCAGCTCATGGCTTTAGCTTGACCTAGCTAATGTACCATTGCACCAGGCCGGTGCCAGCTCAAGGGAGATGTCATTTTTCAGGGCTACCATGACATTTGCTGAAGAAACATCTTTGTGAGTGGCTTGGTCTCCCAGCCTGACATCTCTGTTGCAGATACATGATGTTTAATGCAAAGCAGAGCAGCAAACCTTCCCTTCCAGTGCTGGACAGGATGCTCTTGAGCTCAGCTATAGCTTTAGCTGCAATCGACAGTTGTATTGTCTCCTCCGTTATCCTGTTTATTCAATTTCCTTATGATAAAATTATCACATGTGCTTGATTGTGAGTCAGGTGTGATAACTGTAGAGGAGATTATTCTTTAGATTACACCTTCTAAACAGATTGGGGCCTCCTAATCTGACACCAGCAGGAGCAGATCTACCTCCATCTGTCCCTTTTTCCCCATCCCATGAGCTGGCTGCCACTGAAAAGGAGCCCCTCAGTGCTACAGTTCCTACTGTAGCACTTCTAAACACACTCCTTTAAGGTCCTTTCAAAGGACATTACCTTAGCATGAGCCTTGAGAAGGAGGCTGTATTCTCAACCCAAGTCCACCTGTCCCCTGCCCTATCCATATATCCCTTGTCCCCTACCTTTTTACCATGCAGTGGCTCATCTAGCTGGACACTAACCTGTCAGGGCTTGGTGCCAGCTGAGTTGAAAAAGGTTGTTTCTACAAGGTTGGTATCTTGGGGGACTGCAAACATGACCCACAAGCCCATACAACATGCCACCTGTGCCAGATGATGGGAAAGGAGCAGCACTACCCTGGTGTCCCCCCATCACCCGCTTTGTGCCATCGCTGGTCTCCTGAGGTAGACCTAGCTCATACCAGCAGGAAGGGAAGTCCTGCAGGTGTAGCTTGTACCAGCTTGCCAGGCAAAAGATCAGTGCAAAAGAATGTACTTACAAGTATAACTTTACGGATTTACCTTGGGGCCTCTGTCATTGCAGAACTATCGCCCCAGCTCACACCCCAACCAAATGTTGCCACACAGCAAAGGTTTTGAGTGAAGTCACCCTTGGGAGAGCAGAAGCCAAGAGAACTTCTGCTCTGGCCTGGCTGTACACAGTGCACACAGCCACGGGAGGGACAGCCCGGACTCCCCAGCTAACCACCCAGCAGACACTGTCCACCGAGCATCCATCGGCCACCGTTCCATTGAGGGGAACCTACCGGGGACCTTTTCCTCTTTCCATGGTTTCCATGGTTTTCCACTGGGAAGCAAAGCTATAGAGGCAGCCAGAGAGCAGCAGGACATCCAGGACCCTGGGAAGGGCACGGCTTGCACCCACAGCTCGGTTTGAGTGCCTTCAGGGAGGATAGGTGCAAATCATTGTCCTGCCAGCAGCAAGTCTTGCACAGATGTCCCCTTTCTGCAGGAGACAGAGAGGGACAGTCATCCCTGGCGGTCCCCATCTCCACTTGTGTGCCATCTAAACAGTGTCAGGGACACGCCTATGAGGCCCCAGTGTGCACCACGACAAGGCATGAGAGCGATGGTCCCTGGCCAGATCCTGCCACAAGGGGCTCGATGTGGAAGACACGGCCCTGAGCCAGTCTCAGCCTCCCACTCTCACAGCATCTCCCGGTATCCCACCACGCAGCTTCTCCTCGAGAAGCCTTTGCTCCGCAGTGAGATCAAAAGGCATCCAACCCACTGATCACTCGGTTTTGTGTCGAAAGGCTCCGTGATTACCTCACCATTAGCTGCACCCATTAAACAAAATCCTAAAGGTTTTAGACAAAGCTGAGGTTTCAGATGAGAGGGCGAAGGAATGACTCAGTGCCTTTAAACGCCAAAGTCTTCTCCTCCGTCCTGTTTGTACAGCACCTAGCACGAGGGGTCCAGGTGCATGCCTAGGGCTCTGAAACACCACCACAATTAAATAATAAGTGTAATAGCAGCTGTACTCCCACCAGCAGGGTTTTGTTTTATTATTTAAATACTCAGTTAGGCTCGGTAGCACCGCTCGGAGATGCAGTTTACTTCAGCGAGGTGGAGAATGACCCCCTGGCTGGCCATGGGCAGCCGCCATTGCAGCACGGGTACAGCTGGGAGCCCGTTGGCACTGGCCACAGGAGCAGCCCTGGTGCTGGGAAAAGCAAGGATGGGGCAGGATGCAGCGGCCCCAGGGTCCTGCAGCTCCCGGAGGGCTGCGGCAGGGCTGGGCAAAGGGGCTTTCAGCTCATATTAGAAGCTTATAAAGCCTATAAAGATGGTGAGCCCCGCCTTGGGGCTTGTCCAAATGAGACCCCTGGCTGTAGGCGTCTCTCCAGCTGAAAGCATCTGGAGACAGCAGTCACAACAGCATCACCTGGAGCTGGGTGCAGGCAAAGGAGAGCAGGGAGGGGCACAGAAGTTGTCTTGTTCTCCCTTGCCACCTGGAGAGTCAACAACAAACACCAAATTTCAACCCTAAAAAAAGAGCCGATACAATACAAGCAGCACTGTGGTTTGGCAGTGCTGTCTGAGGTTTAGGCTGATGATCATTGACTTGCCGTTGGGCAATAAACCCAATGGGATGGCAACCTCTAGGAGGACAGGTCTCCACAGGGACCCTGGAGACTCTCTACCCATCTCCCAGCACTGGCCGGCTGCAGCCCCCCATGGAGTCCACTGCTGGTTCCCAGAGCTTCTGGGAAGCAGCTTGCCCTCAGCCTTGTGCTTCTCCTGCCAGGTTCAGCTCATGGTTCAGAGCAGTGGTGGGAACCACCGGCATTTATCGCAGAAGAAATAGTGCCATCTACTGACATTAGTAACTCTATTCCTAGAAAGCAAGGGGCGAATGCTTATCTCCCCTATGTTGATGGGCGTTCAGGGTCATGCCAGCCCGAGAAAGGGCCATGCTCATGGGGCAACCCCACGAGCGACCCACACACAGGGCTGGGGCATACAGGCAGCCTGAGACCCCCACGGATATCCAGAGTGACCCTGTGGTCAGGACAGCCTCAGCACCAGGGATGCAGACCCTGAGCACCCCCAGGAGAAGAGCTGGAGGGGAAGGTGCCGGTCACCACCATGCAACAGGGTTTAATTAACTTCTTATCCCCTTCCCTGTAATTAGTGAACAAAGCTAAACCCCTCCAGCAGGCTGCTCGTCAAGGGTCATTCCTCATCCCATGCAATTCCTTAGTATAGCTTTTTCCTCCCTGATCTGTGGTCCTACCTCCTCTGATCCTGTGAGGTGCTGGAGTTACTGGGCCTCCTGGAGGAGTTACTGGAGAAAATCCCTTGGCTGGTATGGTAAGGCCTGAGATGATTGTTTTTTAACGGTCCTTCCCAGACTCACGAAAGCCTTAGCTCTCATACAAATCCCTGGGAGGTAACAGTATTCAGCAAGATGGTCCTTAGATATAAGGGACAGACTAGATATAAGGAAGAATTTTTTTACAATGAGGGTGGTGAAACACTGGCACAGGTTGCCCAGAGAGGTGGTAGATGCCCCATCCTTGGAAACATTCAAGGTCAGGTTGGACGGGACTCTGAGCAACCTGATCTAGTTGAGGATGTCCCTGCTCATCGCAGGAGGGTTGGACTAGATGACCTTTAATGGTCCCTTCCAACTCTAACCATTCTATGATTCCATGATATATATATATATATACACACACACTATACAGATTGTATATATGTTATGCAGGGACCATGGTAGGTGACATCACCGGTCTCAGATGTTAGCAAGCAAAAAGTCACTGCCCACATCCAGAAATCCTGGGAGAAATTCTTACTTAGGAGCATCCTTTCCCACACAGGGAGGTACCAGCACCCAAGGTGTGGAGAGCCCCGTGACAGGGAGATGATCCCACCCCACCACCTCCCCAGGGACACGTGAGTTGCAGGAGACCTGGTTGAAATGAGATGGCATGAGCTGCAGCGAGTCACCAAAGCCTGGTGGAGCTCAGCCTGGGACCTACCAACAGCAAACCCATTAAAGCAGGAGGTGCATTCCTGAGGTCTGACCCAGTGCAGCAAAGTTAAGGAAAGGTTCCCACTGAACTCAATGGACACTGGACCGCAGCCACAACATTTACATATAGCCAAGATTTTTTTATTATTTTTCCCCATGGTTTTATCCAAGACTTCATCCAGCCAGGGCTCTGTCTCATCCTGCAACAAGGAAGTCAAATTTATCCTACAGAGTCATTTTAACACAATAGATAACCAAATATATATAGTTAGAAACATTACCATGTATATATATATATAAAAAACACATATATATTATATATGCATACAAATAACTTCTTAAATGAGAGGCCAGCATAAAAAACAGAGTAAACACTGTAATAATTCTAATTATGCAACATATTCTGCCTAACATATTTATTTTTAATGATAGTCATTTGAATAGCTCTAAGGCCCTGAATTAGTCCAATATGTTCTTAACTACGTTCACTTTAAATACAAATGTTAATGACTTTTCCAGAGGGTCCAGTACCCTGGATGAGCTTGTTGCACACCAGTATATTCTCCTTAACATGTTTACTTTTAATAACAGGTTTAATGATGCACTCGGGGCCTAATAACCACGTTTAGTCACAAAGAGAAAAACCAGCTACAAAATACTTTCTCTAAAAACTAAGCTACAGGGGATCGCTGCGCTGTTTCAAAGCCACACTGGCCATCCTTTAATGCGCCTCTATGTATTTTGGCTCTGCCTACATCTGGGCTGGGGATTGCAGCCACGGATAAGCAGACCTGATGGATTTTTGGAGCCAGTTTCGGGATGACCCAGGGACCCTGCGCAGCGGCTGAGCTTTTCAGGGTGAAGGACCACGGCTGACCATGGTCTCACCTCCTCCCACCTGTGACGCTCGGTGGTTGGAATTGAGGAGATACACGTGGCAGGTTTCAAAGGAAGGTGTTTCTGGACTCCAGCAGAGGCATCCTGGGGCTCTTGCTGACGTCACCGGAAGAGATGTGCCAAAGGAGAGTGCGTTTGAAAAATCACACCCACCATCCATTAAAAAAAAAAAAAAAAAAAACGAAAAAAAAAACAACCAAACACCAAAAAACCCCAACAACAACAACAAAACCCCAACTCCTACCTTCAGCTTTAAGCAGCTCACCAAGAGCTAGAAATACCGCCAAATTAAGAGGCAGGCGGTAGCTGCTCTCTGCTTTCATGCCCAGATCAACCCATTTCCACGAGCCCACGGCCTGGCCAGCCCCACTCATGTCTCAGCTCCCTGGCTGGGGCTGGGGGCAGGTGGGACCCCCTGGGCACAGCCACCACAGCAGAGAGGCGCTTTCAGCTCTCCAAAAGAGAGATTCTCCCAGCAGTGCGGCTGGCAGGGCTTTGCTCTTCCTGGCTGTGTCCAGACCTGTCCGAGCCCAGACCTGTGAAATCTCACACACCAGGGAGATGCCCAGTGCCACCTTCATGACCTGTGAGTGTAGGACCAGCCCGACCCGTCACTTTTCATCCACAGTTTGAAAGGTAACCCTATGGGGTGTCACAGCTATCCCCAATGCGTGGTAGGTCCACAGCAGCATGTGCTGGCAAGGCTGGAGCTCCCACCCAGGGGTAATACACATCTCCCCCTGCGCAGGAGCATCCCAGGGTGTGCATCTTGCACCGAAAAACCTTACGGATGGTCCCAAATATGACCGCGGCAGACCTCACCAGGCTTCAGCTCTGCTTGTATGAAAAACACTTGCAAGGCTTGAACCAGCTCTAATTTGTATACCTTCTGCCCTGGGGCCCGAGCGAAACAGGAGGGTGGAATCCAATAGCATGTTGTGCATAAAAAGATTATGCCAAAGATAACCTTATTGCTAATAATAACCCTGGAATCCGACCCTATGAATAGGCCCTATTGAATGTTTGAACACAGGCATTCCTCGGTTAGGTTTTTCTGCCTACAAATATTTCACTTGAGTCTTTAAATACTAATCACAGAATTCAGACGAAGGCTTTTTATCTTCAAAGTGCTGCAGAAAAAAAAAATAAAATTAATTCATTAATCAAAGATAATTAAAGGGCACAAAATATGCCTTTTTCAAGCACGGGGAGCCAACCAACGCAGCGTGAAGCCATCGCGGGGACTCTGAGCATCCCTCCTGCCGCGAACGTGATTTTCCCGGAGCGGTGCCCGGGCAGTAGCCTTGCTTGTTCCCAGCAGCTCCGCTCAAGCTGTCTTCCTGACATGTGTTAGGCTGTATGTCTGCCACGCAGGAAATAGGGTTTGAAGCTCACAGCCAGGAGCAAAAGCTGAGATTGAGGCTTTAATGAAGCTGGGATTGAGTGGCTAGGGTGGTTCAGTGAAGCAGTAAATGCAAACACATTATCACCTGAGAACTTGCTCCAATTTCACACCAATTAACTAGGAATGAGAGAGGAGGGCTGGGGCTGGCTGCAGAGATGGCTGATAATCCCGTGAATGGGCAGAAACGGCTCGTACGCAGAGGCGCTTGTGCCAAAACGAGTTTGTTAGATAAAGCCAGTCCCGGCAATTTTGTCTTGGGGAGTGAGCATGTCATTACTGGAGCTGCTTTTATTAGCAAATATTAAAAACATTTGCAGAAATACAGATGCCCGTGAGGGAAGTACGGGTGGAAAGTAATAAAGCAATAGCTGATTATTTTATTTCTGTGCCAATGCACCATATCACAGGGGGAGGGAAGGGGCAAGGGGAGAGGGAGAAGAGGCCTGGGATGCAAAGGACTGCTGGTGCAGAGCTGGCAGCTCATGGAGGGGAATATCCCACCCTTGAGGAGCCCCTCGGGATGCTCAACTCTGGATTTGGGGTGGGTTTGACATCTAACCCACCACCTGCAGATGTAGGTCTGAACCCCACAAGGAGGGCAGAGTGGGTCCCCAAAACTCACCTTGGCAGCAGCGATGGGACCCATACCCATCCCCTCCAACTGTACCCAGGAGCCAGCTCACCTTCGCCACATTTTAATATGTGAGCTATTTCCCATTTTTTCCTGCTGGGATTACTTCCAGGTTAGGAGTTAGGGTGAAAAGGGGGCAGCAATTTAGGGGAAGTGCTGTTAAATGTATTTCAAAAAGAAACTGCATCCTCGGTGTGCTGGGCCCTACATTACCCCTTCATTAACTGCTGGTTTTGATGTCTACTAGAGACCAGCTTGATCCTCCAAACCAAACCAGCCATAAGACATCCTGCAATCATCAGGCTGAACTAGAGCTATTTCTTGTATTTAGATGAAATGTTGTCTTCATTTTAAAATGCATCAGTGATAAAGAGTCTAGCACAAATGCAAGGGCAAAAACCCCTTGCAGGGTTTCATGCTGACACACCAGACTGGAGAAGATCTCAAGGAAAACTGGGGTTTGGGTCGTTTTTCTCATTTGGACAGGAAATATTTGAGAGGTGGGGAGTTTCCCATCTCCTGCTGGGGAAGGTGCCAGGACAAGGCAGGGAGAGCTCCTCATCCTCTTCAGCGCAAATTCAGATGGATGAGAGCAAAGCCCTCCAGGCTCAGCACTGCTGCTGCTCAGCCGCCAGGCTGGTCCCATCCATCAGAGGGATCTGAACGAACCACTTGTGAGCAGCAGCGCCTTAAACCATGGCAAAGCAACAGCCTGGCTAGCAAAACACACTGGTGCCCTTGGGTATGCGAGTCTATATGGATTAACTTGGATGTTCTAATGTTGGGTGCTCAAGATGCACTTCATCAAGGGACTGAAAGAGGCTGCAGCATTTTTAGAAGAGAAACCCCATGGGCATGGTTAGCCCTGGGAAATGTCCATGCCCCAAGAGTGGTCCTCCATGCTGCCCCAGATCCTTAGCAGCAAAGCAGCACCCGGGAAGTCACGTTATCCCTGAGAGTGGGCCTGTCCGGCTCCCCAGCAGGGTGCTCCAACAAAATAATTGCAAGAAAGGTGCAAACAGGGGAAAAGCAGTTGCCGCTCTCCTCTCACTCAATATTGAATTACTCCAGGCAACAGGAGGGACTGAGATATCTCCCTTTATCATCAGGGACATGTTTTATTTGGCTGTGGAGGTTGGATAGCCAGTAAGGGACCAGGACAAATTGTAATATCCTAAAAAAAAACAAGTATGGGCCACCTCACTAAGAGCCAAGGAGAGTGCCAGGGCTGGGTGAAGGTGATGCCTCATCTCTGGGCAAGGGGGACCCTGGGTGCTCCCCTCCATGCTGTGAGTCTGGTTTTCAGCATCCTGTTCACTTCACATGTGCGATCCCTTCTGAACGGGCTTGGGAAGGAGCAAAAAGCTGTGGCTTAAATGCCATAGCAAGAGCCAGCACCTGCTGAGCCTGGTGCTGGGAGATGTTCTCCCCTGAGGTGGTTGGAGTGAGGTGCTGGGGGGACTTCTTACTCCAGCTGTTCCAGCCATGAGGAACAGGGACCTGCAGTCCTTCCGTCCTTGAGGTGTGCAAAGCGCTCTCCCAAGCAGGAAAAACACTGCTAAGCGGCAAATCTCCTGTAACATGCACAATGGTGTGTCCAAGCCCCGGTGCAAATCCACAGGGCTCTTCCCGTTCCCTGTCTCCAGCCTGCAATTATCTTAAAGGCAACAATTAAAACTATTGAAACGCATGTGATGGGTTTAGGGAGCATAGCCCAGCTAATCCTCAGAAGCATCCCAGAGGAGCGGAGGCGAGGAGCTCCAAGGGGCTGGATGGAGGCGAGGAGCTCCAAGGGGCTGGATGCTGGTGCTCTCCCAGGCAGGTAGGGGCCGAGTGAGGCTGCAGAGGACCAAGCTCAAGGAGAGGAGGTGGCAGCAGCCCCGTCCCCAGCCAGCATGGGACCCTAGGACTTGCCCACGTGGCAGTTCCCCAGTCCCCATCCCTGGCATGAAGCTCCCCAGGGTCATGCAGCAGCAAAGATCCCATCCCCAAAAGCTACTCTTTTGCTTAAAGCTCTGTTTGTAAACTTCAATGGCAAATTTGTCATCTTTCTTTTTCTGTGTCAGTCCAGGATCTAGCACAGCTGGTCCTGCTCCATTCTATATGTCAGTTACCAAAATAATATTGTGTTCATACACAGCCCCTTCTGCATTCCCCATCTGTTACCGCAGCATCCTGTCGCTCTCATATTCACGTGCGAAGGGCAAACATCCATGATGCTCTCTGCTCAAGGAGTCCCAAAGCAAGAGCAAGGAGATGGATAGTGAAGAATTGCATAAAATATCACTGTCCTCCTGTGCTCATCGCTTCTTAATTATTTTTTTTTACAGGAATGGTAATTTTTGCTTTTTTTCTGAAGTCACCACTCATCTAGAACCAAGTTATATGTGATTCTCCACTGCTTTCTTTAAAAAGCAGTTTCTAACCCACCCTAAAAACACTGAATGGCTTTGGGAGCCCCAAAAGGCAGGGAACTAGAGAACAAAAAAGAGAACACAAACTCTTTGTTCTCAGTATCTCGTGATCTTAAAACGCTTGGGGTGATCTCAGGGGTGTCAGGGCAAGGACAGAGACATGCAGGGCATTCACTGGTTCCTCTCCAGCCCTCTTGCTCCAGCAAGGCAACGCTTTTCTTCCCTCCCATATCACCTTTTTTTGTGATATGGTATTTTAAAGATTTCTAAAATTTCTCAATTTCTAAATTTGCTTCCTTTCCCAAAACTTAAACACAATTTTAACCATTTGGACTAAAAGTGAGTCATTTTGGCCTCGAAATATCTTTTTTTTTTTTTACCTCAGAATGTTTTTTAAAGTTTCCACTCAAAATCATCTCATTTTCACTGGAACAAAGTTTTTTGTTACAATCCAAACAAATCCAAAGTCCTTTTCAATTAAATATTTAATTTCTGAATGCAAGCTAGCTTTTCTTTCTACTTTTTTTTTTCCCCCTTCTCTATTCTCTCCCTTTCTCATTTCTAAAATGCAACTAATTGGGAAAAATTCCTCTTCTAAGCCAATTCTGCTGACGCCAACACCGAGAGCCCCAAGGGTGCTCCCAGCCCTGTGCTCCCCTCACCAGGGAAGGAGCCTGCAGAGGGTCCCGGACCCCCCTCCCACACTCCCCACGGGTACCCATCTGGCTGCATCAAAACTGCAGGACAAACCCAGCTGCAGGGCTAGGGGGACAGAAGAGACCATGGCAAATCCAGTCTTGGGTTGACAGGACCCCAAAAGGGCCGTGACTGTTTTCTGGAAAGGGTGGGGAGCCATCAAGGTGGAGGAGCATTATTTGGGGTGCCCAAAAGGGCTGTGCTGCTCCAAATGAGGGACCCATTCACAGCCAGGCAATGCGGCTGTCTTATATTCTCTGTATATTTATCATACATACTCTACAGATCTCAGGTTATAAATTACACAAACGCATCCTTAAACGTTTCCATTGAAAAAAATATATATGTGCAGCTGTTGAACACACTTCCCACTGTCTTCACCATGGTGAAGCTCTTCACTGTCACTGTCTGTCAAGGAGCAGGTCCAGCTGACGTGTGGATTCGGGGTGACCAGCAGGAGCTGGCTCCGTTCCCCCAGCGCATCCTCTCCTCCCTCCCACAGTCCCCACAGCAGCTGTGGGAGAGAAATGTGTGCCCCATGGCCCAACCCTGACCAGGGCATCCTCCAAGTGAGCTGCATCTTCCCCCACCACTCTTATAAGTGATACAGCAGATGGCCAGTGTCACTTCATGTAAACAGCAACATTTTGGATAAGTGAAGCCCAGTTACCTTTGATGGCAGGAATAACATTGGGTGCAGTTGCCGTTCGGCATATGGAAAGTTTTATTTGGGAGTTGCCTTCTATCACGTGAGCATCTGACTTTTTTTATTTGCATTTCTAGTGAGCTTTAGTACCGAGTTTCTCTTTGAAGTCACGGAGGCAAGAGGGCATTAGGATGGTGAGATCTCAGGTTTTCCCAGGAAATGTACCCCGTGTTGGGAGATTAATATTGACCACGGGAGCAGAACAGGAACAGGGGTTTATAGCAGTACCTGGATTTTCACAGTAAGGGTGAAAAAACCTGGGAAGACTAAGAAGCAAGTGAGAGGGACGGACTCCTATCTCTAGATCTTCACATCAAGATGTTCATAAGCCAACAAGTTGCTGGGCTCGATGAACGCGGCAGAGTGATGTTCAACAGCCCGTGTTGTGCCGGAGATCAAACAAAGGGATCTCCTCTGCCTTTAAAATGTATGAAGCTGCAAAATCTTAAGGGCATATAAACTTACTTTGATTGCAGGGCTTGGATCTTGGAAGTCGCATTCCTTTAATTTCCTTGAGCTGGTAGCTTTCCCCGTGAAGGACATGCACAGGGTGGTGAGTTTTCAATGGAAACTGGTTTTGCCTCATATTCCACTTCTCTCCTGCTACAAGGAAAGAAGTGCAGAGCTCCGGAGGCCTGCCTGCCTCTTTCTATGCAGACAGAAAGGGCTGGGTGTCTGTGTTTAATTACAGCCTGAAAGAACTGCATTTAAAAGACAACAGCAAGCTATTTAATTAATACTTATCATTAGCACACATAGGAATGCCTAGCAGCAAATTGCAACAACAAAGCAACTCCTTTTTTTTTTTTCCTTGCACTTGGGATAAATTAATTCAAAAAAAGAGTAAACAAACCATTTGCACCAGATTTGAGATGACTTTATATGGAGTGGGAGTACTGGGATAGTAGGTATTACCCTAGGACAGCACAGATCTATAAGAGCAGGTTTTTCAATCTCCAGCTCTCCTGGCCAAGCAGCTTATCTTCATCTATCCATCTATCTGTCTTTCTATCTCGGCATTTACACTGGGCTCATCCCCATGTCTGAGCGCCTACTTGTCTTCATACCTGTCCATAAATTACATGGCACCTCCAGGGCATTATAAATAATAATTCAACTCCCAAACCTTCATAACACTGTTTTAAAGAATTGGCTTATAATTCACCCCGCTGTGGACTCCCCCTCCCAGACCATAAAGGTAACACTGGAGCAGAAGGATGTGAAGCCACGGTCAGCAGAGGAAATGCCCCAAAATCAGTTCCTTGGGTAGGAAGGATCGAGTGGGCATCCACGAGCTGGAAGATGGGAATGGACATAGTTGCAAAGCATGAGGGAGGGCTGGACTGCTCTGCTTGTGGGAAATAGCATCCTCATCCTCAGCCCATTGTGATTTGTATATTCCCCCTAATTTTTGCTTGGCCAGCACTGCAGACAGCCGCTCATCCCATGTCCCCCTTTAATTAATAGCTCTCTTAACGGCGCTGTTAATGGTTGGAGTGATGAAACACAGCGAGGCTCTGCTCCTGGTGTCTCCATAGCATGCAACGCCAGGCAATGACTGCTAGCTCGGAGGCAGACAGCTTAAAGGGTCGACCCCATGTGTAGCCAGACAGATCCCAACCCACGCTGGGACAAGTGCCCCAATCCCATGTTGGACACACCAACAAATGGCTACAGGACAGCAGGATGCTTTGGTACGTGCAGGCTACTGGGTAGAATCCTCCAGCTGAACCATGGGGGACCCTATTGCTCTATCCCAATACATTGCATTTCCATCCCAACAGATTCATCTCCATCCCAATACAATACTTCCTACTTGAGGTACTTAAGGGTTAGGAGCGTCCCAGCCATGTCCCTCAGTGTGAAGGGTGTCCCAGCCTCCAGGGGAACATCCCTGGCAAGACATGGGGTCCATGTAGGGGATGGCCACTGGCTTGTGGGCAATGCTGTCTCATAGGATGTGTGGGTTAGATCTACCGGGGGTGAAGAGCCTTAAAATGGAATTTTTGCTGGGGAAAAGCATGCACAGTTGAGGTATGAGATTAATTATTTCACAAGTCTGGCCTGAACAGCTCTGGAAGGTGCAGAAGTAATATATCATTAATTCTGGGAACATGTCAAGCTGCCAGAGCTTGCAGCTGCCCATTAAATTGTCGGGCAATGAGGTACTGCCTTCCTGCACGACTTTCCTCCCTGTGCTTGCCACTTTTCCACCAAACAACACTGACCTTCCCTCTCAGATGGAGACCTGAGGAGGAGCAAGCAGAGCCCTGAGCACCCGTTTTGGGGCTGCAGTGGGAGCAAAAGTCCCCTTGTGAGAGAGCAGCCGGGGATGCCATAACCCCAGAGCAGGTGGTGGAACATGGTATACCCTTGAGGCCAGGTTCATCCCTGCATCCCGGGCTGCCGCGGGCGGCTGTGCATTGCCCTCTGTGGGACCACGGCCACCCTGCCAGCTGAGCGTGTCTATGCACCCTCCGCCTCAGCTCCGGGCATGAAACAGGCTTTTCCTGCTGCGCTTCTGCCCTGCAAATCCCAGAGAGAGGTTTCGTAGTGTCCTGCCTGAAAAACGTCTGATTTGGACTGGGGGAAAAGCAACACCCTCATGCCATAAGGGTATCCTCAGTGATTTTTGAGAATCAAACACCTTTTCACCCCACATAGGCATCATCTGCTGCCTTACCGCAGTGAGGCTGGACCCTTTACCTGTCCGACTGCTTCGGAGCACAGGGATGGGAGCGTGGGCATGTATTCGCCACGCTTTCTGCTTGCAAAACACACCAGGGCTTTGGTGGCCTGCAAGCCCAGCATCCCTTGCCCCATCCTTCCTGGTGCTCCTTGGCCAGGGGTCGGGGTCTGGCTCCTTGCCCTGCCACCTCCCCTTTTATTCCAGTCCTGGCCGGCAAGGCAGATTTTCAACCCCTCGCTTAGATGCAGAGCTGGATGCAATTCCAGGCCTCTCTCCCCTCACAGGGTGTCTTAAGCTATGATTAAGAGCTAAATTACAACCAGGCAGCCATCCCTGACCAAGAACCGCAAGATTTGGGGAGGCACCTATTAAAGGCGGTGGAGTCCAACGAGTATAACGTGTACATCAACGAAAGGGACAGCCTGTCATGGGGGTCAAATGGGATCAGAGGCCTTTGTCATCAACACCACCAGTGACTAGCTGCACCGTCCCCCAGTGCAAAGCTATCCTTTGAGGCAAGGGTGTTCCTGAGGATGAGGCTGTGTTATTCCTTAAATAAGACATGGTTCATTGGCCAGTTTGGCTCTTAAAGAGGGGTGAATGATGGCCTCGTGAAGCATCACACCTTCCCTGAACCCTACCACCATTTTCCTCCCGAACGCTCAATCCACGCAACTAGTAGAACCATCAGTGTTAAAAACATCCAGCATCCAAGCACTGTGGGTTTTTTGCATAATTTTCAACTAAGCTGTTTCCCTCACCCCCGTTAATTGGCACGGGGCAGCCTTAGCCTCAGAGGAGGCGCGCGTCCCTCCTCTCCTGCAGGGTTTTGGTGGGATGGAAGGAGGTGGCACAGGGCCAGCTGTGCCAGGGGGAGCCAAGGAAACGGCTGCCCAGGTGCCGGTAAGGCGGCTTGCAGCCCAGGCAAAGCTTCCCACTCTTCCCGCACATTCTGCAACATCCCATGCTGATTCACTTCACAGAATTTACTTATACGGTGCTAAATGCCACTAGACCTTCAAATTAATCCTCCCATTATGGCACTTCCTTTGATGTCAAAGGGGGAATTTTTTTTGATGGCAAAGGGGGATTTTCCCCCCATGGTGTAATTACTCATTTTTTCCCCCCTTTTTAGGCACAAGAGATTCCTGCCAGATGCACGACTTGTGGAGGCAGCTCCCACACGAGGTATTTATATATTTATATGTATATGATGGGAATGTGGTATTGAAAGACCTGAAGTTTCAGACTGAAGATAAGGGGAATTTCCCATTTCCTGTTTGTTTCAGTGGAAGTTGCCTGGGAAGACTCTGCAGCAGTATTGGGACCAAAAGCTGCAAGATATGGCACTGGAAAGTAGCTCCTTAAAATATACGTGTCCAGGGAAAACATCTAGTATTTAACACTGTCACTGAGCAAGTCACAATGCCTGGGAATGATCCCTGGCCCTGCTTAAACTATGGGGATGAGTAAAGCAGATCCACCCCAGCCCTGCATGCATTTCTCATTCAGCATCTTAGGTGGTACTGGGACCACCGGGCTGAACATCCCCGCACGGGACCAGAATCACTGGATAATGCCCAGGCAGCTGGTGACTATGAGTAGTGCTAAGGGAGCTTTCTGTAATAGCATGTAATGATGGAACAGGTGGGTTTATTCAGAGTTCCAATCATTTTGTATTAATTTCCAGGAAAAAGAGTATACAACTGCAGAGCTCTTTACTGAAAATGCTATTAGTCTATACAATTCAATGGCGAAATGTGTTCCTGCTAATACTTCATTGCACAGAGACTGTAGGCTCCTCTCCCAGCATAACATCGGGCTCTCCTAGGGATGGAAAATGAGCCCTGGGAGGCATCAGCCAGCCGTGCCCCAGTAGCTCAGGTCTGTGTGACTCCCTGCCTGGTGACCCCATGTTGTCCCGGGGTGGCCGACGGACCCCCCCTTGCCTCCCGCCGCTGTGCCATGACTTCAATCTGCTCCCGGAGCACCTTTGCCCAGTCCTGCCCCCGCTCCAGGGGGGTGGACCTCGTCTTCATTGCTGTTAAGGCAGTGATTTCAGGAGGGAGCTGGGGAACCAGGCCAGCTCGGAGCAGGGCATCCTGAAATTTGGCTGCAGAGGCCGGAGCTAAGCAACACCGGGGCGTGCTGAAAAGGAAAGAAAAGGAAGGAAACTTTTGATGTAAGCAAGCCCTGAGCTGGAGATGCTGCAGGAGCAAGGGGGAAGTGATGCTCTGGTCCCCAGTGCTCCTGACCATGGCTGTTCTTACCTGTCGGGCTGCGAGTAGTGGTAGTGAGCAGCCACAGCAGAGTGAGGGCACAGCAGGTAGCGGTTTTCCTCCCAGCAGCGTTGCATCGCTTGCACGATGTCCTCATCAGAGGCCGAGCATGATCGCAGGGTTTTGGAGAGCTGTGGCCCAAGGGGAGACAGGGAGGTTTGCACAGGACTTCACCACGCCACACGTTCCCAGTCGGGCTTGTGCCACAGGCACTCAGCAAAACGGTTTGAAACAGGGAGGATGGAGGATGGAGATCCCCAGGGACTGAAGGAAAAGAAGTTGCTGCTGCAGCTGGGGGATGAGGCACGGTTGAAAATGGCTGCAGGGCCAGGGAGTGAGCAAGGGGTTTCCATCCCCAGGTGCTGGAAGTGTGGGTGGAGAGGAGCTGAGGCTCAGCTCCTCAGCTCTGCGCTGCTACTTGCATGCTCCAAGGGAGTTTCTGAGGGCTTATAAAACCCACCTCAGTGTAATAGCTCTCCTTTCTTTTAATAATGCAATCTTTTAGTATTTATTTTGCTACTGCGCAAGCAGGAACGGGTGCCAGGCGAAGGATGCTCAGTGGGGGACAGCACGTGTTGGATGGGAAGAGGCGGGACTTTGCATCTGTCCCAAGGAGCCTCACAACTCAAGCGTATGGTTTTCTTTTGTATTTCTCTCTGCTTTGTGTTGCAGCCCCAAACCCAGCAGACGCCCTCCTGAGAGCCACTCTCGGTTTGTGCCGGCACCCGCTGCACAATGTCTTGGTGCAAAGACACTGGAGTGGCCAAGGAAGAGGTGGTCACATATTCTACTTAAATAATTGTAGGCAGTTTTTAATCAGTTTTGCAAAGAAGAAAGAGGTTAATTAAAAAAAAAAAGAAATAATTTAAAAGGTCATTTTAACATCTCCATGCACACACACTAATAAAACTCCTCTGGCCTCATGCTTAAATTTTTGGTTGGAAATTTTACACTATGATATTTTTATTCTGAAAATGAGTAGAAAACAACTGGTAGCAGTAAATCTCCTTACACACACACAAGGTGCTGCATGTGTGAGGAACTGACCTTTCTATGCAAATCCTCCGGCAGTTTAAGGCTTTTCGACATGCTGAATTGCTCCATAAGCGTTTTCATCAGGCTGCTGTCGGAGCCTGAGAGCAGCCAGAGGATCCTCTCCACGTTGTAGGGCTCCTGGGATAACAAGACAATAGGTAAGCAGCGGAAATTCAAGTGTCTGTCTTGGGGGTGAGCACCTGTGTGGATTCTCTGATGTCTAATTAGGGTCGAGGTCCTACTGCCTCATTTTTCTTGGTGGAAGCTGGGGTGGACTTAGTGTCTTCCCCCTGCATACCTACTTCCCAAGACAAGTCTTTGGGAACACGATGTCTTTCAGACCTCTGACCTGTCAGAGCAGTCTGGCAGTGACCATCAGATTAAAAAAACCCAAACAACTAATGAAGGGGCAACTGATAAATCAACAGTGTGACCACAACTGTAGAATCACCTTGAGGAACCCAGGCTAATAACATACTATGTATTTGAGAACCAGAAATATCCAGCTGTTTACTCAGTGTTGCAGATGCTGTTGTGAGTCATTCAGCTCCCGCGTGACTTAATGAGACACCCAGCTCCCTTCAGGGCTGACCGATAATCTTTATGAACATATAAGGCACATATAGGGCCTGACTGGCCTGTATGGCTATGTAGCAATCGGTGTTGCAACACTGCAGCAAAACTCGGTGCAAGACCATACAGGAGGGTCCCAAACCAATTTCACTGCTCACTGTCTCATTCCTGCACGCTCAAGAGCACCAAGAAACATTCATCCAGGTGGTTTGGCCAAGATACCTTGTAGGGACAGACAGGACAAGGGGCACCGACTACCGAGTCCTCATCACATCTCCTGGGTTCAAGTGCTGGTTTTGGATGAGTTCTTTATACCTTTCAGCAGCTGACAGTGCCTGTGACCTTTTGTCTCTCCATCCTGTCCTACCTAGGCTAGTCATCAGGACTTACTCAGCCTTTTGTGTCCTTATCTGGGTGGCTTATGGCCCCAGTCCTGTTCTTCATCTTCTCACCACCATCTCCCAGAGCCTCCAGCCTATAATCTTCAGTCTAGTCTGGGCGTAGCCTGCCTTTTGCTTTAGGCTGTCCCCTGTTTCAGGCTGTCCTCTGCTTTCCAACCTGGCTGTCCTGAGAAGCTACATGTCAGCATGCCTGGACTTCGATGACCTGCTACTGCAGGTGCCTCCAGCGCCATCCTCCTGACACCCCTTCTCCTGTCCTTCCTTCTTCTGCTTCCACATCCAGACCTTCCCCTTCACCCTCCATTTATATCAGCTTTATGATTTCCACTACA
Organism: Charadrius vociferus; assembly: GCF_000708025.1. Classification (NCBI taxonomy): domain Eukaryota; kingdom Metazoa; phylum Chordata; class Aves; order Charadriiformes; family Charadriidae; genus Charadrius; species Charadrius vociferus. The sequence continues at coordinate 4,458,398 of NW_009647828.1, forward strand.
GATCACTACATTGACACCTCTAAATGAAACTGGGCCAGGACACTGGTGCAAGAACTGGCCTTGCCATTATTAGCCAGCTCTCTGCTGTGGTTTTGTCCCATGCAACTAGAGTTATCCAGGAGAATGTCCAGGCCCAGTTTGGAGGACAGGTCATGCTGAGGACTGTTCCTAAGGAAGGTTTTGGCATGTGGGCACGAGCTGAATGGTGCTTCCTGACCTAGACTTTCTGCTTCACCTTCAACTCTTCAGTTAGTGTCTAACTGGAAAGTTTCCTCTGCTTTAGCGTAGTCTGCAAAAGAGGCAACCTAAAAAGGCTGTGTACTCTCTTTCCAACACCCTACTGGACAAAGCCCTGAGCAACCCAGTCTGACCTCAGGACTGACCCTTCTTTGAGTAGGTCCTACCTAGAGACCTCCTGAATTCCCTTCCAGCATGAATGATCTGTTGAGCTACGGAAAAATTTGCATGAATGCTTCAGATGTGAGCTGAATGATGATGTCCCATGCAGCCATGAAGAAGAATGTGCAGAGGGATACACCCATCCAGCTCCTTGGGAGTCTCTGGACATGACCTCGCCTGGCTGCCTTTCCTCATGATCCCAAAGTCTGGCACATGCTTAGGTGCCTCAGCAGACCAGTGCTACTGAAGGGACATGGGCCAAGAGAAGAGCCCAGCTACCCTTTGAGCTCTGAGGAGCCCCGCAAATTCATACTTGGGAGGAAAGTCAAGCTGCAGATCACAGCAGGCTGGTGATAGGGGCATAATGTCTTCCCAGTGTGTTTGAATAGCTTTTGGAAAATCCAGGTAGCTTAAGGTCACAGTGATACAACACCAAGTGTTTCACACTTTGGCCACTTGTTTGGAAGCAGCTCCAACAGCTGTGGATCACGGGGTAAGTATGAAATGGGAGGTATTTGTTTGCAGTTGTTTAGTTTCTGTACCTCCATGACTTCTCATTTCTGAGGCCTTTGCCTGCCTGCTGAGACTTGTTTTGCTCTGAGCAAGCTGCAGATGGCCATAGATGAGGCATTTCTTCTGGGCTTCCTGACCTTCCTGGTCTCTTCTCTTGCTCTTGGTGGAGCCTTTCAGAAGCATCAACAAAGCCCTTGAGACATGATGAGATTTATAATTTTCTAACTGTCACATTTTGAGAAGGTGTCCCTCTCTTGCAAACCTTGCACATAATAAAGCCCCAGAAACCCAGCATTTAACAATGAAGACTACAAAGTCAAGCCCTAAAAAGTGAGGAAGAAGGTGTTTGATCAATCTCAGCTCAGCAGTCTGCAGCATAAATGCTCAATATGAGTCACACCTCTTAATGCATCCCTGAGAGGCATTGCCAGTCAGAATTATGCTGTCATAAACCAAATACAACAGTGTATGAGGAAAAAAAAATAAAGCTATATAATATTTGGTATTTTCCCATTTTGGCCAATTCCTTACATACCTGAATATCCATGGCTGATGCTAATGTAGCCTTCACGCTCTCTGACAGTGAGAAGTCTCCATGTTGAACAGTCCTATGAATGATGTCATTGCTGTTAACCACAGCAACGAGTCGAATCGGGAGACCCATTTTCTGGGCAATACAACCAGCTGAAAAAAAGTGAAAAAAATACATGCATGCTTGATGAAGAAACATTCAAAGGAGATTTAGCAAAGAAGTCATTGTACAAATTGATTGATCATGTACTTCAGAAGCAGACACAAATGACATTCCCTAATGGACTCTGAGATATCTGTCTTTAATGTTTTGGTAGAGCACCAGATTATAAAATCCAGGGATGCAATGTTCCACCTGCCATCAAACGCTGACCCTTGGGCATCTCCACAATTAAAGACGGATGGGCAGGGGACCGAGAGGTGAGGTAGCTGCTGTTCAAGCCAGAGAGAGGAAGCTTTTGGATTCTTGCAGCTTGTTAATGCTGCCTCAGATGTGCAGCCTGGAAATACAGTGAATGCAGTTGAGTGTGTGGAATTCTTTATTGCTTTCATAAGACAGTTGTATGCCTATTTTGGGATGGAGGCAATCAAGGACTCACATTTAGAAGGCCAGATTATGCAATTAAGAGTGGTTCTCTTGACTGCTTACTACCATGCAAACCAGAATAGGACCAGGCAGGACTCCACACCTCTGTTAATGTCTCACTTAGGAAATCAGAGCCACGGTATTTTCCCTCTTTTCTGGATCAAAAACATTCTGTCCTCTTCTAATGTGCCCATCCTCAAGATAGCTACAGTCATCATCAAGGGGTGGTGTGGGATTTTCTGCACCTTGCATCAGTGACACCTAAATGAGTAATAGCCACACATGAGTAATAAAATATAAGTGGTTCTGAAGAAATCCTACCAGAGAGTGGGTGTTTTAATAAATAGCAATACCCAGCATCTGCAAAGTGCTTTTAGTCCATAGGTCACAGCACTCTCTCTCTTCCATATCTAACCTATCTTTTTTCCCTTCACCTGTGATATTTCCTCCTCCTCCTGTTGGCACAACAATTTCCACCACTGGCAGTGGGGTGGTATCCAGGGACGGGGCACACTGGAAGTAAGCGTAGAAGTGGTGAGCAATCTGCACCATAATCCTAGACCAATTGACCGAATTCAAGCTCATCAGATTGTATTTTCTGGCAAAATCAACATCAGCGAACAGTTCCTTGATCGGCTCATCGATTTCATCACTGTTCCCATGAGCTGTCAAAAGGAGAAAGGAAAGATTAGATCTGCCAACATCAGCGCATCAGGCACAAAGTATTTCTGCTCAGAAACAGGGTCAGTCTCAAGCCCTGGGTTTTGCTGCAGCCAGGGGTGTCCTGAGCTGCTCGTCTGCCTGGGGGGCTGTATGAGCCAGAGGTTGAGTATCACCACGTGGGTGCTGGGTGGTTTCTGCAGACATTGCACTCTGCGCTCTCATTTACGCCAAGCATATATTCACCAGGAAGGCAAGTGCCTGCATCCCCTGTGAGATGCCAAGGTGAGACCTGGCTGAGCAGAGAAGTCCGTAGGACATCTCAAGCACCCCGTGGTGATCCCCATCCAGAGGTAGGGGATGGACCACCCATGAACGTGAGGGTCCAGAGGGAAGGGGTCACTGTTGATCCTTTTAGTGCCAAGAAATGGTGCTGAATTCAGTGCAGTGAAGCACCAACCACCTGCATGGAGGCAGCTCTAGTCTGTGACCAAGTGAAAAGGAAGCCTTGAACCACTCTCCGCCAAAGTGGGGACATCTGCTATAGGGTCATGTTAGCCAGACATCAGGGCATGGTGGCCATGATGGCAATGACCCAGCTGGCTGCAACTGGCAAAGCAGCAGCCCCCTGAGACTTTTAGGGTCATGGTTTTGACAGAGCAGGGCCATAAAGTGGACAGTCCAACAGTAATGCCAACCAGCAAAGACGTGGACGTTGTCTTCAATGACGGTGGTCATCTGAAGTTCCTGTATCTGGGTGCAGTACCCCTTGGGCAGCAGAACAAAGATGTCCATGTTCTTCTGCCCTCTCACGCTCTCAATAGCTGAACTCCCTGTGTCCCCTGAAGTCCCTGTTGCAAAGTGAGGGAGAACCAAGAGAAGCAAAAAATTGACGTCAGTGAAACCTGCGTCACTGCACTTTAAGAAAAAGATGCAGAAATGCTCCATGAGATGTTTTTGGCTAGAGCAGCCACCCTGGCATTGCCCAGATGTCACTCACCAGCCACCCAGGAGGCAATACCACTGCAGGACATCTATGGGGAGGGCCGTGGGATGATAACTCTGAAGGTAAAAACCTGCCCAGAAGTTTTATCTCCCACAAAGGTATACTCACCCACCAGAATAGTGACATGCTTCTGCCTTTTCTCCAAGAAGTACTGTAAAAACTGCCCCGTGCAGGACAAGGACAGATCCTTAAAAGCGTAAGTAACCCCGTGCCACAGCTCCAAAACATTCAGCCCATCTTTCAGCCTGGACAGATGGATGACGTCCTTGTGTCTGAACCTGCTGAAGGCCCTGTCGATCAGGTCTAGAGGGGAAATAGTTAAAGGGGCTGTTAGATTGGATAAAGGAGTATTTTTCTGACTCATGGATTACTGCATCTGTGCTCTTCATGCTCCTGGAAAGCTTTTTGCATAACCAATGACTCTCAGTTGCTGGAGAGGTGACAGATATCCAACAAGTTATTCTTAGTTATTAGGAGTAAACCATCCCACTTTATTGTCTTCAATAGCTCTGTGGTGAGAGACCCCAGGGGACACCTGACACAATCAGAGCAAACTCTTAAAATATAAAATACAGGAAACTCAAATTTTATCATAATATGCTGTTGAGATAGAGGTTGTAGCTGCCCTCTAGTGGAAGTGATAGCTGTTAAATGTTAAAAGCATTAAAAATCGGACCTCGGTGAGAGCGTGGAGCTGCAGAAAGCCCTGGTGGGAGGGCAGGTCTGGAGCAGTTAGCAGGACCACAGCATCAGCTATCGTTATTGCAGTCACCACAATCCCTATTTGCACACTGGGGGCACCTTTTCCAGAAGGTAACAAGCTCCAGGGAGGTGACAGAGAAGAGGGTACGGAAAGGAGCAGGCAATGGTGCAACAGGGTCTATCCTCTGGGGCCTGTGAAGAGGATGGGACGAAGGCAGGCAGATGCATCTGAAGGCCCCAAAATCCTTGTGAACATCCCTGCAAGCAGCTCCCTGCATGGATGAGGCTCACCATTGAGCGTGCTCCGCGGGACCAGCTCGGCCGTGATGAAGAGGGAGCACAGCTCCTTCACCAGCTCCCGGTAGGAGAGGCAGCTCCACCTCCTCAGGGTGTCCCCGTCCACCGAGGGGATGTGCTGGGGCATGAAGAGGCCTCCGTCGGGTGCGTAGCCGGAGAAGAGGGCTCCCTCAAAGTCAACGGCCCCTGCTCCTCCCCGCGTGCTGACGTACTCCATGGGTCCTGGGGATGCACCGGGGTCACTGCCAGGGCCCCAGAGCATCTCCCCCCCAACAGGGACAGCCCTGCATCCCAAGCTGACCCCCCAAAAAACTTCCCATGTGGACAGACAGAGGTCCTCAGGGGAAAAAAAGCCTTTTCCCCTAAAGAAATCTCACACTGTGGGGAACCGGAGTGGACAGAACTGGCAGAGGGCACGCGGTGGTTTGTGGGTGGTGGAAACGCTGCCTGAGATTTGCAGGGAGGTGGCAGGAGTCTCCTCGTCCCGCTTTCCCTGTGCCCTTTCCACCCTGCCCCGGAGACACTTCCCAGCCTGAGCAAAAGCCCTGACAGTGCAGAAGTCACCACGCAAGCACGTCACGTCCCCTGCAGGCTATTTGCAAAAGCTGGACTTTTAAAATTTAAATAAACAAACAAAATAAAAGGAAATAACTATGTTTTTAGAGCAGGCTGATCTTGCTTAAAGGGGTTAAACTGAGGACAGGATTTAACTCAGTGTAGGAAGGGCTGAGCTAAATCTGCCCGATTCATGCAAATCCCACCGAGCAGCTGCAGGCGCTGCCGGAAGACGCTCCCTCTCTCCCCGATCCCATGAACCCCCCGCAGCCATTCCCACCTGGGGCACTCTGGCCAACGGTGCAGCCCCTCGGCATAGCACAGTAGATCGGGAGGCCACTTGACCCCACACAGGAGGCAGGAAAGTGGCTGAGGAACTCACCTCACCACCACCGCAGCTTTCAACCCAGTCACCCTTTGCGCTTGTGCTCACGGAAAACTTCTCCCCGTTGCGACTCGCCAAGGTTCCCCTCGCCGCGGCGCAGCTGGTGGACGTGACTGCCCCGCGCCGAGCCTAGGAATGGGAATATGTGGGAAAGATGGAGTCTAGCTGTTCCTGCTGGTGTCGGGCGGCAGGGCAAGGGGTGGCAGGCACGAGCTGCAGCCAGGGAGAAATCTAGTTAAATATTAGGAGATAGCTTTTAACCATGAGGGTGATCAAGCACAGGGCTTGGAGAGTTTATTGTCTCCAGTATAACCTTGGAGAAACTCAAAATTCACCTGCGGAAGCACTGAGCCACCTGATTTAACTGTGAGTTTGGATTTAAATTTGAGATTGAACCTGCTTAAAGCAGGGTTTGGGTCAGAAACCTCCAAAGGTCCTTTCCAACCATAATCAGTCTGTAATTCGGCTGTGTCCAACCTGCAAGGCTGGGATGCCATAACAGCCTTGTCCCACCAATGGGGAAACTGAGGCACAGGAGGGTGAGGGGACATGTGTGGGGCTATGCAAAAAAAATGAGTTCTCCTTTGCAGGGAAGGGCTGTGCATCCCTTTTCTTACTTTTCTGTTTAATAAATAATGAGTGTTTTTTGAAGGGCAAGGTCAGCACGGGACCGGTGGCTGCGTGGACCCAGGGTGCAGCACAGCGTGTGTTGCTGGAGGGTGCGTGGGGACTTCATCCCAGGAAGGCAAGGTGCAGAGGTACAAAGGATGGCTGATAACAGCCAGCCACGAGTCAGAAGCCCACATCTACAGTCAGGGACACATTGGACCCAACACCCATTGCATCTTTTAACTTTGGTGAGTAACTGAAGCCATGAGAAAAGTCTCTGGGAGAGAGTGGTCCAATCCTTGCCCTGAGCACCAATGTGGAAACGGGCTTTTCTACTCACAGCGTCCAGAAAGGACTGTTTCTGCCAGCTCCTCAGAGGGAGGCAGAAGATAAATTTCAGGCTCTGGGCAAAGTTGCTCATGACGGTGTTGCTCAGGGTCAAACAGGGCAAATGTAGCAGAGGAGGAAGCAAACAGCAGCTTTTTAATAATACGTCTGAGCTTACCCAGTGGGCCAGAGCAGTGATAATAGTCTCCGTTTTCTGACTACCTCTAGGAAATCAATTAGAAATGGAGCTACTTACTTATAATTATTTAAATTATATCACCCAACCAGCCCACAACATCCCACCATAGGGACATCTCTGTGCCCAACATTTCTCATCACATTGCAAAGATGAAGCCTGAGGCACCCAAACCTTTTGCAGCCTAAGGGTCCTCCCAGTACCTGCAGCCACTGGGTCCTCACGGCATTGGGTTGCTGACACCGTAATGGGGGTCCGTCCCCATCCCAAATGTGCATCCAAGTCCTTTCACACGGCGCTGGAAAAGACAGGCAGCAGGGCAGGACCTTGTTCTTCAGGGATGGCTTGGGTTTAAATCAGTGTTGAAACCTCCCGAGGGCCATCCCTGGAGTCACCAAAAGCCTCCAGGGTCACCTGGCAAGCTGAGGTGAGTGGCCGATGTCCCCGAAATGGAGCCTTAGCTAATGACAGCCCTCACTAATGAGATCATTGGTTAATGCTGTGATGGCAGGGATTGCTCATGTGGCAGCCACAGGTGAGCACAGAGCACAGGGGAAGAACCTGGGACACACACCGGGATGACAGTGACATTTATTGGGAGGTCTTTTCCCATGCTTCGCCGTGCAAGCTCCATGCATCCATGTTTAAAGCACCATTTCTTTAATATTATTTTGAATTTTAAAAGAAAGGAGGGGAAGAGTGTGACTGTGCTGCTGCACATCAGCCCACCAGGGCTTAGCCACTCCAGCAACAGACCAAGAGCTGGAAAATACAACAGCTTGTAATTAACTTGGTCTTGCCCAGTGCCT
>NW_009647828.1:4466014-4511584 GCF_000708025.1 Charadrius vociferus
GAGCAGTTCATGCTCTTTAGACTCACCTGTCAGAAATCAGAAGTACTTGCAAACCCCAGCCAAGGCTGCTGTCAGACTTTTCCAACTTTTTTTCATACTACGTGGGTTTTCATCCCTCCAGACAGAATTTCCTCAGCCTCTCCACCCACGAAAAGCATCCCAAAGCATGGCAAGGACCAAGGAACCAGAAGGGCACGTACAGCAGCGAGAAACCAACTCTCTTCCTGAGCCAGCCTCCCAGAATTTCAGGTCTCAGCCCAGAGCGTCGCAGCACCCAAAGGAAAGCACTGCAACGCTCTCAGCTTCATGTTTGCTGAGCAGCTTTCTATCGTCTCCACTAACGGGCCCCTCTATATGTCCCAAGCACAAGCAAGGCGTTGGGTTTGGGTCCCCTTTCCCTATAGCCAGCAGAACATCCCCAGGCCCAGGAGTGCAGGGGACCACAGGCTGTGCCAGAGCCACCAGCGAATGTCACTAGATGGCGGCAACGCCTTGCATCCACGGAGGAGATGCACAAACTCCTCGGGGGAGCCTTGCTCTGCTTGCACCCAGCCTTTCCCACCCTCGCACAGGTCCCTCCGCTTTTTTGGGCCACGGACACCCAGCCATCCCACTGGGATTTCAAGCAACAGCCAGGAAACACCTCTCCCAAAAGCCCATTTTGGAGCTGAGGAAGAGGAGGCAGGGGCAACGTCCTGCAGCAGGATGTCAGGCTGTGAAGGTGGGTGGGTTGAGCGAACACAAGCACTCATTGAGGTAGGAAAGAGGTTGTTCATGTTCACCCCATCTTCTCCGTGAGATCCGTCCTGGGGTTTTATCACCCTCCTTCCAGCCTGGTCCCTCCTCTCCTGGGGGTCTCTGGAGCCTACCCCCAGGGAGAGACTGGGAAAACGGCACATGGAAAGACCCCAACTCACACTCAGGACCAGAACACACCAAATTTGATTAAAAAAAAAAAAAATCACATAAGCCTAGAAAGCAGAAAAATCTCCCCCTTGTCTCCCAGTCCTGTCTCTGCCCATGAGCTGGCTGGTGTCTGCAAACCATACACAAACAAAAGTTTTCAGACCTATCAGAGACCCAAGCAATGCCAAACAGGTCCAGTAAGTGGGTGATAAGGATGTTCGGGGTTTTACAGTGCCACTTACTACCCCGTACAAGGTACATCACAGTGGGAAACATCTTATGTTGTCTGAGAAAAAATATATAAGCTTGTTGCTGGGGATGAATGAAGGAGTTATGTGTCCCCCTCTTCTCTGGTGCACAGAAGCATGAACTTTCACAGAGAAAACAAGAAAATTCCAGGTAAAAACTGTAAGGTTTTGGCCAGAAATCAAAGTATCTTAGTCCTGCCTTTCTCAGAGGCACACCCACACATCAGTGAGGTTCAGGGACCCATAGTAGGAAGGGGGCTAGGAAGTTTGCAGAGTGTGTCTGCAGCTGCACAGGCAGATGCACACCCATAATAATTTGTCTGAACCTCATGTCGAGGAGATATAAGGCAGAAATGTAAATTATAAATGAATTAAAGTGTGTGAAGCTGCCCCTTTCTTATGGTGAATGTGGCTCTTCTTCCCTCTTTCTAAAACTGCTATGAATTACAGGTATCTCAGCTGACATGAGGTAGGACTTCCAAGTGGGTCAACACCTCTTCTCACCTACAAATGAGCACACATATGCTTTTCCACCTTCACTTCTGGTGATTTTGCAGAGCAAGGAGCTGCCAGCGCATCAGCCCTTTCCCCATGGCTGGGGGGTCACCATGAGGAGTTTCACAACAGGCTCAAGGACATCTGTGTTGTGGTTTGGGTCTTGTAGACCAAAGTGCAGGACCCACTCATAAAGGCAGAGCAGAAAGGGAGCGCGAGGATGGGATTGTGCAATGCTGGCTCCCGTGGTGGAACACTGAAGACACTATTACCTGAAGAGGGTTGTGCAATCTGGTCCTACTACACCAAAGATTATATTAAACACCACAGCCAAATTTTATCTCAAAATCTGCAATCCCATAGGATATGTGGTCTGTGGCCACCCACCAGGGACTTGACAAGGAAGATGCTGCGGAGGCTGAGCAGTTACAACATGTTTGCTTTATCAGCTTTTTCAGGTGACTTTGGGAAAGTCACTCAGTCCTTGTGCACTCTATCATGTATAAAACAGGGATACCTGTGCTCAGGGAGGTGGTTTGACTGTAGCAAGCACAGCAGCAGCACCAAGCAGTACATGCACAGGGGCAATCCTGGACTTTGTCCACATCTCTGGCCTTGCTGGCACCATGGTGATTTCCCATGGAGCGTCTCTCTGGCCATGAACCTGGTGAAAACTCAGGTACTCTCAGACCCCATACAACCTCTCACTCTGCCCTCCTCGTGGCAGGGTCATGCCTCAGTACTAAGCACCTGCATTGTGCATCCCTCTTGTGTCATTGCTTTCCCCAGCCTAGGAGCACCATCTGCCAAGGGAGGTCATCTTAAGGGCTTTTGTTTGGACTTTCATTTATTTTAAATATAAACTGTGGTTATATGTTTGGCTCAGAGAGGGACAGGAACACTGATCTTTGGCACAGAGCATCTTCACATTCACTCTGGAGCAGTGAAGATACCAGGATGATGGTCACCCCAGAGTGTGAGGCTCCTTTAGATATTATGGGTATATAGGACACCAAATCAATTATTTTGACAGTGTTATTACATTTATGAAAAGGCATTTCGGGGAATGGGACATTCATATAGTGCATGTGTGTGGTAAAATGGGTTGTACATCAGGACCCACGTGCAAGTTGTAGGGCACGCAGATGGACAGGCACCTACTCATGCCTGTATGGGCCTGAGTACCTCTCCTTGACTACAACCCACTGTGAGAAGTCATTAAGTTAGCCACTGTGCTTGATAAATCAGGATCAAGAAGAGCATAGGCTAGCTGAAGAGGCGAGCACAGGCCCAGAGCCACAGCCAGGTGCCCCTCCAGGACTAGAGTTCATCTGATCCTCTGTAGGCACTTGGAGGCTGTTGCTCTTTGCATCCCAACATGCAGGTTACACTTGGTCAGACGAAGGTTTGCTTATCCCCACTATGTCTCAGGGGCTCTACATGTGCCTGGAACAGATGGAAACATCTGCACTGCAGACACATTTTCATTGGTTAAATGTTCACTGGTTCTGCCTTGGTGGACTCTTCCACACCTCCCTCCTTCGAGAACATTAACTGCTAATGGCTCCACTTCTTTCCCAACACTTTCTTTCCCTGTTCTGTCACAAACTAAGTCCATAAGCAACAAGCACCATTCTCAGCCCTGACTCCATACGCTGGGTGGTGGAATGGACGATAGACTTATCCCACCAAAGGCCAAGATGCAAGGGCAATACATGCCCTCTGAGGGCTTGAGTAGGGGCCCGTGTGCCTGGAGAGAGGCAACAGCACTGCACGGCAGATGTTTGAGGCAAGACAGTGGGACGTGAGTGGCACAGCCAGCAGCTTTATTCCTGCAATAAGGCAGGACCCCAACGGCAAAGGCGAGCTCTTCTGGAAGCTCTGCTCCCCAGGTCATCATTGGCAAGCAAAGCTAAAGCAGTGACAGGTCTCACGCTACCAGGGAAATGGCTGCCTTGCCCTTGGAGAAGCAATGCAGAGCCTTTGCTCCCTTTGGGACCTTTGTAATAAGATGACAAGGGCTGAGGGCTGCCCTTCACTGAATTTCGGCATTAATGGAAAGCTTTATCAAGTGTCAGCACTCTGTACAAGCTGCCGCTTTGGCCAGTCTTATCAAGGCTCTGATAATGGCATATCTAATCTAAACCAATATGAAGGGGCGCTTGCATGTCTGCGGCTTGGAAGTTACAGCTTGGAGGCAGCCAGCCTCCAGGATACTACCCCAGCCATTTAAAAAAAGATAAAAAGCTGGGAAAGGTACTACATTTCATCTCAGTGCTGTCTTAGTAACGCAGCAGAGTGAAAACATATTGAAAACCAACAGGGACAAAAGAGTTCACAGAAGCAGCAGCACCTTTTCCCATCCCATCCAACCTTTCAAAGCAATGCAGCCATGTGGCCTGCTGAAGAAACCTTTGTTCCTCAAAGTTAAAAATAGTCAGATCAAAGATGTGAAAACTGTGCAGCAGACCAAGTTCCCAGGTACAAGCACAGCAGAAATAGGGATGACCCAAGCAATAATATGGTTTGAGACAGAGGGAAGCCCACCAGGGGAACTGTGATTGGCAAGCTTGTGACCAAGCTCTTCAAAAAATGGCTAGGGGGTGTCCAACTGGACCTGCATTGGAGAAATCTGTGACTAAAACAGCAAAAGCCCTGGCTTGTAACCTTTCACACTTGGGCTAAGAAAATCCTAGCGTAGAGCCCAGTCCCAGGTTCCCAAAGTACTGCAGTGAAACCAAAGGCTTCACAAAGTCTGGGGAGTCACTGGTGGGATAGAAAAGAAGAGCAAGAGAGGAGATAGAGGCGAGGTGCATGAAGACATTCCCAGACCTCCACAAGGCTGCCAGGTACCCCGTCATGGGCTACAGCAAAGTGCCTCTCCCCACACAGTGCCCCAGCTGTAAAGTCCTTTTCAGAGTTCAGACCTTAAATCAAAGTTTTAGTTCAGACTGAAGGAGGCAGAGAAGGACTTTTGCTGCAGAAGCCCTGATACTTAAAATCCTGTTCCCCACCATAAAGTCCAAACCGTCAAGAAACAGCGCACATAGGAGAGTTGTTTCCCAGTGCCCTGGCAGACACTGAGTGAAAGTGGGAGCCAGGAACAGGAATCCCAGGGAAGGGTTGAGGGAAGGTGATAACAGCCTGCAACTACTCCAAGGGCAGTTACAGAGATGATGGGACCAAACTCTTCTTGGTTACGGCATATATTATAATGTGAGGCACCAGCCACAAATTGCACTTTGGGACATTTGGCTTCAGCACCTCTTCTTCAAGAGGTGGGTAGTGCAGACTCAGGATGGGTACCCAGAGAGGCAGAAGGGGTGGGGTTTGAGATTTGGCCAAAGCCATGCCTAAGCTGATTTGGTGCTGGTGATGTTATTGCTTTGAGCAGGAGGTTGAACCAGAGACCTTGAGAGGACCCTCCCAACTGGCTTTTCTCCCGTTCATCACCTTGGGACACAGAGCATTCGGATACCTCCATGGCTAGGAGGAAGCTGAGAAATTGTTCATGTCCATATCTTTGATTCAGGTGCAAAAAGCAGAAATGGGACACTTGTGTCCTTTTTTTCTGACAAGATTCTAAGATCCTGTGCTTTATTTTCAAAGCAATTTAAACATGGAAGTACCTGTTGGCTTCCCGCAAGAAGCAGCCTCCTCCATAATTTTTGAAAATGATCCACACATTTTCTCTTTCTACAAACGAGGTTCAGGTTTTAGGGTATGGATTTAGTTTTAATCAAATGGTCACCTGATGCGGCCTTGTGTTAATGAAACTCAGGTGCATTTTCTTGGCCATAGAAAGTTAAAGTGATGTTATGTTTTAAGAGATCCTGTATTCTGGCGGGGAGATGTAAAAGTATTCTGAACTTTGCTATTGAGATTAAGTTTATCTCACCTGGCGTTTGCTCAGCAGACCTGGCTAGATAATAATTACCCTGGCCAAATTTAATTCAGTAAGGGTTTCTTCCTTTTTTAATAAGAATTTCTGCATGTCTTTACTAGGGGAAATAAAAGAACATCAGTCCAGCAGAATATTTTCAGACAAAACAAAGAGGTTTTATTTTTAATAAATGATCAAAAATCCTTTGGTTGCATTTCCAAACCTGCTAGCAGTGATCCAGAGTTAACATTTATCCAATACACCAAAGCTGGGAGCATAGACATATTATATCTCTCCACAGTAAGTGAGAAGAGGAGAGGATACCTGCAGAAAACAACTTGGGTCCCAAGTGGGGTGAATTCTCTCATGAGTTGCCCATTTCTGCCAACTACTAAGAGAGTCCTGAACAATTATATTCTCCGTTTAACATTTGGTGGGCAACATCCAGACCTTAGGAGCCTGGCCTGCCCAGGGGGAGTTCTCACCCAATTTCTGGTGGTTCAGCTGCTCAGATTAAGCATAATAACCATTTAATAGTTTGTGGGACAAAACGTGGTGGGCTTTTTCAAATCCTATCTTAGGCTCAGGTCTCATTAGCTTGGTGGTTGTATCTCCTTTCAAGCTGGCATAGGTGTCCCAGGGAGATTGTGGGCCTGGGAAGTCTGCAGTGACTGAGATGGGGGGTCAGGGAAAATACCAGGCGCTCTTTCAAGCACCTAATATTGGATTCATCTTGGCTAATATGAAATACTTACAAACGCCCTAGTCATGTGGGCTTCTTTTGGACAGGCTGGAGGGGGATAGGAAGCCCTGGGACACTACTCATGATGTGTTTCTCCTATTTCTCTCATTCAGTTCATCTACACATTAGCTCAGAGGTAGTCATTGCACTGCACATGGCTGGGGTTACCTGAGAAAGGTCTCTCCCTACCGAATTAGTGTCCACTGCTTCTCCCTAGCCTGCACACAGAAATAGGTGACAACTAGGCATCCACCCTGACAGTGGGATGTGGTCAGATGTGGCCAGTCTGGGAGTACACCTCACTGAAAATGAATGAAAAACACAACTCCAGGCTGCTCCGGTTGACGATGGTGGGGGAAAAATGAGCTGTGCAGAGCTGAAGCTTTCTGGTGGTGATCACCCCACAGTGCATCGGGAGTGCTGGGCTCCGAAATGAGTCAGATGATAGAAAAATATTCAGGTGTTTTTTCAAGTCTGAATCTCTCTCCCCATCATGCAAAGAGAGGGGACCTAATTTGCCTACAGGAGCAGCCAGACGTCCAGGGCATGAATGTGTAGGAGGCACTTGTGCTTCCAGGTGGCCCATGGCTGGAGGACATTGCCTGGCAGGACACAGGGAGCTGCCAGCTGCAGCTGCTGCCAGAACCTGACTGGAGAGGTCAGTCACCACTGTCCCCATGAAGAAGACACTGAAAAGGGACCTGTGGCAGCACAGCCCCACGTGACCCTGGGGTATTCACCCAAGGCGGGGGAAAAAATGAAATGCAATTCATAAGGTGACATCATTCCTGGTGGGAAGCAGGGGATAAAAAGGAAAAAAGCTGAAAAGCTGTTTGAAGAAATTGCTGAATCAACCCCCCATGAGCGCTCTCTGAACCCGCCGGGCCCCTGCTGCAGCACAGAGGGATGATCTCCACCATGGACTCACCCACCGCCCGCCCCACCAGCAGACACTGCCTGTACTAATTAACCAGAAACTGAGGCTGTATCTAGCCCGGCTAGCGTCACTGTTCACCACTGCAGCGCAGAGAGTGGAGGAGGGCAGCTGCGGAGGGCTCTGGCAGCATCTCCAAATTGGAAGGAGACAGATTTTTTTCATGCTTATCCGTGATTTCACTTTAAAAAAGGTCAAAGATGCTGTGAGAAGGCAGAATGGAAGAATTGCAGAGGAGAAGGCATGTGAGTGAAAAGGGGGGAAATCCCTCAGCTGGTGACTTTGGGAGGAAAGAGGAATCTGCTGGGGCGGAGGATGAGACGGGAGTAAGAAGCTGAGCCTGGGAATCCAGACCCAGAGGATGGATGCTCAGACGCTGTGCAGCAACCTGGGGTGCTCAGCCACAGGGATCACACTGGGACTGGAGGCCAGCCCTGAATCCTGCATTGGAGGAAGGAATCGGGATCAGCTTGGAGGCTGCTGCTGGCCCTACTTCTGATGAAGCATTTGGGAGAAAAGCAGATCCGAGGGCTGGGATGCTCTGTCAGTACATGAGTGACTGTGGATCCTCTGGGGAAAGGAGAGGAAAGGGGGTCTTAGTGGTGGTTCCTGGCAATAGCCTTGGTTGATCACTAATGGCACCAGTCCATCTATCTGCACAAAACCCCTTTCTGGAGACAAGGCCATAGTGATGGAGTCTGAGTTAAACTGCAGTCTTCAGGATGGGCCAGTTCAAGCCCAGGATTTGATTGTGAGTTGTGTTTTTGCCTTAGGGGATGATGATGATGATTTTGTGACCCCAGGGGACACCATAATCTTTCACCATTTTCTCCTCTTCCAGATGTGCACTTCCAGACTACAAACTCATTAGATGATTTGGCTTATTCATCTGATAATTAAACTCTTTGCTTTTTTTTTTTTTTTGTTATCATTTGTTTATGGATGCCACGTTGCTACCTCCATAAAATGGGTTTATGGGATTTTCCCTGCCCCCACGTTGTAAATCAAGGTCCGTAAAATGTAGAGCAATTTATCACTGAACATTGCCCAGTTTTATGTTAATGTTTGAACATGGCCATAAAAGAATTACATCATTTTACCTCTGACCAACTTTTAGGGCAAAAGGACCTTATAAAACCAAGCTCTGCTCACTAGCAAGGCACCTTCTCTTGTGTTGGGTGCACAGAGAACCTTTCCATCATGAGCTTCACTGGAAAGTATGAACTCCAGTCCCAGGAAAATTTTGAGCCTTTTATGAAAGCCCTCGGTAAGTGCTTGCATGCGCTGTGTGCTGCTTTGCCTCTGCAGATCTCACTAATATTTGGGAGTCCAACTGTGCTGATGTGCTGATGATGTACATTGAAAACATCTTTCAGATTTCCTATTTCTGTCTGTCATCTTGCAGTTGTATTTGTGTGTGGTTTTTAAACGTGTGTGCGTGGGGATGTGATCTTAGAATAGAAAGCACCTCTCTGGCTGGTGGCTGGAGGTCAAGAGATGCTGAGTGAAATTATATGGCTTCAAGGAAAACAATCCCAGCAGTCCTTGCAGCCATGGGCCAGCGCGGCACTGCTGCACACGTGTGCTAAGCCAGCAGGACCTTGGTGGCTTAGGGCAACTGCAGATCTGCCCCATCAGGCTGCGAAATTTAAGGGTGAGCAGGACATTGCTCAGCCTACCGTGATGCTGCTCAGTGATGCTGCAAAGCCCCAGATTCCACCATTCATCAGAAGAATAGTAGTCGGATTGTTTAAATGCCTAATGATGAATGTGGGTAGCTAGATTTCCACCAGTGTCCATGCCAGGGAACGTGCTTCTGTAGGGATTCAGGGGCTTTGCACTACTTCTGCTGTCAGGTCACCTTCAGGCTTTGAGAAAAGACTTTAGTGAGATAGTTCTGAGGGACTCTGAATCTCATAAAAAACCCACTTGGTTCCCTCCTTCTGCCTTGCTCATTCCATTTTCTCTGCTTGCCTCTCAGTGAAGGAAGGAAAAGAGGGTTTCTTCTTTCCCTCTGATGCTTGGCCAGGGAGGTAGCTGTTCTGCTCCCAGCCAAGTCGGTGGGACAAGGGAGAAGTCTAGTTCCCGCGCAAACCAAGAATGATAGCATTTGTTGTTCTTCCTCCCGAACATACTCAGGGCCATGTGAGGCTTTTCCACACTAGAATAGAAATCCTACCAGCTGTGGGTCCCCAAATCCCACCATGTTCATTTGGCAGCAGCAATCTACCCACCGATGGCTCCAAGGTCTACCTAACGTCTCTTGTTCCTGGGCAGGGCTTCCTGATGACCAGATCCAGAAGGGCAAGGACATCAAGAGCATCTCGGAAATCGTGCAGGATGGGAAAAAGTTCAAGATTACCGTGACCACTGGCTCCAAAGTGCTGCACAACGAGTTCACTATTGGGGAGGAGTGCGAGATGGAGATGCTGACAGGAGAGAAAGTCAAGGTCAGTGATCAGCTCCTCTTCTGCCAGGGCTGTGGGGGCCCAGGGACATTAAATTTCCTTTCTAGCCATCTCCCCTGCACTTGGGACAAAGGGGACCAGATGTTAGAGCTGACAGAGGACAAAGACCTGGGTAATTCCCCAGCCTGGTTCTGTCTCTTACAATTTGCATGCATAATTTAATATAATGGGAAGGGACTAATTGCTGAAACCAAGTCTGTAGATGTGACACTCACTGCCCTGCTCCCTGCAGGTCCTCAGCAAGTCTCTTAGGGACACATGTCTGAAAATGATGGTTTATTTCTGAACCACATTGCTGAGAAACTCAGTTCCCATGTCCACTCTTCACTTTTACAAAACAAGCTTCCCAACCAGCACTTCTGCAGATAAAGCCTTGCATTTCTAAAGCTATTTTAATAGCCAGTTTGGAAAACACTGGAAGCCAGCGT
Source organism: Charadrius vociferus (assembly GCF_000708025.1). NCBI lineage: Eukaryota > Metazoa > Chordata > Aves > Charadriiformes > Charadriidae > Charadrius > Charadrius vociferus. Next base: position 4,476,119 of record NW_009647828.1, read on the forward strand.
TTTAATAGCCCATTAGGAAAAGGAGGATAGAGATGCTTTTGTGAATTTTTCTGACAGCAAAAGATCTGAAAGATTTGAGGTGGAAAAGGGTTGACTTTCTGTCATGTTGCAACCTTCGTTTTGTTGACTTAAAGGTGGCACAGGAAAGTCAGCCAACGAATCATAAACCAATAAAGCCACCAAAGTGGCTGTTAGCTTCTCTGCTCGCATTTTCCACTGCTTCTGTTTACAGTGGGTGAGATGATTGGGCAAGGTGAGAATTTATCACCCTTGAAACTGGGTCAGCTCCCATTCCGGCACGTTAGTTTCCAATGGTTCATAAAATGTCAAGACAGCGTCAGTGACAAATATTGCCTCTCACGTCTACCTCAGGAGAAGATGATATTGCAGGGACTTTTGAAAGCAGGAGGGATGATCACCAAAGAAATGCCCCAGTGAATTAGGCTCTGAGATTTGTACCGGCTGTATCACGATTTCCAGCATCACTGAAGTCCTATGTACATAAACTAGGGGAAAATGGCTATTAGAAGAGTTTTACTCTCTGTAAATCAGCAGCTCAAGGGCAGATGGACATGTCTTATGGCTGGACAGACAGATGAACAGAAATTTTTTTTATGGGTTAATTATTTGAGTAATTTCAATGAACAGTGATAGCTGCCCTGGGGTGCTGGTGTTGTCTGTAGCCTTTTTAGATGTGCAGCTCCTGCGGGGCAGAGACTCAGCAGACGCGCCTGGTCCTCTGAGAGCTTTCCAGCCATGACTGAGTTTCTGAAAGCTCCTTAAATAGTTTCCCACCTTGACCAAGACTCCCCCCCAGCCTCACATTGTCACCTAGCTCCCTGTTACCCCAGCCCAAAGGAGGCTGCTGCAGCAATGACGTGCAATATGAGGGTGGTGGAGAGGAGACAACATGGCATGCCCTGGGCCCAGCTCACGTGGCTCTGCAGTCCTCTCCCTGGAGGCGTGCAGCTCCTCTTGGTCTGGGTGTTGCATGAGGAGCTGCCCCAAGGAGCACCATGGCTGCATGGACATACCAGCATTTGCAGGGTGAAGAGCCTTCCTTCTCCTCCAAAACTCCCCATCCCTGCCCCATCCCTGGAAGTGTTTAAGGCCCAGCTGGATGGGGCTTTGAGCAACATGGTCTAGTGGAAGGTGTCCCTGCCCGTGGCAGGGGGGTTGGAACTAGATGATCTTCAAGGTCCCTCCCAACTCTAACCATTCTATGATTCTATGAAAACTCACGTGTTGGTGTGATGCCAAGGAGTGCCAAGGATCCCTGCTCTGACATCTAACAGTGCAGGAGCCGTGAGTGAGTCTCAATTTGAAGGGGAGAGAGGTAGGTACAGCAGCAAAATCACATCCCTGTAGAGGCCAAAGTAAACATTGATACCCTTGTTGTGATGTAGTGACCACCAGCACAACGCTTTTTCCTCCTCCTCCCAGGAAAGCCCAAATCACCAAGGGAACAGCTTGCTCCAAAGTGCTTGCAGAGGGGATGGTGGCAACTCAGAAAATCACCAGGGGAATCACGGAATCACCAGCTTGCTCCAAAGAGCTTGCAGAGGGGATGGTGGCAACTCAGTACAGAAGGAGAAAACCAAAATGGAGGGGTTGAGATGGTCTCTAGCAATAACATGAATGCCTCTGTCTCCTCCTACCAGGCTACTGTTCAGATGGAAGGTAACAACAAACTGATCGCAAACCTGAAAGGGCTGAAATCCGTCACCGAACTCAATGGAGACACCATCACCAATGTAAGTGTAGAAGAGAGGGGCAATGGCCAGAGTTATGGCACCTACAGCTACCTTCAGGGTTCTGGCCCTACAAAGCCTATAGAGATGCTGGGAACCTTAGAGAGGTGCTGGAGAATGAGCACATGCTTGCACTTAAGCTCTGTAGCCAAAGCTGGTCAGTTGGCTGGGCACTGAAGACAGTTTTTCAGTATAGTCTGGTCCAAAAATTACTCTTTAAAACTCTAATAGGCATTTTTGATCAAAGTTTCATGCAATGAGGGCATGTTCTCACCCACCCAGAAGTATATGTCTGTGGCTGGGCCTGGCACTTTTAAAGAAGAGAGGTGCAGCAGACTGACACCAGTAGAGGGATGCCAGATTATCCCTACCTGCTTTGGAGTATTCATGAAGACACCCAAAGCTTTAGTAATTCAGTTTATAGGAGACAGACTGAGAATCAGTCCTGTTTTGATTTGCAAGATCAGATCCTTTCCAAGTAGAGTTTGTAGCCAAGTGCCGTGAAAAGCTAATGCTTTCCATTTGCATTTCAGACGATGACCATGGGAGACCTCACCTACAAGAGAATCAGCAAGAGAATCTAGAGACTCTGCACACGGCAATCATTTTACTGTGTAAAATGTGTCCATTAAAGTAAAATTTGTATTAAAGACCTCTTCATTATTATCAGCCTCTTCACTGTTGCTATAAAGAGATGCAAGCCTCCAAAACTCACGCAAGCCCTGGTAGAAATTGGGCAACAGGCTGAGCCAAGGCTGTGCTGGTGTCGGTGAATAGAGCCGGACTAGGGCGCAGGCTCTATAGAGCCACTGAGTGACCCTCTGAGATGTGCTTCATGCTTATGAGCTCTCTTCCAGCCCCTTCCTGGGAACAGGTGCCAGCATCCTGCTGAGGCTGTCCTGGTGGGTTGTGCATCCACAGCTGCCCTGGCTGGGTAGATGGAGGAGCACTGGGCAGGGAGAGGGCTCTGTTCCATTTACTTACAAACATGGTCAAAGTGACCAAAAGGTGATTGGCAGGGCCAAAGGATGGGGAGGTTTAGGTGGGCCTAAGGAAATATCAGTGATCTTGCCTAGGAAGTGGCCTTGGGAAAGCAACCAGCATGGGGGTAGTTCATCCTCACACCTCTGCAACAGGATCCAGCCCTACAGGCTCTGTCCACCCCATTCTCATCTCCTCCCCATCCCTTCCCACCAGCAGCAGGGTCCTGGAGAGCCTGCAGGTGTCCAGTGTGTGTTTTGCCCCAAACCGCACCTGATAAATTAGATTGAACTGGAACTGGACTCTCCTTCCAGGGTGAAATACAGGCTTTCTCTCCTGGCAGGAGATGGGCACTGGTTGTCCAGAGTGCAGACACAGAAAGAGCACCAAAGTCATTTCCCATGCTCTCACTTGGTGCTGCAGGCTGGATGGAGATGCGGTTTTCTGACATACAGAGGAGAGGATACTCTTCCTTAGCTGCCTTTTCCAAGCTCTGTGCTTGGATGATGACTGGGAATCATCTCTGGGAAATGGATATATGGCCAGTGTGATATACCTCGCCAGGATGATGTTCTTACAACCGCTCAAAGCTGATCAGGATGTTAGGAAAACACCACAGGTGGTTCTCCACCTCCTCCTGCAACACCAACGTGTGCCACTAAAGGATCAATTTGTCCTCACGTGCATCTCTCCCATGACTCCTCTCTCCTCAGGGAAGGTTTTCATGTTACAGGTTAACATTGATCCTCATGCTGAGAACTGAACCAATACAGATTGTCACACAGGACATCAGATGGGCACCTCATGGACAAATGGAAGGGCTTAGCTCAACCACACCTAAAGAGCAAATGTTGGTCTCCAGTGAACTCATCTTAGATCTGGAGAAACATCAGCAAAATCGCTGAGAAATGTCAAAGAGGAAAAGCCCTGGGTTTGTTTTCTTGCTACTCTGCTGAGAAGCAGCGAGGAGATTCTTGAACAAACCATTCCTTTTCACCTCTTGGCTGCCACTGAAGGTCTGGAACAAACCAGTTTCATTTTGAGATAGATGGGCAGACAGCAAAGACCTGTTTTTATCTAGAAATCCAACCATTGCCTTTGGACTTTTCCTTAGCTCCACTGGCTGCCCACTGGCAGATGATCCACGGACTATTTCTTTTTTGCTCAGTGCAAAATTGATTAAGCACCTGTCTAAGCTGAACGGCAGGTGCTGAACAGCATCAGAGCCCCCAGCTCACCCTGAAGGTGAGCAAAGGTGGATCCCCACCCCTGGAAACCACTCGATCAGTTGGAGCAATCCACACAGCCAATGCATCACACCAGTACAACTGGCTTCTGGCATGGACTCATCTCACGTCCATCTGCTGCCATCACTGCAGACGTTTTCTGATTTTTAACTAAGGAGACCAATTTACACTAATTAATTTATCCCGGTGTAGGAATTTCACTTAGTTTAGCTTGTAAAGCACCCACAGTTTGATGTTGCACCCGTGTCAGCTGCAGAATCATTTTTCAGCAGTTTTTCATTAGAAAAACACCACTTTACAGAAAGCACCATTTGTGGGTCTTACTCAGTTTGCACTGAATGCCCAGAGGCATACATGACACTTTCTGCAACCAGCTTCCCACTTCTACCATCCCTTGGTTAACCACCCATGGACATCACTGGAATGAAATGATGTCATCATAAGGAAGTGATGGGAAAAAAACACTCAGGAACGAATCAATTAAAAATTTAACCAAGGACTTCAGGATCAGGACTTGTGTAGAGAGAAAAAGGCTTCCAATAAGAATGTAAATAATTTTATAACAGGTTTTTTTGCTTTGATTTTTAATGGTAGTGGTAGAAAAAGGATGTTGTTTCTGCCAAGATCTCTTCTGGTTTGAGTCCTTGGAAGATTTTTCAGGACTCTCTCCTAGCAGGTCCATGGTCTCAGGCTGGTGCCACTGGGAACAATCCTTTTGGGTATATCCCATTCTTATATCACATCCCCCATGTTTGGAGGTGCCACAAGTGAAGTTATCCAACAGGCATGAATTTGTGTCAAGCTCAGGGTTTATTCCTTCTTGTGGAAGAGGCTTGGTGAGGTCTCATTGCTGGGTTCAGGCATGACTTGAATCTTTTGGTTTTTGAGGGCAGCTTCCCTCATCTTGTAATACATGAACTCATTCTGCTGGAACATGCGCAGCTCCATCTCCGTCTGGACACGCATGACCTGAGGGACACAACAGGTTATAACACCTACGACACAGGGGATCTCAAAGCAAGTGAATAAAGCACTGCCTAAAACTAGGAACTGTCCTTCAGGGATGTCCTAGGCCATGTAATGACCGATGCAACTTAATCTAGGTGTCCCACCAGCAGGACTAAAGCTGACTGGATACAGATATCCAGTTACCTCCTCAAACCTGGCTGCCTGTGTACTGTGAAGGTGACGAAGGCACCAGCCCTTCCTGCACCAAGCTCTTTCACAGACTGCTGGGAAGCCTCACACTCCTAAACCTGACACAGGACGTAGAGGCAATGCTGTGCAGAGCCAGGGAGCGAATATGCTTTCCATCCACACCTTGGGCCTGACCCTTGGTGTGACCCATCACCAGGGTAGGGGTCACGTCATGTGGAAGGAGGTAGGAGAGGAGGAGAGGGATGCTCAGCCCCTCTTCACCCACATCACAGTTGCACATCGTGCATCCCAGGATTCACCGTGAGCAGAGTCATTCCTAATGTTGCATTATGGCAGAGGCTCAGAAAGGATTTTAGGAAATCTTTTTACAGCTGTCTGTGAGTTTATTCAACCCTTGATTTAGGAGCACAGAGCATGTGCCATATATCAACTATTTTCCTCCTATAGTAAGTGGGAAAGGATATACAGAAATGAAGGTGCTGGGGTCTCACCCTCTGCTACATATAGAGAAACAGTCAGGTTGCCTTTAGGTACTAGATATTAATTTTTCTGATGACATAAAATTGCACTAATAAAGGTTATAGCTCTGCTATAATGGGGACTAAGACATCAATAAAGGATTTCATTTGGCATCATGTAATTTTTTGGCTAATAAAGGAGAATGCTGTAAAGCAAACAGGTCACATCGGGTGAGTTAAAGGCCAAAGAAATGATAGATCCTCAGCTTCAATTGTAAATAGTTCATCATATCTGAGCAGATGTAATTCCCCAGGATCTGCAGCTCTTGCCTCTAACCTAGGAAATACACCTATTAATCGATTGAGGAAAAAAATACATTGCAGCTTAGAAAGACCGGGGACTGGTAAATAAAGAAGAATGGACACGATAATAAAAATCAGTTGATAAAGTTGGAACATCCACCATGCGTAGTATGATATAGTCAAATTTTAATGCCATCCACCTGAGAGCAGAGAAATTGGGCTGTTTGAAGAATAGGAGGCTCTGTCCTTGGTCACAGCATTTTCAGATAAGATTCAGGGGCTCAGCAGCGATTTTTAATATATGTCCTGGTGTGGGATAAAAGTTATTTTTCAGGGACAAAAATTCCCCATAGGAAGGGATATGCATTTCCCAGCAGACTGTAACATAACCTCGAGAAAACCACAGCACTAATAGGAAGCAGTCAGTACCTGATACATCTCTCAGGTCTTATGGATGGGTTGTTTCTACAGCTTGAATGTAATTTTGCCCAGACAGAGAGCAGAGACAACACGGGAGATGACACCTACCTCCAGGTCTTTGGTAATTGGGTGGGAAGGACCATGGGTTATCAGGAGAATGGCATAGGCTTTACAGATCAAGCCATGCCCAGCTTCAATGAGACCAGCATGCCAGTGAGTCACTCCTGCCCGCATCACAGCCATCCCTAGCTGGGCATTGTTGGGATGGTATATTTTCCTGGAAAAACATTGAGTAATTTTAGTTCGGGAAAGATCTGGGTTCTCAAATGTTTGTCAGTGTCGTGATGTGTTTGCCAGAGAGCAGACTGTTTACTCAAGTGAAGAGCCTATTGCATTCAGTGCCACTGAAATGTGCAGCCCTGCTTAGAAAGGGGCAGGCATGAGTTACACGAGGACACGAGTTACACAAGGACATAAGTTGTTGTGAAAGAGGATGAACAAACTGTGAATGGGAAAAGTCGGACACCTGGGTTGGAGAATGCCAAGCTCTGTTATTCCATGTTATTTTGGCACAAACAAAACCCAGATCTGACCCTACAGCCCAGACAGCATCAGCTTCAGAGAATGCAATAACCACCAGCTCCTCATTCAAAGTGGGAAGAGAAACAGGTGGTTCCAGAAATTCCAGCAATGTTCATCTCACACCCTGGGGATGCATCCCTGACTCTGAGGACTTTCAGAGCACTCCCCTGCCGGTCAGTATGCCAGATGGGCAAGATGACTACCGGCCTCCAGATCCAACTTTAGAAGCACAGGCAGAGTCAGAAGCTCCTTGGATTTACCTGAAAACCTGCCTTCAAGGGCTTATTTGGCATATTGAATTGGCAGATCTTATAGCAAGGAAGGAAATTACTGCAGTCCCCACTCTGGACTGAGAAGCTAGAAACAGGCAGGGGAAGAAATTTCCTCTGTACTATTCAATAGGTTCAGTGCCAGGGCTGGGACATGAAGTGGCTTATCAGGCTTGCAAGCCAGGGAGGTTCACTCTAGACTCTGTCAATCTTTTGAAAAAGAACAAAATATCACAGGCCTTTTGGGATGGAACTGACCAAAAAGGCAAGTAATGGAAATGAGATGCTCTCAGCAGGAGGGTGAACGAGATGGCAAAACAGGTATTTCCCTCTTCTGTTCTCTATGGCTTCCATTTCTTTTTAAATTTTTGGTGGTTTGTTTGTTTTGGGGTTTTTTTTTTTTTGCTAATTAATACTCATCAGTCCTGTAGTAAAACCTCAGTAATAATAAAGTGCATAATTTCTACTTAGAGGTTTGCCCTGGATCTATGTGAACTAAGCCTGAATTTCTTTATTCTCACTGAGCCTTTACCACAGGACTTGTGCATACTAATTAGCCAAGACAAAAATCCATGTGTTATTCAACAGTGAAGGGATACCATAAGTGACAGCCATTTGACATGGTTTCTCTTTTCGCTGCAGCTTCTCCTTCCTGCAGGGTGCAGGGGAATAGACCGTCTCCTGCACTGACCGCCTCTCTGTCCTGCAACCGGACTCTGTATCTTGCTACCAGGGCAGCCCCGAGATGCTTCTGAGACAAAACAAAGAAGCTAATGAAAGATGTACCCAAAGCATTTGCCAGTTACAGCTTAGTAAACTGAGGTGTTTGGGAGCTCTTATGCATTTAGGAAGGGTCTGGTGACATAGTCAGGTCCCTGTCTGAATGCCATCACTGCTGCCCAGATGGGAGCAGGCTAAGTTATTCCTATAACACACTGCCTAATATTGCATAACCAGGGAGAGCTGCCAAAAATAGGGCACAGACATACAGGTAGCCATCCACCATCCGCTTGGCGTAGTCAGCTGCTTCCTCAAACATCTGGAGGTAGGAAAGCACCTCAGAGGCAATGCTGAGGATCCTCAGGAGGTAGATGTTCGTGTCCCCCAGCACAGGCTCCTGTTTCTTCAGGCATTCACGGCACATCTTCACAACCTGCACTCGGGGGAAGCAGTGAGAGGAAGGGAAAGTCAGAGCCTCTTTGGCCCCGAAACTGCCACACCAAAGGCCCGTGGGTTGCATGGTCCATAACAGTCCTAGAGGCCAAGTCAGCCTTTGTGAAATTTGGGGGAGATAGGATATGCTTTGATATGTTGAGAAACATCATCCTATCAAAATGATTGGTGCTCAAAGCTTTCTCTCCCAGGGTTACATTCATAAAACTGGTGAGGAAAAAGTGATGTCTACCGTTCAGGAGAAGAAAGACCCCCGGAGGCTGGATTTTGTCAGACACCAAGCGCCTACAGGACTCTCATACTCCAACACCATCCACCCAGCCTCCTACAAGCACTTGATGCAATGAATGCTCTTAATGACCCCATGGGGCTGGAGATACGCAGCTGCACGGTCCCATGCCTGTCTGCTCTGCTGCATCATGGCTGCACCTACCCCTGACACAATGTCCTGATCTCTGCTCTTGGGGGCTTCACCCTTTTCCCAAAGTAAATTCAAACCCAGAGGCTGTTGCTAAACCTGGAGTGCTTTTCTGAGGCCATTACAATCTGACGAGAATAATTAAATATTTCCTGGGTCAGCAAAAGAGGGAGAAAGGAGGAAGTGACTTGAGGTCGCTCACCCTTTTGACCTGTGCTCCAGGTGGGACATGGGTCTCCCACACCACACACCCATCCTCAGCACCCAACAAAAGAGCAACACACAGAAGCCAGGAAGTGGAGATCAACACAGGCAAACATAGCCCATAGATTGATGCTTGTGGCAAGTCTCCTGACTGTCCTGCCCCTCTCCCAAACCCAACGTCCTCCTTTTTTTTGAGGCTACCTGGCAGGGATGACTCATTGCACTTGCCCTGTAACTCATGTTTTTTGCCCAGGAGGCCCTTGGTTCAACACCTGTGTCAACTGGAGGTGCAGGAAGCCACTTAAATCTCATTGTGTCATCACTACAAAAGAGGCAAGGCTGGGATGTTGTCTCAAACATGGTCATGCTTTACAGAGGGCAGAAATCAGTGTCAGCTTTTGCAATTTGAGCTGGCAAGAGGGCAGGAAGCACATGGGGATAGTCAGGTTACAGTAATGGGGGGTTGTTTCATCCTTAAATCATTGATGTAGAGAGGGACAAGACCCACTTTTCCCGGCTGTGCATATACAGCAAGAGAGCAAAACCAGCAGGACTCACTTCATGGTAAAGTCCCTCCATGCGGGCCTTGTTGATCTTCTCCAGTGTGTCCTTGGAGAATTGGATGACCTCCTTCACCGTCTCTGCAGAGGGCTGGCGACAACGTTAGGGAAACCAGTGAGGAAAATGCACTGCCTGATGCATGCCAAAATACCCTGGTTGAAGGGATGCGTGTTTCACAGTCTGGGAACACAAATCAGCTCAGCAAGATGCTTCCCACATCACTCGCTACCTTCGTACCACTGGCTGTATATCTGAGCATGCCTCCTCGGACCTGCCGAAGATTGGTCTGAAATAGTGCTTCTACAAAATGGAGAAGTGAAGCTCCTGCTGACTTCACCAAGAGTGTTGCTCATCAGAGTTGTGGCCATGTACGTTTGGTATGCATAACTGGGTTCCTCGTCTCTTCCCTCCACTTCTCTCATTTGGAAAAGGGACAACTGACCCTGCAACTGGGAGGCCTTACAAGACACCAAAGAGGCTGTGCAAGCCACAGGTTGGCATGTATCAGGTGCAGCTGCTTGAGAGAAATGAGGCTCTTTGAATCAGAGGTCAGTGGAATAAGAGTAAGAAAGATCACTAAATTTTACCCACTCTGAGAAATGCTGTCATTAAGTCCAACCACAATAAGACGGTTGACCTCAGATTTCAGTTGCATCCAGAGAGTGAAATGTTTTCCAACACATCTCAAAGAAGTTTGGATTTCACCATGTATTTGAAGGCATGATGCACATCTAGGTATACCTGACAAAACACTAACCAGCTCCTAATTAGCTGCCTCATCTCCCTTCATTTAATGCTGAAATATAACATTATGATATCCAGCAACTTCATTCACCTTCCATTTTTCTAAGCCTTTCAAATTTGCATTTTCAAACTATTCTAGCTATCACGACCTTCCTTTCCATAAATGGGAAATCTGAAATCAGCCCACAATCACCTGACTCCAGGAGCTTGCAGGAAGAGCCTGGTCTGGAGACACAAGATAGACCCAGAGCACAGGCACATGCCCAGTAGCCAGGAAGGACCTCTGCGTGTGACTCAAAAGCAGAGGCCCAACGTTGCAACAAAGGATGCAAAGATTTGGAGTCAGGACTGCGGAACTGTCCTGTTGTCTTTTTCCCACACCTGGTCAATCAGATTTTTGAGGAATCTGTGAAATTCGGCTAGTTGGGAAAAGCTCTTGCAAGTTTTGTATGGAAGGAAAAACAGTAGCTTTTCAGAGCCATATACCCCCCACCTATTTATGGATACGCATGTATGTGTTATGATTTATTACTCTATATTATTAGATTGAAGCTACCATAGCTAATCAGATCTTGGCAGCTGTTTGAGCAGCATGCAGGGTGCCCTAATACACAGAGCACATTCAAAGGCAATGTTAATGTCAGTGCAAATCACATCGCTATGCTGTCTGAGTAAAGACTCCCAAAATAGGTACTTTAGCCAGCACTTCCACAGCAGCTTTGCCTAATAAAAATCCTCTCTTGCATTTACTAGACCCCTAAGCCTGTTGCCATTATAAACAATGGCAATTTTGCTACTATTTGGAAGGAGTGAAGGACTGGAGGTCAAAGCGGCTGTTGAGGATGTAAGCTGTCAATCCTGCATACATTCATAGCACTTTTTCCACACAGCTGTGAGTGTTGCCACTCTCAGGCAAGTGAGCCTGAATTCAGAAAATGCAATATTCCTGGTGGACAGCAGACGTGCTCTGCGGGTGAGGTCAGTCTGGATACTTATTGTCTGTGGATGGAGTGTATTTTTAATAGCTGAAATCATGCACCTTGCATAGTTACAGGCTTTTTCTATACAAGCACTTCAGACTGTGAAGGACATTTACCCAGAAGTGCATGTCTTCCCGCTGCATGCTGCAGAGCACCTCTAATGCTCACGGAAAGGGGATGGTGCATCTCACTTCTCGGGTCACGGCTTGATAGCAGGTGTTGAATGAGAGATGAGATTTTTTTATGCCATCCACTGGAGGAGATGTTTGCAAATACTTCTACAGAAAGTCAGATGAAAATGCCTCTACCTCAGATGACTGAGCTTTGGGACAGCTTCATATTAGAAGTGGGGAGTTTCAGTACTCAGGATTAGGTTTAAGATGAAGCTTGATAACTTAGTAATAGAATTATATAGCAGAGTCTTTTGCACTAGTGGGGAGCCCAACAAGCAAAGGGTTTCTTCTAGTCCTGTGTCCTACTTCCCATGGGAGCTCCCTGATACCAGTTTGATCCCGTTTCTCCAAACCTTGCTCAAGGAGAGACTTTTGCTCTGCAATATCCAGCCTTTTCTGACCAGCACCTATATGAAAGAAGAGCCACAGGACTGAGCTTGGCTTTCTGGTACCTGTGCTGAGGTGGAGGCTGAGGGTTTTGTACTCATTCCCCAGAAGGTGCATTTCCATGGACCTCTCCTGCTGGCAGTGCTGGTCTAAGACGTCTTCATCCCACCTTTGCCGTTTGGTCCTGCCCCACATCAGCCCTGAGCTGTACTCTCTGGTTCATTAGGTCACTATTCAGTAGTGCAGATCAGTGACTTGATAACACATTAAAATGCTCTTACCCTGCCTTGCATTCCTTTCCATCATACACTTTGTAAAGCTTGCAGGAGTACAAACCCCCTAAGCTAACACTGCCACAGAACACAAAAAAATACTATATCCTTGGGCAGAGGAACAAAAAAGAAACTCTTAGAGCTATCAGCATGCTCATAACCTGCAGCCGCTGGCCAAGCAATACATCCCACTGCTGACAGCAAGACACAGCCTTACACCCTCCCACTCCATGACTTGTGAGACCTCCAAGGAAAACAGAGATTACTTAAAAATGAACAGTCAAGCATGTTAATTCTTCACCATCAGTCTGCCCACAGCAACCATGCACAAATGTCAAGCGACAGTACAAACTCCCTGTGACAGGCCTGTGCAAGGAGGGACTGAAAGTTCAGGCTTCCCACCTTCCTGGAGTCAACATGATGGTACATGTTTTACAAACCATACAGCTTCAGCAGTGCTGGTTAGTCCTGTCACCATGAATCACCTGCAACACCTTTTCCTTTCTGCTGTTCAAAACTTTGATTCCCTTTCAGTTCCTCAAAAACCCCCACAATCTAAATGCCAGCATTTTTCTCAGCTCTGGACCTAATTTTCCAATATTTTAGCATTCTGCTTTTAGGTCAGAGTTAAAGGTAACTTATTCAGGCTTTTTTAAATTTTAAATTAAAAACTATACTTATGTTGCATAATAGGGATTAAACTAGCCTTGCATGGTGGGCTTGAATTGGTGGTGTGCTCAATCAAGGTTCAGTTCTGTTCTCCTTTTTTGCATTGGCACTAGCCAGGCTTCTGCCAAAATCTGACTCTGTTCCTATTGAGAGTGTCGCCAGGCTGAAGAACCACAGTCACAGAGACACACAGATGCCTGGGTGGAGGAGACCTCTTGGTTTGGACACAGCAGGACAAACCATACCTTGCTTTCCCCCTCCTTCACCGCCAGCATCAGGTCGTCCTTGATCTGTTTCTTGCAGTGCTCGCAGGCACAATCGAAATAATACTGCTTCTTCAGCTGCTTCCGCCGCTCCTCACTCACATTGAGGAAATCCACGTAGGAAACTGTCAGCTCGTCCCCAGGAGAAATCTTGCTCAGTGCCCGCAGCTCGATCCTGGGTGCAAAGCAGACGAGATGTGGACTTGGAGAAGCAGCAGAAGCAAAGGTGCAGCCATAGAGCCATCAGGGACAAATCCTGCAATCTGCTCCTGCCTTGGAGAGGTGAGTCCTTCCCCTAAGGTACTGTGTTAGCTCTTCAGGGAGGAAATGCAGAGATGGGCAGCAGTCTGGTTAACTGAATACAGAGTGAAAACATGGTCACACCAGTTTCTCCTGCCCCTCTGCCCATCCCTGTCAGGGATACGTAAGGGTCTGAGCTATAAACAGATTAAAGACCCGTTACTTTATGTGGGCAGGGGCTAACCTAGACATAAATTTTTACTGTGTTGCAGGAGATCTGGCCAGAAGAAAACCCTGAGATCAGAAATACACAACAAGCATTGCAAAATGCTGAGTTTGGACTTTGGGTCTTTTTTTAAGTCCTGCTTTGCATGCTACCCACACATCCCTGGCTAGACTCCCAGATCCTGAGCCATGCTGCTTTCGGTATCATTTTCGCTCTGAAAAGTTAAGACACATTCCTTCTGGGTGCTGCGTAAGAGATGCCCTCACCCTCTTCATACATCTCTACATAAAGGCTTAGAAACAATTCTCTGTAAACAGTCTAATGTAGCCCATTTGATCTGATATTGCTAATATTAAACACAAGGAAATTGCCAGTGTCTGTTACTAAACGAAAATCCACATCAAATCCTTAATGTCTGGCTTTTGGAAAGCCAGATCTTTGTACCTGCCTTGCTCTCATGTCTTTCCCTGTAAAAGGTCTTAAATAACATGGACACTCAAAACTATTCCCTTGCTTTTTCACTCTACACATTTAATCTCCCAGTTACTCTGGGACATCTCTCAGTTAAGGAGGCTGGACAGGCACAACTGGCTGAAGAATTTGGCCAGAGTGAGAAAAACTTCCATCAAATACCAATTGCAGGTGGTGTTTCTGTATCCATCTACTCCCCCATTTACTAGTGACTCTACCCACAGTTGGAAATAATTCACTTGAAACCGGTGACCTTGGGCCCTCTGCTTGGAGCAGTTAGTTGTTTAAACATGGTTTTGCAGCTAAGCATACTTACAGGTTATCAAAATGAAGCCAGTCCCATGGTCTGAGCTCCCACCCTACTGTCACTCTATGGTGTGGTACATCAGTCCTGGGATTCCCTCACCACAGGCAGAGTGTGCCTTAATCGTCCTCCTGCTGAGCTCAACAGCATGTTTGATGTACAAACCTACTACAAGATGGACCTCAGGGTGACCTGCTGGCTCCCATTTGCACATGAAGGTCTTTAGATGGGACCCAATGAAGGTCTCACCAAAGGCATAGGTAGCATAGAACCCAAAGGTCTCCCCAGGTGCATTAAAAGTAAGTCTTTTGGGGAGGACATGACTTCTTCTGACATTACGTTTTTTGTGTGATCATATTTCTGCAAAGAGATTGTAATTCCCTTGTACTCCCTGTTATAAGCTCTCAGCACCAAGGGCGTAGCTCTGAGCCTTTCACCTGTGCTAAAGCTGCTGTGAAAACTACTCCCTGAGGCTGGTCTTGACCTTCTCTGGGTGTTAGATCATATCAACAGCATATTTCTTAAAAAATTTATCACTGAACATGCCATCGTCACAAAGGGCAGCTATTGTTATGCCACAACCATAGGAAAATGCCAGCCAGAGAAAGGTGCAACCGGCTACTCCAGGAGAAAGTACAAGAAAAAGAGCAATTCCCATCAGAAAGGTTTACACATATAAACATTCCCATTCGCACTTAATGGGATCCTCGTTAACAGGAGTCATGCAACCAGAGAAGCAAAATCAAGCCTCTGACTTTTATGATGCCCCTGATAGCCTAAGCACGGTAGGTATATTTTAAGCAGCCAACCCTTGTGTGCAGAGGACTGAGAGCGTTCGGGATAAGCCTGGAAACACATGGCATATTTTAAATGCTACAGTTAAAGAGACACTGTCAGCCAAGAGCACCCCACCGAGCTTGTCCCGTGCTTTTTCCCCAGTGTCTGCCCCAAGCACCAAGGACCTTGAAAGACACAAGCACAGGCACAGCAAGTGCCTGATAGCTCAAAACTTGAATTGCCCCAAAATAGCAACTCTAATCAGAAGTGAAACTCATTTGCCTGTTTTTATGGTCCTATCTATAAAGCACCGAGTAAGTGTCAATGGTGAAGAAGAGCACTTCAAAAGCATTTCGCATCTTACTTGAGGAAATTGCACGTTTGCATGAAATTGAAGTTTAAAGACAACATCCCTTTAACAGGACTAACTATAATATACCAAGTGCCGTGAGCTAAGCAGAAAGCTTCTTTTTCAGCATATATTTTCACGATTTCTTTAGTTTGAATCAGGTAACAGTGGCATCATTAAAAGATAAAACATTAATCAGGTATTATGATAAAAAAGGATGAAACCTACATCTCATGGTATTGCTACTGTAGTCAACACATTCAACAGGCACCATTTGTTGCAGAAGAAACATGGACTATTTAGTATGTCAGTAATGCAATCATTTCTCATCTCCTAATATGCAAGGTTTTATTTTGGGCCGTACAAGATTAGCGAGACCTTGTTCTGACTTTCACGCTCTTGCCATAGTCAGGGGAGGAGAAATGAGAAGTGGAGAGGGGAAATACTGACTGGGAGGAAGCCAAGGGAGAGAGTGGGAAGGCAGAGAGGGAATTTGCAGTGGGGGAGACAGTCACAGTATTACCATTATCATTTTAATTTACTACAAAATGCAGAGTTAATTAAGGTTTAGGTTTAGTGGGGCTTTACATGGGGAGGAGGAGAAGTTCAGAAAACGGGGAAAGTGAAATTTTCTGCAAACAGAGGGAGCCCCTCAGTCTGTTTGCAACTTTTCCATTAAACACGGGGCATGAGGGGTACAGGGCAAGGGGGAAGGATGATGCTTTCAAGACCGACCCACCTCATCTGTGTGTGGAACATTGATCTTACAGCCTCATGACTGAAAGACAAAACAAACATCTGCAGTTTACACAGGTATAAGTACAACAACAACAAAAAAAAAATGGGTACACGGCATAGGGCATGGGGACATCGTCCTGACAGGAGACAAGGGGCTGCCCTGTGCCTGGCTTATGTTTCACTGCATGACAGCTTCGCTTTTGCTATGTGACTGCTGTAACCGAATTGCCCATCACTGGGCTATGGAGGATTGGGCAGAGAACTGTCCTAGCACTGTGATTTTAGAAGTCTTGGCCAGGGAATGTGCAAAAACCTGCTTCTGACATTTGGCAGGCACCAGGGGACTAGTTCTCCTGCACACAAATGTCTCCATGGACATCAGTAGTCGTGCTCTCTAAAACACATCTTGAAATGGAAATCAGACTGGGATATCACCAACAATGACTGTACTCTGTGTGATGAGTGGTGGGTTCTCAAGTACAGTAATGTGCCTTGAGAGCTGACAGAGAGCTCAGCTCCCACAACAGGAGCTTATCGTCAGGTTACCACAGAAAGACAGGAAACCTTCATAATTTACCTGGCCAATACCAGATGGTCAAGTTTAAAATCAGTTACAGGATACACATGGGAGCTTCGACAAGCGGCCAGGCAAACAAAATGCTATTCCTCCACTTACCACCCACAAACTCAGATTTCAGGGTTGCTATCACTCCTAGTTACCTCCTCCACTTCCCAGCCTGGTTGAAGAGGCTCTCCTCATGCCACTAGGGATCTGATCCAGGGTAATTGGATATCAGAGCACAGACTAATCTGACTGGATCAGACCGTATTTCCCACCAAGGTAATCATCCTAATGCAGTTTGGTTTTCTCCTTGCTCGTTTACCAGCTGTTTGGTAAATACTGATATAATTTTACCAAGTAAAACCAGCAGCAAGAACTGAAGTGCACAAGCAATGTGTTAGTTAAAGAAGGGGAGGCTGGGAGGTTAATTTATAGCACTAAAGTTTGGTGAACATGGGAATTTATAAAATCTCAAGACCTAGTGGCAAATTTGGATGAAATAATGCGGCTCTGTGGTTTTTGGCAAGAGGTTTCCTATAGTTAATTTCTTGCACACAATGCAACTTGCTGGATCAGCAGCAGTTTTACCTCTTCTGGCCTGGGAGGAGACTGGAAAAGGCAGAGCATCCCTGCCGTGGGCTTCCCCGAGCACTAAGAGCAGTAGCCTCCACTCCCAGCTCTGCTGAAACATCCCTGCATTTCCCACTTAATATCTTTCCATCTCACATGTCCCACAGGAGTTTTCTTATAGGACTTGGCTGAGAATGGGGAGTGCCCAGCGGCTTAGGGCATCCTGCATTTGTATGTGACTCAGTTTGCAGGTAACAGTCATTGCTAAAGAGTTAATCAGTGATTAATAGAGATGATGATACACTCTCACAGAGATGAGGGTTTGTGTTAGGGATGGTTATAAACACATCAGCAGATAGTGATACACAGCTGATTGCAAGCTTCGGTTATAAGAAACTCTTGGACTGTGGACTCAGTATAATCTTTAATACTTTATTAATTGTATGTGCTCCTTAATTATTTATAAATAAAGCCTGAATACAAGGAGTGATCTAGGCAGCTACTTAGTACTTTATCTGCCTATTTTGAGATTAGTTTCAAAACTCATAGAATCCAGGGAAAAATTCTTTGCCGGTTTACTGGATTTGGGGTTAAACTATGTGTATTTGTTTATTGCATCAGACAATGATTTTTAAAATAACAATAATAAGAGAGAAAAGAGTTCCCCTTTAGAAAGAAAATCCTGATACTTTTTTTTTTCTGAGCTAGAGAAGGAAAGAAGAATGAATAGATTTTCTGGGGCAGGGATATGACACTGTGGGGCTAGCAGAGTCTGCTGAGTTGCCCATTAGGATGCATCCCTGCTGTGCTCAAGGAAAGAAATCCACTCACTTGCCATTGTTGAAGATGACGGTACAGTTGGGCCAACAGTCATGGTTGGCCTGGCAGAGGTTGGGGAAGATTCCCACACCAACAGCCTGCAGTCCTCTTTGGTCACTGAGGGTAAAGCCATTGCAGCTGATCTAGTCCCAAAACACAGGCAGGAAAAAGCATTAGAGAAAATGCTGAACTCAGCCACATTCAGGATTTCTCAATTCCCACTGAAGCTTTAGAAGAGGTATATCTCCAGCTTCCCATCTCCAAACTTTAAGGAGAAAGGAGTGCCTATGAGATCACTGCAGAAGGTAGTTGTAGTAACATCTTTAGTTGAGATAAAACACCAGAAGAGAAGAAATGCAGGACTCATGCAGATGGACCAGCCCAGAGCAGAGCTGAGTAAATGTTGCAGAATATTTGCTTTTAATATTCATTTGGGATGTCTAAGATAAATTTGGTTTGATCATGCATTGGTTTTCTTATATTTGCTTCCTGCAAATAATTCAGAAAAGGTCACAGGAAAATGAATTTGCAGCAATTGAAGCAGAGCATCGGCAGAAAGGAAAGTTCATGCTTATTAAACCAGATATCAGTTAGAAATCAACCTTAAGAGCTGCATTCAACCTGGTCACATTTTCTGGGTGGCCCACAGAGGTTATAAAAACCCGTTACTACTGTTCGTTACGAGTCCCAAATGATTTTCAGAATGATTGTTTTTGCATGACACATATACCAAGAATGAATTATTATACTTTTCTATATGCTACATTATTATCACATATGAATGGAACAGTTTTTAGTCACAAGCATAAAGGAAGGAAGTATTTGCAAAGAGAAAACATGATAGGATATACCAAAGGAAATAATAACTTGGCTGCTAATTATTTTACTCTGTTAATAGTTATATGTCTTTTCTTAACTGATTCTGTACCTTATCTGTACTTCCGTACTTCTGCATGGGCAAGCTATGCTGGTCACTAGTACATAGGTCTCCCTGCACCCAGTGGACTGGATTTTCTTTTTGGAGTGGGTACCAAAGGATGCTGTGTGTCTTCCCTGTGCTAGGGCTGGCAAAGCCGACTTCTCTGCCACACCAGTCATCAGCAGAGGTGCAAGCAGAGCATGTGTCTCGTCTCACCTCACCCTGGCCTTTTTGGCAGTGTTGCCAGGTGAGGAGTTAATGCAGCCCAGGATACACCGACTTCTACCAGGGCTGGGGGCAGAGCCTGAAGCCTGAAGTGGCTTCTGGGAATTTCTGTCTCTGCTACACTGAGAACAACAATTTGTAGTTAGCAAGTTAGAAATGGATACTATTAAATATATCTGGTATATTTTACCTGATTTTATTTTACATATATATACACAAAATATGTATTTATAATATACGTGTAAAAAATCTGATGCTCACAATATATAATAGACATTAATGTATATACTAAAACAAATCTGCTGTATTCAAATATATTCTAAGTATATTTACTAAAAATATATTTAAATAGATTTTCCCAACTCTCCCAGGCGCAGAGAGATTACCAGTGGGACTTGTGATGACAATGCAGCACCTACAGTTGGGTGAGCCATTTGCCTGCACGGTGAGACAGATAAAAGGTTTTAGACCTTGCCCTTTCCATGCCTCAGTTTCCCAGTGTCAGTACAGAAGCAATGCAGATGGGGAATAAGCAGTATTCAAACCACCTGCAGCAAATATCATCCTCACCTATCCCAACGGCTATGGCATCTTAAGGGCAAGAGAGGGATGAACTTGACATCCTCAATTCAGGCTGGTTGGAGACTGTCTCCAGAAAGCTGGCACTAAAAGCTGCCCCTCATTTGCTCTCCCACCCCTCCAACATACCACTCCGAATATGTGAGAGATGTACTGCATGCCGAACTGCTGGCTCTGGGGTGGCCAAAACTCAAGGAAGCTCTCCACGTCGGCGCGGAGCTCCTTCTTCTCCTCCTCACCGAAGCTGTCCACGTGGTTCTGCAGGTCATCGATAGAGACCAGGCAGCCCTCTGCCAGCCCACTGCCTTCCCTCTCTATCTTCCACATGATGCGGGCAGCCAGCCTGGCCAGGAGAAAGCCCCAGGTGTTAGCACCACCACCACCAAGATCAAGGAGGGGGACCGAAGGACCATTGAAATTCATTTCATGCGTAGGAAATTGTGTGCAGACAGACTGAGACAGGCTCAGAACTGAATGGCTGATGGTTTGACGGCTGGTCACCATCCATGGGCTTTTGAAGGAAAGAGAGACAGATGCAGGGTTTTGCCCTGGCATCTATGTTCTTACCTGGAGAAGTGCTACAGACCCCCAGGTCCCCAGCCCTCCACAATGGCTCTCATTTCCTCAGGGATTCCTCTCATTTTCTTATAACGGAGCCAGGCTATGAATCCAAATCAATGTATCCCATAGACAAACTGGGATAGAGCTTATCTTCTTTTCCATTTTCCCACCTACTCCCCGTTTTCCCACACCTCCTAAACCACCCCAAGCAGGTTTGCCTCATCACGTTCAGCTGCAGTAGAGTTTTTGGGGCCCAGCACAAAAAAAAAGCCCAGGAGCACGACCCCCTTGCACCCTGGATGCTCCTCCAGGTCCCCATCCCATCACCTCAGGGATGCTCCTGGCCTTTCCCAAACCATCTCCCACATCCATCCCATCCAAATCAGGCCACTTGGCTCTTCCTCACCACCCTCCGGAGGGATGCCCTGTCCTCTCCCTCCATCCGGAGACTGCTGTCTCAGCCCCTGGGGACCGGCTCTCACCTGATGTTTTCGGTGGGTGCCTTGCCATGCTTCTTGATGGCAGAGCACTCATTTTTGTGGTTCAGCCAAGCCGCTCTCTGGCAGGTCCGGTCACAGTAATAGGCGAACTTGCACTGGCCACAGCGGTGGAGCCTCTCCTGTCGTTTGAAGCAGGTGTGACAGATGACATGCGTCAGGCTGGAAGTACAGAAGGACCCGTTGGCTCATACCTCAGTGAAGGGCCAGCTCCACCCAGTGAGGGTCCTGCCAGCTTTGCATCCCTGTGTTCCCCACACCCACTAAAGACGCACCCCCTGAGATTTTTTAGGAGGATGGAGAAACCTCCCACCCAGTATAATGCTCATGCGCTTGCCCAGTGCTGTTGCTTTCATGTTTGGCTATGCCAAAGAGACAAATATTTTGTTTAAAGGAGGACAGCAATAAAGCATTCCCCAGCTCTCAGCCCTCTTGTCTGCAGCTCATCTGCTCCTCCTCAGCTCTGCCGCTGTTAATAGGATTTTCAGTCTGGTTTTGCTTTCTGTCTGGCCCATGTTGAAGCAGCAGCCACCCATTTGCTCAGCAGAAAGGAGATGCCTGAGGAGTCTGTGGCTCTGGCAAGCATAAAGCAGAACGTGAAGGCAAAAAGCCAGTCTGAGAGCTTCACCTGTCTGCAAAGCCTCTGAATTTGGATGAAGTGAACCCCCACCCATCACTAAGGCTTTCCTGGGCCTCACGTGGACCAGGTCACAAAATGGATCAGCCGCCACCACCATGTCTGAGACTTAGCAAAATATTGGGCAAGAGGGACCATGGCTCTGAGCCATCCTAACTGCTCTCCTAAACTTTCCTTAGTCACAGGTATGCTGTGGGAATAAAAATATGCATCAGAAATGCTCTGCTAGTGAGCAGACCAGTGGTGTATCACAATGACGAAGAGTGAGAGATAGAAGTGGTTGCATAAGGAAACCCTGTGTTTGTGTTGCTTGAAACCAAGCCACATTTCCGTGGACTAAAAAGCAGCTTTGCTTGTCACTTCTTTTTGTCTCTAGGCCAAAGGTGTAGCTGTACTGGAGGCAATTGTGGCATCATGTTGGAAATGGCAAGAGGAAACCAAAAGAACAGCCTCCTTCAAGGTAGCTCTTCTCATCACAGAGTGGTTTATGTCTTCTGCTCCTTCCTTCAGTCATGGTACACAGCTGTCCACCATCAGGAAACAGCAGCACAGAGCCCCAAACTGGATGGATTTGGGGCTTTCCTGTTCTCAGTGACTTCAGATAGAAGTTTAGTGTGGACTAGTGAGGGTCTGAGGGACCAGGGCAGGCTCCCAGCCATGCAGCAGGCCCCCAAGCACAAATGCTGAGGCACAAACAGATTTTCAGCTGTCCAGGGACGTACAAGGAACACCAAACAGCTGAAGACACAAAAAAGATGAATTCTCAAGAGCTCCCAGGAACACTGGCTGGGGTAGGACCTGGGGTGGCCTAGCTGTAACGCCAAGTTTAGGGAGCAGTATTTGCATTTAAGACTACCCTAAGTTTCTATTACTAAATCCAGGGGATCTTTCATCTTCACAAAGCTGGTATGTTGCTGAACTGAGAGTATCAATGATTTAGTGCTGGTCAGTGGCCCAGAATATGCCACCCATGAGGGTGTTGTTAAACAATAAAGATAATGAGCACAGTGACTGATGTAAGGCTGTGCTCTGCTCTAAGGGCATGAAGTCCTCCCTGTTTAATCCAGCGTCAGCTTTAGCACTGTGCTCTTTGGGCCACTTAAAGCCTTCCTGCAGATGGGCTAGCAATGCAGATTTCTGCTCCAAATTGAAAAGCCTGACATGGCTTCCTCTGGTGTCAGCAGCAATAAGTGCTGCTCACCGGCTATTCCTGCTCTGGCTCTGCTGTTCAACTAGTTCTCCACTGTGAGTTAGGTGGTCATGGGATAACTGGGGAACACCTTTCAAAAGGAGCAGGTTTCTTCAAATCCTTCAAAACAGGATTTCCAAGAAGCATCCTACAATTTTATGTATATAACAATAACCAAGGGCTGGGGGGGCGTGGAATATCTCAGAGGATACTGGTGAAGCAGCCTAACCTGATATTCTCCCTCTGAGAGTGTTCAGGGTCCCAGACCAAGAGGACACTTCCCCCATGTCCAGATGCTTGCTCTTTCATTGGGAAGGAGGGGAAGACACTTTGATGTCCTGCCCAAACAACTTTGAGACTTTCCCCTTGCTGCTGGAGAAGGCTTTTCACTGCCTGATTTGGTGTCCACTTTACCTCTGCCTCCAGCCAGCCTCGACAGTACAGGAGACTTTAAATTCCCATCCCTCAGGCACTGCCGACCCCAGGAGGGAGGTTCTCATTGCAAAAAGCTCACTGACCACAGAGGCTTCATTACCAAGGGAACATTATCATCAACCACAGCCTCTCGTGAGGAAACTGAGGCACAAGGAAATAAAAAATGTATTGAGGATCACACGAGGAGGCTGTGCCGCAGGCAGGAATCAGACTCACAGCCCGAGTCCCCAGCCCCAAGACTGTGCTGCTTCTCCACTATACAGATATATATAAAAACATATGCATGAATATTTATATTTATCACAGTATGCTTAAAATGCATTTTCATTCCTCTGGCACTATTGCATGAGCTGCCGACACAATCCACCCTGCGCCTTGGCTCTTGCGGGATGAAGATGGTCATTGATTTAAAGCAGAGGACCATTGATTTAAAGCAGGACGACTTGCAGCAGACAAAATCACATACAAAAATGAAGTTTGGAAAATGACAGTGAGCAGTGCCGGCACACAGGAGGGAACACAATGCAAGGTAAGCAGCCAGGATGGGGTGGTGGGAGCACGTGTCCGGGAAGGGGGATGCAGCCAACTCCATTAAGTCAAATGAAAGAGCTGGGAGGTGGTGAGAAATGTGAGGCTGTGCTCTGTCAGCTGTCAAGTCAGAGGGGCAGAGAGGTGCAAGAGAGATTACACTCCTTGTAAGGCAAAGGAGAGACACACAGCTGATAAAACCCGCACGGTTACATCGTGCCGGGAAGCACGGGGAGATATTTCACGCAGGGAATGGGGCTCCCTCCTGCCGCCTGAGTGCTTTGAGGGCAGTCAGAAAGCAAAAAGGCAGTTAAAGAAGTTTTCCTGTAAAGAGGAGTAACAGGTTGGAGGGGAATATGGTGCAGCAAAACCCAATTCCTCAAACAGAGGCTTGCATTCCCCCAGCTCTCTCTCTGAGAACAGAAAAATACTAAAATGTTGGCTTTGCATTGTGATGTTTATTGCATGAGGTGTCCAAAGTTTCCAAAGCAAACACAACTGGTGGAACTTACCACCAGCACTGGAAAGCCCTTGTTTCTAAGGAGATGTGGAAATGCACAAAAATGTGTATCAAAAAGTTATACAAGACTTCCCAAGGAGGCGAAGGAACGGTTCTTGTGGTATTGAAACTGCAGACACAATTACTCACAGGTAGTCTGACTGGCAGGTATAAGAAATACCACATCTCTCACAAAACCTTCATGGGATCCTCCATGATCACAAATGGTTTAGAAGATGACTAGATTTATTGATAATGTGCATTACCAGGACTCCAGAGGCCTGGGCTCAACTCTTGGCACAGTAAAAAAATGAGACATGGGTATTTGAGGTCTATTGCCTAAATCTTCAACAAACATTGCTCAAGCACTGCCTGACCCTGCAAGCACCAAAATCCCCCAGGTGCCCCTAGGCAGTCGTGCAAACTCCTGCTGTCTCAGAGGAGCTCAGAGCCAGACGCCCCGAATGGGGATGGCAAAGTGGGGCTCTTCCTTGGCCCCAGGGCTGGACCTTATAACAGGCTATGATACTACCTATCCTGGAGGTAGAGAACACCAAGGACACCAAAGGCTTGCAGTGGTTCACAGTCTCCCATGTCATCCCCTCTGCAATGGTTCAGGTTCCCCAAGGACAGGGGGAGCAGCAGGTTAAACCCAATTCTCTCAGCCTGTGGAAATCACTGATCTATAAAGCCTTCTCTGTCTGGCCTAGAACGTGTTTAACACAACCCAAAAAGGCTCCAGATGGCCCAGATGGAGCTTCCTCTCCCTATAAAGAGAGCAGCCCATGCCCACGTGGTCAGGATGCTGCATGGCCAGGCAGCACTGAAGGTTTCTCAAGAGATATGTGGTACCTACGCAGGAGCCACGGAGGTTTGAACCCTTAGAGACTTGGTGCTCGGCTTCCCTTGCTTTAATACGGGGACAATATAACTGCTTTCTGCTGCGTCTATGTACACCATGGCCTCTGGAGTGATCTCTGGTCATTCATTCACTGCCATCTTCCACACATAGTGAGAACTTCTTTTTTTCACCCTGCCCAAAAGCAGCATCTTCATTAGCACAGTGATTTCTCCAGCTTGTCCAAGCCTTGCCAGGTCAGGGATTTAAGACTGACTTGGAGGGCAGGTGCCACAGACTGACTCACTAAATGACTTTCTGGAAAGCCTCAGGTTTCCTCGGCCTCTCATCCAAGAGTCAACCGAGCTCAGCTCTCAAGGGCTCACGAGCTCTGATGTTACGTAGATGAGATGCACAACTACTACTAATCCTGGATGTAGCTACAGTCACAAAAAGCAATGATTCAATGTGCCAGCCAACAAATGCAAGAGGTGACAGAGCACTGTCAGCTAAGCCATGGCTCCTGCAAGCATGGCTCTCAGTGAAAGTAAAACAAATAGCTCTTGTGACTGCTTGGATTGGATTCAGATGAATTAAGATCTGTTGGACCTGCCAGGACAGAGGGCTGAGCACTGCCACAGGAGTATATTAACCTCACCTCTGAGACACGCACAACCCAAATATCTGCCAATTATTTCTCATCCAGCACCCACAGCACCTCATTCACTGATCTGGAAAAGCAAAGTGAGATGGCTGTAGTAGGAATAAAAGGAGGATTCCACTGAACAGCTAATGGACATGGTGAGAAGCTCACAGACTATTTAATATGAGTTTATGCTATTCTGTACATGACAGATGACACACACAAACAACCTAACTTACACTTAAGTCCACCTGCTTCGTATTTATTATTGGCTGGCGAGGCAATACTCTCCAATACTTCCTACAGAGGACAGCATAAGAATAGCCTAAGACGCAGGCAAAGTCCACTTGGCTTTCAAAGCAGAAGCTGTAACACTTCATTGAACACAACAGCCTAAGGAAAGGCTCTTTCAGCAGTGAAAGGAAAAGGGAAGTATTCAATAGTTGGTTTCTACTGAGGATACCTATAATGGTGAATTATTAGCACAAGAATAGTTTTCCTCCTTTAAAAAAGGGGACTGGAAGTTAGTACTTTTATTTTTAAAATATCAGGGATGACACATCCTTGTTTGTCTGATTTGAGTGGAGGATTTATCTTAGACTAATTTACTTTTAGTCTTTCATTACAAGATTTCTCAGCCTCTCTTTAAAGAGGTGTGAGTGTGGTTTCCTGTAAAAAAGCTAGGTTTTCTCCCAGGTTTTATTTAAGCATTTGAACAAATGAGATAATAATAAAAAAACAAACCCCAGAAAATTTTAGACAATATGGATATGATTACATTAACTCCCAGGGTTTTTTTTGGTACTAACTCAAAGAATTTGCTTCCATAATCTTTTCAGAGTTATGCTGTTACGGAAAATTTTGTATTTCTTATATCCCTAGGTCATCCCAGCTGCAATAATGGAACTCCCTACATTTCCCTTGGAAAATGTTTTGTGCCTGCTTCATACATCAAAAAGGAGTGCAAAAATTGCATGATCTCAAGTTTATGGCAATTTGCAGATCACTCATCAAGCAGATCTTCAGGTGATCTTGGCTTTCTACCACATGACACTGTTTGCCTTGACTACTGTCTCTCAAACCCCCCTGGTTAAAGAGCAAACCTTCTCTTGATGAAGGTTGACAGAGATATATCAGGCATCCCCATGCTCACAGGAAATGTAAACTCTTACAGGCTTGAGAGCCAACTGACATGCCAGAAGAGAAGGTCGCGTACTGTACATTGATCCCGGGCTATGGGAATGCCATCATCCTGAAGGTGGCAGTGAGGAAAGGAGACCTGGGATCTTCAAAGGGAAGGTAAAGAGGGAAGAGAGAAGGATTAAACCCCAGCACGAAAGCAGAGCACTAGAGAAATCTTCAGTGAGAGGTAATGTCAATGGGGATTGCACAGGGGCTTTGGAAATCGAAAAACTACTCCAACAAAGGCAAAGAATCCCTTGAGAAGATATATTTCCAACCTTCTGCATGTATTTTAGGGCAAAGCAGGCCTGACACCGGTGTTTTCTAAGTGTTATTTCAGCTGATAACAGCAAGCCTGATTCAAACACAGACCAGAGAGTGTGTCTGCATTTTATCCAAACAGTAAAATACTGGAGATCACACTGAGTTCTGCACCCCCTTTCAATTAGTATTCACCATCTCTCTAAATAGCCTGCTCTGCTTCAGGTAGAAGTAACAGGCTTGATGCAGGAGTCAATGCCAGGTAACCACTATGTTAAGCAAAAAGTTGTAGAATCATAGAATCATAGTTTGGGTTGGAAAGGACTTTTAAATGTCATCTAGTCCACCCCCCCTGTAATGTGCAGGGTTAGCCTTGTGAGTCATACCCTGGCCTTAAAATCTAAGAAACTATGAGCTGGCTGACATCTACAGAAACCTTCTTTAGCTTCACTTTGACTTTTATGTACTTCTGGACTAAAAACCTCTGGCACCGGGTAAGAAACTGCTGCTCAGATGACGATCGTTGGGTTGAACAATACAAGCCCTCACCAGCCTTAATAACTTCAGGGACCTTCAGGGATCTTCGGGATCCCTGTGACCTTCAGGAACTTCCAGGGTGGGATGCAGTCTGCAGATTTAGACACCTAGATGTGCTCACCTGTACCCTCAGTGTCTAAGTAAAGATCCCGTCAGAAAACTCAGTGGGATCTGGAAAGCCATTCGGCTCAAAGGTAGGTGTCTGTGTTCAGTGCACATTATAGTGCTCCATTGATTATAAAGGGCACTTAGGCTCAGTTTAATTTGCCTGGACATAGGAGCCTAGTGTTATTTTAGGCTCTGCAGGGACACCCATCTGTCCTGAGAGGAGGCCTGATTCTCATAAATCCTGTTTTGTACCTGTCAGCCCTAAGAGGATGTCTCAGACACCCTGGGGCATCTCAAATGACACTAAACACCTACAGCAACTGAATTCTGCCCTTAGCTCTATGCAGACGCTTGTAACAGACCTTAGTTTTGAGTGTCTTAATTTGCAAGCTGAGTTGCAAATCATGTTGCTGGACAAGCCATCACATCACTCTGTAGGCTGGTCCAGTTTAATTGAGGCATCTTACTTGCTCAGAGTATGATGGTTGATTATCGAGTTCTGTAAAAGGAAACATTTCTCCTTTTCCTGGCAAAATAAAATTCTCAACACCTCCCCAAACTCAGCCTCCTACTGAAAGACAGACATTCATATAGTGCAGCTGGGTGACAGCCTCAGGTCCAAATTACTTCAACGCTTCCTCACATCAATATATAGAGAAGGGTCTTTGCATCATTTAAGCCCAAAACGTAGCATATTCACACTTTCTGCTGTGAGCACCTAACACCAGGTGCTAAAATCAGTTGTTCAGGCTCCCTAGATCCCTGTACAGTCAGGGCAAAGAGGTTTGTTCTTCTGATAGTTTCTCAGAGTATGAAAGGTAGGTTTCTGCTATGCAACAGCCCTATGGAGGATTTTCTCACTTACACACATGAAGTTAAACACCTATAGCAGATAAAGCAAATTTTTCATTTCACAGTTATGTTCTTCACCAGGTCAAATGATGATCAGCTTTTACGGGGGTCCCTCATTTCTGAATAGCAGTACCTCCCATCTCTTGACAGCTTTGTGCCCATGCACAAACATAAGCTGCTTTCCACCCTGTAGTACGACCACACCAAGAAAACTATGCTGTATCTCTGAAGAGCTGCTCCTACTAATCCGAAAAAGAGACCTTTGCTTCACCTGCTGTGTTCCCACATCACATGCAGTTACACAGAATACTGCAGTGTGGCCGCTGTAGTATGACGGACATGCATAAAGAAGTTGGTTTAAACAGCAAAATCAGGGGCAGGATTTCAGGGACTCAGCATCCACACTGGGATCAGACTTCCCAAAGAACTAAGCTCCTCAAAGGGCTGCAAAGTACAGACCAACTTTTCCAAGTACTCTGCAATCTTGTGCTTCCATGGTGGCCTTTATACACAAAGATAGCAGAGCTCTGTGGAAAATCTGGTCCCCTATTAGTTGGACCTGAGCTGAAAAATTAAAGCTACCCCTCATATTGGAAACCCCTTTCCATAGTACACATAAAGATTGCTTTCAGCAAGAGATGAAGATGCTGTGTGGAGTTAGGATGACGGACTCTGGACTCTGGAGTTTCCCAATGCACGGTGAGACCCTTTTCAACAGTGTAGGCTCAACACCAGTTTTAGGACCTATAAATGCTTGTTTGTGGGCATGGAAAAACACATACGTCTTCATCGGACTCTTCATCCATGCAGAGGCAACAGCAGTTCTTTCAGGGCAAACCCAGCCACCACGGCCTAGTATGGATTTATTCTTGCAGGTCCTTCAAGGATCCAGGCTACCCTTCTTAAATAGCAATCAGTTCGATGGGAGTTATATGCAATTTAATACTCTGGATAGCAGTAGAAGGTACCTTCAAAACCAAAGCCGTGTGTGCGTGTGTGTGTGTGTGAAAACACAGCACAGTTTTCACAAGAAAAACGCATGTTTTCATTATATCTCAGGCCTAGGATATTCCCTGCCTAGCACTAACCAACAAGCATTTCGTTGGCACTGCCTGCTTTGGAGATCCTGGGAATGCATTTCACCACTGACGTATATAAAGAGCTTTGGGACAAAACGTGCCACGGGAGGGTAAGAATCCATTCTTATTGCACAGCAGCATGAAGAAGAAGCAGAGAGATAAGAATAACTGAAGCCATCCCCATCCTCTGCAGTCGCAGATAAGGGATATATTTACCTCATCCCCTTGCTGCTCAGTGTCTGTACCTGCTCTCTGGGAGCTAAACAAACACAGACTGGGGAGGGAGGAAAGCATATCTCTCCCCATCCGAGGTTTTCTGTTGGAAACATAAGCCTAAGACACAGTCTGCAGTCTAAGAGCTGATGCGGTGATAGATTCTCCCTGTATCTCACATTACACAAGTGACATTTGAAAATGCAGTGAAGTTGTAGCTCTTCAACACGGGCAGCTCTACTCTATGCGCCGATGCTTACAACATATCACATAGAAGAAAAAAAATTCTCAACCAGTAATCAAAAGGCAAAATGTTTTCAATGGTTTAAAAGATAATTAGCATTTTTAATAAGGCATATGGGAGAAATAATTGTCCCTAGGGACTTCCAAAGCAAACATAGTATCACAGCAAGATTCCAGCTACTGACACAAGTGAAACTGAAGTACAAGAGCTAAAAGGGCACGTCAAGGAGAGGTGGTTTTGTCACTAAGTACTGTAATTGAACTCAGGGTTAAGAATTCAAGAACTTAATATTTTAAAATAAAAAATTATATTTTTAATGTGAGCTCTTGCAATGACATATTAAAATAAAAACTAAAAAGTGTCATTGCTGCTATTGTAAAGATTCATAAATATGTTCACCCACTGACAGTTTAAGGGCAAGGAAAAAGTGAATGAAAGACGCAGAAAAAAACTTATTTCCTGCTCTGTCCATTTAATCCCCAATTCTTTGCTATTGCCAGATCACACAGTAGAACAAATCAGCTTCAGCTACAAGATGACCAGGATTAAAGCAGCAGCATGAGCTCTGCTTGCATCCCAGACTTCATTAGCAGAGTTTATTCAATCAGGGAAAGCTCAGCTAGGCAGAATCACTCACTGCCCCATTTAGTGTACAGAACATTCACTAAAGTCACTGACAGTTTGGGGCAAAAAAATCAGTCTTGGGACTCACCATGTCTCCCTTGAAGAATGCTCACAAATTTCCTAAGCCCAGAACGAAACCTTTAGCTGACGTCTAGCTTCTCGGTTAAAAAGTTTGGGGCAAATTCCATTCTCAGTTAGCATATTATAAGGCTGAACAAATTCCACTCACGTCTGAGGCTTTATTCTAGATTTATCCCATGGGAGATTAACATAGAAATTGGTTCTTTGTGTCTTTTAGCTTTGAGGGTATTTAAGTGAATCTTCCACTGATTTGAGGGGCAGAAGTGGGCATCTACCAGCCACACTGACAGTGCAGGTTAATCACATGTTGTTTGTCCTTGAAAGAAGCAGCAGAAGTGAAAATTGCATTTGACACCAGAATTCAGTTTGTGGCTACATCAGTGTGAACAAGAATTTAAAACCAGTCTCATGCAAAAGTGAAAGCAGAAACTTGTCTCCAGTTAACTTGGCTAGCTATAAATACAAAATCACTTTAACAGAAACACTATCAGTCACAGACCCCCACTAGCTTCTAGTTTGAAGGCAGTGGGCAATGAAGTGGAGTGTACAGCTGGGAGGTGGTACATGGGAGCAGAGCACAACGTAACTCACTTTTATCTCATATTATACATCGGAGGCTTCAGCAAAGTCAGTCTGAGATTGCTGTACCTGAATTACACTAACTCCTGGCAGTTCACCGGGGCGTAACATGGGTCCAGTTTTGTGAGGCACTGAATACTTCCACAGCATTTGGTAAAAGCTGACGGCACCGAGCACCTTGCAAAGATCACATCCTAGAAACAGATTGCTCCATATTAAAAGTAAAATAGCTGATCTGAGCCCTGGGAAGCACATTCACTGTAAGCTGTGAATGTGTCTTTACAGAAGTGCTTCTGACTTCCCTTCACACCCTTCTTTGATGCTGTCTAGATGCTTTCAAACTTTTACCCGCCCTGTCAAATGAAATTTTGCATCGAGATGTCTTTCAGTATTTTCAGTCTGTGTCTTACAACTGCTTTTCTCTTACCTATCAAAAACCACGGCAGCGTAGGCTGGCTCCGCAAAGATGACATCCCCAGGCAAGAATTCCTTCTGCGCTTTCAAGCCCCTGCCTTTGCCTTCAGACGTGAACACTTCGACTGACTCCATTCCCCCTTTGGTCATCCCAGGGACCCCAAGGCTTGGGAGGTGGGTATCTCAGAGCAAGCCGAATCTCCCGTCACTCCTGTCTACTTCGACTTACTGCAAGACCACGCTTATAAAAGGGCTGGCCTCCCCCCCCACCCCCCGCTGCACCGTTTCCCATAGGAGGGTGAGGGGGTGGGAGCAGGAGAGGCAGGAGGCGAAGATCCTCCGCGCAATATCACCGACCTACGCAGGGAAAGCACAGGGCTGGGACTTTTTCTTCATTAGGAAACCCCCTTCTGAAAACTACATTTGGAATTGTTTCTCCCAGCCACAAGCAGTTGTATATGTTATGACTTGGATTAATTTATATTCAGCCATTGGAGAGAGAATGTATTCTCTTTGCAGGGTATTTTTAGCAACCACATGCTTCTGTCTCTCAGGAAGCAACAGCTGAGACAGTGGGACAGGGAGGGCTGGTGTGCATATTTCTGACCCTTTCCACTGTCATCTGGCTTTTTCCAGAAATTAAACAATGCTGCTTTATTTTTACCCTCTAGGAGATGGATGGCATGTTTAGAGGCAGGGATAAAAGCGAAATCCACACTCTGAAATGCTCGGCATCCTCCGTCGCCACCAGAGCCTGGAAAAGCGGCATCACTTCCCAAATGCCAGTGGTGGCAGGGGCACGGAGCAGCATGGAAGGAACTGGAAGGACAGCAGCAGTTTGGCGTGGGCTGCAGAAGCAAACAGGACGTCTGAGATACTGGCACAACTGTGGATGCACCAAACCTCTTTGAAACGGCACTGCATTTGAGAGCTTTCCCCACCTCCACTGCTCAGTTGGGGAAAAGATGGAGGAATTTGAGCCATCTGAGTGGAAAAGGAGGGTACACCAGACAGACCAAACCCATGAGAAGCCAGGCCCTTGCTTTGCTCTCTGCCCCCGGCACCCAGTATGAGTTTGGGGTGACGCAAGGAAAGGCCTCCATGTATAAGAGTGAACCTTGCTGTGGAAATTGAACCCAGCCTAGATTGTTGTTCAGCATTTTTTTATCACTTAATGGCATTTCGCGGGGCTGGTTCCTGTTAATCTCACCCTTCCACCCCTAGGAAACCTGATGCTATTTCCTCCTAGATCCCTAAGCACCTCACAGATACCAATGTTTGCAAACCTCTTCCCACACCTCCTTGCTGCACAGGGAAAGTGAGGTGTAGAGAAGTAAAGAGGGTAATTCCTGTGCATCCCTAGACTGTAAAAGAAACGCTTTACCTTGCCAAGGCAGTGGGAAGTACCGTTGTGCTCTTTAAGACAGCCACAGAACTGCTCAGCATCTTCTGCTAAAAGCTTCTGGCAATTTTCCTTGCCTGCAAATGAAGGATGGTAGCACACTTCAGCACAAATATCCTGTGTTATAGTTTGCCCGCGTGTGCCAAACACAAACAATGTCAATCCACAACTCCATAAATTCAGGGTGATCCGGGTGTTCGTGTGATTATGAGCAATCGTCCCCAACCAACCAGACTCCTCCACTCTTACTGAGGAGGTCCAGAGCCATTGCAGAGCCATCAGCACAAACCTCCCAGTGTTTACGCTGCGCAGCGTAGAAAATTCACTACAGGCAATTAGCCACTACAAGCAATTATAATTTTAATTGCAATGCTCTACTTGTGTGATATGTGATGTCAGGATGCTCTGGTCTCACCTGTTACGCATGTTTAATTCCCCTGGGTATAAGAACCTTTTAGATACATACATTTGCCAGCAGTACTTTAGCACCTCAAAATTAGGTGCTGATTTTTATATTTAGTTAAAAAAAACCCAACCTGATTTGGAGTGTAGCTATATTGAACTCAGTCATTAATCACACTAAACACTGTTTCGGATTCCCAGATAACAAAGAATATGGAATGGAATGGAATGGAATGGAATGGAATGGAATGGAATGGAACAGAATAGAATGGAATAATGAAGAGTAAATTATAACAAAAATATAATTCTATCTTTTCAAAGTAGCCAACTAAAACCAATGGACCAAAGTCCTTCTAGGATGGCGTGACAACAGAGCAGGTCTCTGCAGTCAGACATCCATGGTGCGTACCCAGTACAATGCACCCCTCACCCCTTTGGATCACAAAGGAAAAAAACATTTTGGGTGAGACAGAGCGTAACAAAAGCCTCATTTGTCCCCTTCCAGCCTGGTGAATGCCACAGTGGTGTGTGCTCAGTTGGGTCATAAGGAAGAGATCAGCCATCTGGCAGCGCATCACACCCTTGGTACCACCGGGCCATGGTTTCATACCCAGCTGTGTGCAAAAATATGATGGTAAAACCATCAATCTGAAGAGAAAACATGGGGAAAGCTGGAAAGGGCCAAGAGAGGCTGGATAACAGGGATTCCCACTTAAATAAATATTTGGAGAAGTGACCCTACTTTCAACCCCCTGGACACACATTGAATTTCAAAGCCAGCCGGAGAGGCATGCCAATTTTGGAGCACTGAGTAAGGCTGACCCTTCAACGGCAGGTTATTCTGCACTTTGGGTCTGTCTGGATATTGGGCTGAAGGGTTAAGTGGCCCCATCCTCCTAACAGGAGAACAAACAGCACCCTCTACTGCCCTTTAAAAAATTATCCAAAGCACAATGTTATCAAATTAATTCGCTGCAACTTTGGACTGTGGTGAGCAGTACTCGGACAAAACATGCTTGTGAGAGAGAAAAGAGAACAAAAGAAGGGAAAAAGTCCTGTCCTAGGCAGGTGCTCCTCAGACTCACCCTGTCATTATAATTCAGCTTTAAACATTAAATGTAATCACCGTCCTGCAGGGAAAGGGTGGGCCCTGTGTCCCCATGAAACAAATTTTTGGGGTGACAGCGAGCAAAATTTGGGGGAAATTAGACCACCTGTTCTCCTGGGGGTGAATGCAACAGGGGCTGAGGTTAATTTGACCGTGAAGAGGGATGGATGGGTGGAGGGATGGATGGATGGGGTGGTCAAGGGGAGGGCCGGCAGGTGGATCTGCAGTGATCTGGGGGATTTTAGGGGTGTCTTGGGTACTGGCGGCTGAGAGAGTCGGTAGGCAGATATTTGGCAGTTACTAGTAGTTACTAGGCAGGCACTAAGCTGTTACTAGTGGCTACCAGGCAGTTATTACAATGTTACTAGACTCTTACTAGTAGTTATTGAGCAGTTATTAGGCAGTCACTTGGCTCTTACTAGTAGTTACTGGGCAGTTATTAGGCACTAGTGGTTCTGAGGCAGTTGCTAGTGGTTGCAAGGCAGATACTAGGCTGATACTGGTAGTTACCAGTAGTTATTGGGCAGTTACGAGGCAGTTACTAGTACTCCCTCAGCAGTTACAAGTAGCCCCTAGTCATTTTGGAGGGCTGTGAGCCCCTGAGGGGAAGGCCAGGGGCTAGCCGGGCAGGGTGAGGGCGGGCTGGGGACCGGCGGGACCAGCCCAGGGGTTACAGCGGACCCGCGGGGGCGGTGAGGTGAAGCCGGCCCGCGGGAGGAGCGCCTTACAGGAGAGGCGACGGCCGGCGCCCAATAAGGGGC
>NW_009647828.1:4511708-4578102 GCF_000708025.1 Charadrius vociferus
TGACAGGGGCCTGTCAGAACACGGCAGAGACGTGGTAGAGCGGCTCCCTCTGTGAAATAAAGTATGTTCTCATGGTGCCAATATTGAAAAGCAATGGGTGTTTGATGCCAAAGGCAGAAATTCGTGAACTGCTTGATATGCAGCTTGTAAAAGGTAGTCTTACATTTAATTTTTTGGTGCAGAGGGGTCTTGCTGTAGCTTCATAAACTAATCTCATGCTTATGGAACAGTAAGGTGACAACCAGGTTACCTTCATACATCAGACCTGTAATGTAGAGCCCTGGGAACTTCCCATGCCCTCTCCTGAAATCTCATAAATAGCAACCGAAAAAAAAAAAAAAGGCAGCGTTGAGCTTCCAGAAATGCCAACTATTTTATAGCGGGTATACAATACTTGCATGTTGAAAGGCCAAGTCATTCA
Organism: Charadrius vociferus; assembly: GCF_000708025.1. Taxonomy (NCBI): domain Eukaryota; kingdom Metazoa; phylum Chordata; class Aves; order Charadriiformes; family Charadriidae; genus Charadrius; species Charadrius vociferus. Next base: position 4,512,130 of record NW_009647828.1, read on the forward strand.
TAATGGGTATAAAATATTTGCACGTTGAAAGGCTTTGGTCAGTGGTTTATAAGCATTGACTATGCAGTTGTATAATGAAAATCAAGCTTAAAAAAAAAGGCCACACACTTAGCAATAAACAAGGGCTTTTGTTAAATATGTAAAACATCCATTAACAGATTTCCCCATTGTCAGTTAAATTTAGTAGTACTCTACAACAGAAATAACTCTGGTGGAATGAATCTGTTTAAAAAGCCGCCAGCTATTTTAAGGAGGAAAGAAGCAACACGAGTATCTATGGTCTTCAAAGGAATATATTTGAGGAAAGTTAGGAATGTGGTCTTGCTTCGTTTAGGTTTAAATTCCATTTTTCACACACATTTCTTGAACTGAGTTGCCAAGTTCCTGAACTCCAAAATGTGCTTTGGTACATTAGCAACAAGGCCTTTAAGTTTAAAAGTACTTTGACCTCCAGGGAATTTCAAGGGATTTTAGGGGACTGAAGGTTGCATTTCTTAAATTCTCAGTGTTCAGAGGTAGCTCACACCCTTATTTTTAGTGCACAGCTGGTACAGGTTGTGTTGTGACCCAGACACAGCAAGGATTGCTGGTTGTGCTTGTCAGTTCATAAATGTGCCAAACAGAGCTGTGGAACTGGATTTTATGGGTAATTTCTGTTTTGATAGCCTGTTGAGGAAGGAGGGTATCCTTTTCCTAAAAAAATTAGCAGTAACTTTTGGCTTTGGAAAGGTTGTGTGGCAACAGTTCTTGCTAATTTCTTCACACACAGACACCCCCCCCCACACACACACCCCTCTGGGTATTTTTTTTTGTTTTAGCCTAAGGGTTTCTTTTGACTCAGTGTCAACAAGATAAAAACCCTCAGTACCTTTAAGAGTGTAGTTAATCTGTAGTTACAACCATGCATCCTTTTTCAAGACTTGGTATATAGTGCTCTCGTGTTATAAATGACTAATTTCCCCTCTCCCTCCTTTTCTGTTCCACACATCATTTATCAGCAGTCCTGGCTAACTGGGGACGTCCTAGTTGACTGGAGGTTAGCAAATGTGACGCCCATCCACAATAAGGGCTGGAAGGAGGGTCTGGGGAACTACAGGCCGGTCAGTCTGACCTCAGTGCCTGGGGAGGTTATGGAGCAGATCATCTTGAGTGCCATTACACAGCACATGCAGGACAAGCAGGTGACCAGGCCCAGTCAGTATGGGTTCATAAAAGGCAGGTCCTGCTTGACAAACCTCATCTCCTTCTATGACAAGGTGACCCACTTAGAGGATGAGGGAAAAGATGTGGATGTTGTTTACCTGGACTTCAGTAAAGCCTTTGACACTGGCACAGCATTCTCCTGGAGAAACTGGCTGCTGATGGCTTGGATGAGTATACTTTTCGCTGGGTAAAAAACTGGTTTGATGGCCAGGCTCAGAGAGTTGTGGTGAATGGAGTTAAATCCAGTTGGCAACCAGTCACAAGTGGTGTTCCCCAGGGCTCCATACTGGGGCTGGTTTTGTTTAGTATCTTTATCAACAACCTGGATGATGGGATCGAGTGCACCCTCAGTAAGTTTGCAGAGGACACCAAGTTAGGCAGGAATGTTGATCTGCTTGAGGGTAGGAAGGCTCTATGGAGGAATCTGGACAGGCTGGATTGATGGGCTGAGACCAACTCTATGAGGTTCAACAAGGCCAAGCGCCGGGTCCTGCACTTGGGTCACAACAACCCCGTGCAGTGCTACAGGCTTGGGGAAAAGTGGCTGGAAAGCTGCCGGGCGGAGAAGCATGTGGGGGTGTTGGTCAACAGCCAGCTGAATATGAGCCCCCAGTGTGTCCAGGTAGCCCAGAAAGCCAGTAGCATCCTGGCTTGTATCAGGAATGGTGTGGTGAGCAGGGCTAGGGGAGTGCTTGTCCCCCTGTACTCAGCACTGGTGAGGCCGCACCTCAAATGCGGTGTTCAGTTTTGGGCCCCTCACTACAAGAAAGGCATTGAGGTGCTGGAGCATGTTCAGAGAAGGGTGACAAGGCTGATGGGGGGTCTAGAGAACAAGTCTTACAAGGAGCAGCTGAGGAACTGGGATTGTTTAGCCTGAAGAAAAGGAGGCTCAGGGGAAACCTTACTGCTGTCCACAACTACCTGAAAAGAGGTTGTAGAGAGGTGGGGGTCGACCTCTTCTCACCAGTTGCAAGTGATAGGACAAGAGGAAATGGTCTCAAGTTACGCCAGGGGGGTTTTAGATTGGATATTAGGAAAAATTTCTTCACTGAAAGGGTTTGTCAAGCATTGGAACAGGCTGCCCAGGGAAGTGGTGGAGTTGCCATCCCTGGAGGGGTTTTAAAGACAGGTAGACACAGTGCTGAGGGACATGGTTTAGTGGTGGTTTTGGCAGTATTAGGTTGATGGTTGGACTTGATGATCTCAAAGATCCCTTCCAACCTTGACAATTTGATGGTTCTATGATTCTATGGCATCTTCTTCACTTACTGGAGGGGAAAAAAAGAATCAGGTACAAATTCACTGATTATATGTTTCTCATCCAGCATTCCACAAGCCTCTCTTAAATAGCATTGAAAGTAGGCTGAGAAATAACATTGCACAAACTACTACACTACCATATGAGAGCGTTTATATGTCAGAAGAGGGCTGGGCAGAAGGGTAAGTAACTTGTCTTAACCTGCCTCAGAGAGTTTGCAAAGCGGGGGTTGGGAGGTGCATTTCTTATGTGTTCTTAAGACCCAAGGAGGGTTAAACCACGACAGAATGGAAAGGGAAGAGTCTGTTATCCTAAGGAAATAGCTTAATGCTTGGCAAGGAAACTAACAGCTCATCCGGTAGTGTTTAGGTCTAACGCATTAGATTTTCCTTCAGAAGGAACCAACCACCCAGCATAGACTTAATCAACCTTCAGTTGAACCCTGTTTATGTTTTGACGGTGTGTTTCAAAAAGTACAGCACAGCTGGATCAAACTGTGCTCACAGAAATTAAAAAAAAAAAAGACTTGTTTTCTGAAATCCTGAGCAAAAGTGATTTGACATTTTTTTTATTTTTTTTTTTTTTAAGAAGCAACTTTTTGCTTGATACATTGTACTTCAGTCTTAATTTCTGTGTCCTGGCTGAGTTCAGAGCACTAAGAGAGCAGGCAAAGGTGTCTTGTTACTTGCTCACCCTGGACAAAAGGGGGAGCATTATGTTTCACATCAATTGCGAGCTGCTTCTGTTGTGTGTCAAGGCAGATCACAGATCCAGCTGGCCATCAAGGCTTTTAGCACTGCTTTGGTTTAGTTTGTGCATTTGAGAAGGTTTGGGCAATGCTGGGTTTAACCCCTGTTCTGGTAGGGTGGTTGTACACTTCAAAGGCCTTGTGCGTGCGTACGGGCCTAGCCATGTGTCTTAGCCAAATCTGCAATAACATACAGTATTCAAAGGTGCATATAAATGATTGTAAGTTAACTTGTTATAGTATTCTCTGGGGAAAAAAATCTTACCATTTGTGTAATGAAACTAGCTTATGGAAACATGCAGTGTTTTGTTTCCGAACAACAGAGGCCAGTTTGGCATTTCATTTTTTTACAATCACCCAAGCTTTCAAAACAAAACAAAACCATTCAAAAGGATATTCAGGGACTAAACTCGCCGGGAAAATTAAAATCTAGTGCTACTACAGTGTTGTTTTCCTTGGAGAAACATCTTTCACCTAACTGCCGAAATCAAAATCTGTCTGTCTCAGCCTCCCTTCCTCATATAGGAATACAGTGCTGTAATACTACAGTTCAGTGTGTTTGATAAGGGTTTTAAAGTTTGTTATCTTTGCCTGCCCTTTCTATGTTAGATATCTGTGGATATCTGAGTTTATTTCTAAGATTGCTTTCTTACTCCTACTGTATAGTGATCATGCTTTTCTGCTGTACCACAACCAAAAGTGACGGTGGATTTCAGTAGTGCTGTCGCCTGCAGTTTCAGACAGCTGATGCTCTAAGTATTCAAGCTTTTGTTCATCTTTCATCCTATTACAGAGTAGGAATATGATTGCCTGATTACAAGCACTAGAGTTTGCACATCATGTAAAGTTACAGCCAGTCGGCTGAGATGAGATAACTGACTGCGTGCAGGCTCCTGCCTTTCTTGCTTGCAGAGTAAAGCAAATTAATGCAGTGCACGTGATGTAAATTAACCTGTTTTACTTTGCAGCTGGGACAGGCTTCAGCATGCACACTCAGTTACTGTGAGGCTGACAGGTGGTAGCCTGGTAAGATGTGCTAACCCCATTGCTTGTGCAGATGTGCCTTGGAGACAGCCATGTGAAAATAAGAAAATACGTGTGTCAATATTTGCTCTTGAGAACTTTCAGGTTTTGAACTTGATTCATGTAGATCCATCTATTTCTCATTAAAATGCTATGTTTGCTGTTTGCATTCGAGGGCAGAATTTGGCTGTGTCATTTTGTGGGTTTAGTACCTTGAACTTGAAATTTTATACCTTTGCCTTAAGGGATTTGTCTAGCCTAGACTTTACTACATTCTGCTTTCTGTCTTCTCTACCCTCAAGAATTAGGAAAAAAAAATTAATAATAGACTGAAGCTGGGAGCATTTCCTTTTTAATCAAGTGGTAGAAAATCCTGGGCTGAACTGGCTTTTTCAAATTACCTGGTCTCTGATATTTTAATTAATGTTAGTATTTTTCCTACCATGTTTATACTGCCCTGAGGACAGGCTTTTTTCCCTGCCTTTCCTGCATGGCATGCCACAAAGATTCCTCTACAATTAACCTCGTAAAAGCAAGAAAGAGATAGCAAATGTTTAAAGTAGAAAAGACATTCCTGAACTCTCGAGTAGTAAAATACACAATTACAATAACATTAAAATGTCCCTGAGCCTTCTCACATCAGTGTTTTAAAGCCTTAAATGAATTGCTGTTCCACTGAAGAAGATTTAAAAAAAATAATTAAAAAATTCTGGGTGTGCTTCTAAGACTGTAACTGAGCATTGAGAAACAGTAAGCAAATCATTACCTTTCAATGCAGACACTAAGAGTCAGATTTATTATTATTAGGCAACCTGTTTGGTTCCAGATTTCCAAAATCCACCTCTGTTAGTTTGATTTTTTTAAAAATTTATTTAATTTGCTTCCGTTTTCTTGTTAAGAGAGATGCTGAGCACCTGCAATTTCCATTGCCCTTATACCCATATTTCAGCGTTTGAACATTAAAACATTCAAGTTGATCTCATTTTAAAAATGTGTTCTTCATTGCCTGTGGATTGCTCCTCATTCTCTATTGATTTAGGCTGTGTTTACTCTCTCCATTAAAAAAATAATTGTATAAAACACATCTCTGGAGAAGTATTTTTATAAATGCTAAATGAATGAGCAAGAATATTCAGGTGATGCTTGATGTTCTCTGTCTTCACCTATGTTATTCGCTATTACGTCAGACTGCTTTTAATTTCACTTCATATGATGTATTCAGCTTCTGTGTCTTCTGAACGGTCTCAGAAGATGTGAGTCAGAAAATTATACCAATAAAAAGTACTCTGGGTTTTAAGCATACATTTATAATTATGATCTACTTTTGCTTTAATAACAGATTTTTCTATTTATTCAGCCATTTTTATAAAGTCGCATTGGAGATAAGAATGAGAAGTCATTTTTATGAGAGTGAAAGTGGATGTGTTCAGGAAACTTTCTTTGTACCAGTCTTTGTAAAGTTTGAGTGGGTTTTGGTAATTAATAAATCTTCAGTGATTCGTAACTTGTCTTAATGATGGAGGACTTGTAACAGTGAAACCAACTCATTAAAACATTAGATTTGAATCAAATTATTAGGTTGCATCTCCATCTCAAGCTTCAAACGTGACATCATAAAAAATAAAATTATGAAGCAGAACTCCAAGGGCAACTGAACCAGAACATTCACTGAGAGGAAACAGCAATGCAGCGCATACACTGACTGTATTTCTTCGAAGAGGAGTAGAAGACATGATCGTTTTGCACAGTGGTTTTCTTCTCTAGTCTGCAAACATCTGAAAACGTGCTCATTTTTTCCCCCTGTGGAACCATACTATTATCTTTAACTACTGACTATGAATTAAGATTACACAGCTTTTTGCCCCTTCTGTATTAGGTATATGTTTGCCATCTGGAATGTGAAGATCGTAACTCCTCCTAGGCTGGGTTGACCTGTCTTTGCTGTGCATGCTCAGGGCTGGCCGTATGTACCTGTCTACAGCTGTAGCTCACCAGGCTCAAAGTTCCAGTATACTCTGATCCCTGCAAAGTTGAGCTGGTGTTACTGACGTTGACTAGGACCTGGGGGGATTTGCAGTCTCTTCATGCCACAGCACCATTAGAAAGAGGAACATTCCCTCTTATGCAAGTGTGGAGCAGCCACCATAGAGTCATAGAATGGTTGGAGTTGGAAGGGACCTTAAAGGTCATCTAGTTCCAACACCCCTGCCACAGTGAGTTTTAGCGGAGGTGTGTTTTATTGGCAGTAGCTCACTGAGTGCTTTTCAAAAGGTAGCTTGTAAAATGCAGCTTAGGTGGGAAGGAGGAATTGTGTCCTTCTCTGATACTTTCTACTTATTTCATACTTAAATGGCAAGATGCTGGCATCAGGAGTCACTTAGAAAAGCACTTGGTTTGAAACACTTGTTTTCTAAGAAAACCAAGGAACTTAAATCAAGATTGTTCATACCCTAACTGAAAACAATAATTTAACGTGACATTGTTCATGCCAATTCTGTTGTTTAGGATAATATTGACAGGACCCATCAAAATGAGGAACAGTTGTGTTCATAAGAATTAGTTTTAACTCATCCCTTTGCAGTAGGTAACTAATTTCTCCCATGGTATTGTTGCAGGAATTGGAGATGCACAGAAATTAAAAACAGAGTTTTCAAGCTTAAATGCCTAGATACAAACATGCCTACATTTGAGAATGTATGTTTAAGGATATTGACGAAGTTTAACAAGCAGGCAGCAGAGCTGAGAGTAGACCCAGGGTCTCCCAGTCAAACCCTCACACTGAACAGTTTAGGGTTTGATTTGCTTTAAGTCACTTTTGGGTGCAACTGAATGACATTAACAGTTAAGTCTTCCTTCCACAGGCAGTGAACCACACAACCACTGCACAAGAAAACTTGGTCCTTCATCTTTTCACAGACTTTGTGAAGAGTCCTTTGAAATATAAAATACTACAGAGGGTGCCAGGGGGATGGGAACAGTCTTTTTTCAGTGGTGCCCAGTGATAGAACAAGAGGTAATGGGCACAAACTTGAACATGGGAAGTTCCATCTAAACATGAGGAGGAACTTCTTTACTTTGAGGGTGGCAGAGCACTGGAACGGGCTGCTCAGAGAGGTGGTGGAGTCTCCCACTCTGGAGACATTCAAAACCCACATGGACGCCGTTCTGTGCGACCTGCTGTAGGTGACCGTGCTCTGGCAGAGGGGTTGGACTAGATGATCTCCAGAGGTCCCTTCCAACCCTGACCATTCTGTGATTCTTTTCCATAGATATCTGCATATTTGACGTTCACTTTCTTGATCTCATCCTTAGGTCTTGAGTGAACTGTTTTTATTGCAGTCCTGCAATGTGATTTTAACACACACATCCAGAATTATCAATAATTATATATTTTTATAAATCCACACTACTGAAACAGCAGCTTGGGCGGTTGGGGCATTAGTAGTGGAATAGCAAGCAGTCTTAGCATTCATTTGAAACATGACCAGAGCTGGTGCATCCATCTGGAATTTGAATCTGATTGTAAAGCAGCCCTTTATTAAAATGCCCAAGTATCTTGGATGACTACTATAAATTAATAGTGTTGCAAAACTGAGAAGGAATATAGATTGACTCTTGATACGCATGAGATGAGTTATATAAGATCCAGATAATTTTGAATTTATCATTGGTAAGGAGCTCTCTTTGGCTGTATCGGGAAGGAGGGCAAGGACTAAACAGGCAGGGAGAACCAGAGCATTGTTTAGGGCAAGGTTGCATGATATTGCAGTCAGTAATCACTTATTAATTCTGCAGGCTGTATAGGAAGGCAGCTTTCCAGTCTGTATCTGGCATCAGGAGCTCTTGGCATGGCAGACGCTTGGAAGCCCAGGAAGGGGATGGCTGTTCTGATATTTTGTGGAGGTACTATCTAAATCAGGGTTTTAAAAAGTGGCTACCCCGTATTTTCAGAAGCGCTAGGTAGCTGTGCTTCTGACCTGCTTGGTAGCAGCTGCTGTATCCTTTTTGTGGAACAGGATGTTCTGCCCTTGTTTGGTCTAAGGAAAGCAGACAGGGTTATGCTGTGCTTTGCTGTATTGAACTGACAAAGCTGGAATTGAACTCGCGTGCTGTTGCTAATATAACAGCAGGTGAATGCCAAGAGCTCCGTTTTAAAGCAGGTTACGTTACCATGCTCATGGTTTGCGTTCCTCAGACACATTATTGTTTGGGAGCCCTGCCTGTTTCATGGGATAGGGGTCAATGGTCATCTTGTGACCATGCAGAAAAACTGATTAGAGCAGATCTGTAAGGTTCAAAAGTCAAGGCAAATGTTGTGAACTCTGTGTTTTTATTTTAGTAGATCTCTTTCTCTTGGGGGAAACCAGTTCTTGAGCTTACAGTGCTACCAGTGTTAGACTGAGGTAGGAGGCTTCACTGAGATTATTGCAGCTGATGTAGTTCATCACTGCTGACTCAGCCGTAGAAACATAACCTTATCTTGAGAAAAGATAGAGCCAAAACAGAGGGACAACAGTGTTAGGTGAAAATTGAAAGACTAAATGAGAAATAGAAAACACAATACTATAAAGAGAACTAAGAAGATGTGATAAATTTACAAAGAAGAAAAAATCAGAGTAAGTCAAGTCCTGTCAGCCTTTTTACAATATTGAAGAATGAAGACGACTCTTGTAACAATGAAGAGCAGTATTTAAAACTGTCCCTAGAATATATATTAGTGCAGTTCATCAGTTACTGCAAATTGCCATTGAGGACAAGGACACAGCAGGGTTCAGGATGGCTCGAAGAGGCACAATAGGAGTTACTTGGACAGCCAGACTACTAGTCCCTATAACCCAGTCTTCTCATTGCAGTGGTCAGCCAGGAAAAAGGTGAATTAAAAACCCAATTTTAATTTCATGTTACAGTGTTCTTTAGGGGGGGTTTTGTAGCATGTACTTGGTTGGGTTTTGTCTGCCAAGAAGGCTGTGCAGTTCACTGCTAAGTCAAGGCAACATGAATAGAATACTGTTCTTATATAAAGAAGTCTGTCTTTGAAACAAAGATCTGTTTTCCAGTGAGAGATTATGCAAATTGAAATATAGTGAATACTGCCCATGGTAGTACTATTTCATAGATTTGTGCCTAGTTGCATTGCAATTTGCTTTTTCTTACTGTTTTTTTTAATAGAGAATATTGTTCCATTTATCTTTCTCTAGGTAGCTATGTTTTTACAGTTCAATACACTTGAGCAAACTGGTGTAATTTTCCTTTGTAAGTGGCTTTTTCTGCTACAAACATTGGCAATTCATACTTTTCAGGTGCAAGATGAGCTTTCAGCTAATGCCCAGAACCAAGTTATTGGATTTTCTTGTGTGGATTCAAGTCGTTTATTGTGAGGCTAAGCTATGTGAATCAATATCTGTAGAATATTGAAGATTTCTGGATGACTTAGACTACAGAATAACAAAACTTTAAAGGACTAGTCATCTGGCCATTGTACCTCATGAAAATAAAGGCTTTATTAAAAAAATTAGTTCTTATATCAGGGACTGATGGTAAACCATGCCAGACAGCAGCATTTTGGCACCCGGTTGTTGTGGCAATCTCAGCCAAAACCCTCATCAGAGCCAGCTTTAATTAAGATCTGTAAGTTAAACAATTCAGGAATGCTGCTTTGGGAAGGCAAAGTAGGATTAAACATGCACGCAGTCTGAGAAAGATCTCTGCATCTGCCATTCCTCAGGTTTTGTCAGTGCCTGTGGAGCTGCTGATAGATTTTCAGCTGGTCGCAGGTGTTAATGTTGGTTTGTCAAAGCAGTTTGGCATTCCTTGTTTCAGGCTTTCACTGGACCCACATTCCTGGGGTGATAATGGCTTGGTGAAAATACGTCATACAGCTTGTACTGAAATTTGTGCTCTGTTTTTAAGGGGCTTTTTACTTGTGCAAAGAGGGCAGTCATGTTGTCGAGGGCAAATGCAGGGGACGGGGTAAACTTTAGTCCTCCCTTAGTCATTTGTGAACCGATCATCCCACAACTCGGTACCGTCATTTAGAGTTACAGGACACATTACACAGTATTTCATTCTGTTTTTTTCATGGTCCCTTGGACTTGACTTTTCTTCGGTAAGGGGCCAAGAGAACAGTCCTTAGAAATAAGGGTAAAGGCTGATTGCCTTTATGGGTTTCTAGATGCCTTTTGGTACTGAGCCTTAAGACCACAGGGGGCGATGCTTTCCTTCCCCACGGTCTCGCCAGGCTGTGTGCAAAGCACGGAAAGGCAGCTGCTCCACATGAGTCTTCCAGGATGGACTGTTGGGTAAACTTAGAGAGAGTAAGCTCAGTTAAGGCATCACAATACTTTCCCCAATATTTTCCCTTTAACCTCCGCTTCATTTGAAGAGCACAATTTAGTTGAACTGTGTAGTTATGTGGCTTCCGTTATTTTTGCTTTAAACTGGTTTAACTTTAGCTTATATTTAAGAGCAGGGTATGCCAAAAAAGAAAATTGTAGCTTAACTGGAACTGAAGCGAGACCCACTGGGGATGAAAAAGAAACAAGTAGTCTTGGGGTTTGTCAGCTCAGAAAAAGATTTTGTGGCAGAGTAGAATGGGTAAACTTGCACCCTGAAAGCATAGCCTGTGCCAGAGAACTGTTTCAAGCAATATGAGTTAAACTGGTTTCCTTAATGAATTAAAGTTTATTAAGAGGAGAAAGAACTGGGGTGGTGATGTAGCTTTATCTTTGTGAGGGTTTTGCCAGCACAGCTATGCTCGTTTGAAGAGTGGTTTTAATTCTCTTAATTGACATGATGTTGGCACTACTTTTAAGTGCTTGTTAGAGTGTCCCCCCTCAGATCCAATGTGCCTGCACATGCAATTGTTCAGAAATAGCTTCAAGCCTGGGCCAATTTTAGTATGTATTAAAGTGTGTACAGGCCATAAGTTAACTGGGAACAGGGCAAAAAAAAGCAAAATATGCTATTGGAGCAGTTTTTTCCCACATGACTAAATCAGTGAAATCGGCATATGGGGCACAGGTACAACCTTCCTAGGCCAGGAGGTCTCAGAAGCTTTTCTTATCTACTGAGCTATTTCCAGACTTTCTTTAAACCTCTTCTTTAAGGAGTATTCCCTTATTTAACTAACTGTGTGGCCTAGTTCAGTTAAAATTCTTCTTTTTAAGCCATTAATCAAGTATTTGTGACATTGTGCTTTACTTGAAATGGACTGCAAATCCAATGAAGAGTCTCTGTCTTCTTTTTTTTTAAAGTCTACATGCTCTTATAGTAATACTTTATGAGTCTATGAGAGCAATACTCCTGTAAGTAGGAAGGTTTAGGTTGCTTTACAGCATTGCTATGAAGGCACAGTGAGGCGTCATGGTGTGATTCAGTGGATGAATATTGGCTTCTTCATCTTGTGCTGTGTGTGAATATTCAAGTCGTTGATATTTTATTCAAGGAAAACCATGCAAATATAACTTGTCTTCACTCCTGGCTGATTTTTGTCTTTTGCTCTTTCCGTTTAGATGACATTTTAGATGAGGCAACAAGGAAAGACCTTTTCACCAACACTTTCTGTAAGGTCTGCAGGGCAGTGCTGCAGTTCGAGTCTCAAAGGGTGTCACACTATAAGGTAGGCTGGAAGGGAGGATTTCTCCTAGCAAGCACTGGGGCTTTGGTGTATTTGTTTGGGGTTTTTACGTAGTGTTATAAAAGGCCACTTACAACTTTTTATAGTGTGCTTCCCAAGGCTTGTGTTAGGCTTAGACACGAACCAGACTTGAATGTGAAATTTGTGGGTTCAGTATAGTGAAGGGCAATCACTTGCATATTGCAGCATAATTTTAGGAGGAGCTGAGCAAGTTCAGGCCATGCTGTATATGGGGTTGAAGCAGATCTGTACCACGTGAGCCGGAACATACATATGGTATGGGGAAGTGCTAGCTATAGAGGATCAAGGTCATGCCTTCTGGTGCCTTCACCCAATGATACACATGTGATGCTCTGTGTACCAGTGTCTGCTTGAGGCAGGTTGTATGAATCATGCTGCAGGCATTTCTTGGACCAACTGCATGCCTTGGGATATTGCTGTAGACATGGGAAAGTATGCTTTAATTTGAAACTTGATCTTGAGGATGTGCATGTTTGCAGGCACAGACATTTCTGGCTTTTTCTTTCTTCTTGCAAAAGTTAAAGTTTAAAATGTTAGTTGCTATCAGGAGCCTTTCTTGCTATTCACATTATTAAGACTCAGGTCTTGCAAGGTGGTGTATTTCCTTACTTTGATTTAGCTTAGGCAGCAGTTGTACGGTCAGAACTTCACGGAGTTCAAACCCTCAATTCGATTTTCTGTTTCTCGGATCAAAATCCAGTTGAGGATAATAGATGCAATTGTAAAGTTACCTGACTTCACCATTGCAAAATGAATTGATGCAAATAACTGACTCGTTCTTCTCAGTTGTGCTTGTATTGTCTAGCCAGGTATGATAGGTCCTCTTTCTCTTTGATTATAATATCATAATATCCTGCAGTGCTCCTCAGAATCCTTAAAAGACATCTGAAAAGCACCAGGTCAGAGAAGACAAGTTTCTTGTTTTGCTTTGTAGGTTACCACTGTGTGTGATACCCACGTGTATAGTGTGGCACGTGGGTAAGTACGTTACAAGTGCACAAGTTTGAAGGTTATGGGTTCAGAGAGCATCTAAGAATTGAAAAATAATTACATCTGAGGGAAGTATATGTTAACACCTAATTTTAGTTACCTGGACTGTTGTATCATTAGTAGAAAAGTAAGAAATCTCCATAGACTGTCTCCAAGCTTGAGATACTTTAACTCAGCTTCCAGGGAAACCTGTTTCTCTCCACTGACTGTGTGGGGAGACTAGACTTATTATTTAGGAAGATAAGTTAAGTTGTGCTGCCTGCCATTATTCTGTGTCACGGCATGGATTGGTCTGGATGTCAAGTCCCTCAAGCACAGCAGACTTGGTCGGTGGCATGGCTGTGTTCCTTTCCTTGCCTATTTTAGTGTCCCTGTTTGTAAGGGAACATGTCAGGATTTTGGGTTCCCCCAAAGAGTTGAGAGTAGATGACTCTGAGGAGTGCTTGAGGCAAAATATTATGAGTAATGCTAAGTACTATAGTATTGATTACAGTATTGTTACATGAGCTGGCATTTGTCTGCTTGTGGCTCTGCTTCATACAAATACAATTTGGCAAGCGTTGAAAGCGGTTTTTGATGAATGAAGTCCCAGTCACTGCTTGGGTCCTTGTTACTGAAACAGGAATAATTCTAGTCTCTTCCCAGGGCAAAAAACATGCTCAGAAAGTTCGTCTTTACGTCCAAATGCATGGTGAGAAAGATGAGAGGCAGGAGCATGACAAACAGAAGAAAACCAATTGTATCAATTTTCAGGTGACTGTTCCTCTTCATCGCCAAATAAAATGTTTTCTTGTATACGTCAGTGAGTGCTAGTAACTCAGCTTGCCCTTGCCTGGTTGCAGATGGATAGGAGTGGAGTAGTGGACAAAAACAAATACTGCAATCTCTGCAACGTGATTTTTACTTCCCCAGTTGTTGCTTTGTCTCACTACTTGGGAAAGATCCATGCGAAAAAGTTGAAGCAATTATCAGGAGACCAAGCCCATGTGCCAGCACAGAGCACGCAGCCTGTTTCCGGTAGGAACTAAATAGTTTGCTTTACATGTGTTTCCTGTCACTCCCTGAAACAAATATAGAGAAGTATCTTCCTACACTTGCCATGTCTATGCCTTTCTATTCTGCCAAAGTTGTGGAGCTGTGATGTGGTGACTCCTTAGGTGAATAAACAAAAATACTACCCTGTGCAACTCTGAAGCCATGGAACCTTGCTTTCAAATTCCATATCTTTCATTGAGCAAAACTAAAGGCAAATATTTCTGATTTTTTATTAATGAAAGGTGTTTATTGTTGTTTTGAGAGTTCACTGCAGTCCCAATGAGATGTTCCTCTGATAAATTAATATAATAAGAAATTAAAAAACAATTAATCCACGAGCAACACTTAAGTGGTGTTCGTCCTGTACAAGTTGCTGAACTGTATTTAAACATGGAGCATAGCGTATGTGCTCTGAATCACCCTCTGCAGCGTAAATCTCTCTTCTTAGACTGCAGAAGGACCTTAGAGTGACCAGCCATCAAACACAGCTGTTTTGTAGGTATCTAATGGTGGGGTTTCTGAGTATTCCAGTTCTGTGTTCCTTATCAGTCTGTATTTTCATAGCCTTGCAAGGACTAAGGTATTTTATAGTCTCTTGCAAGTAGTTCAGCACCCAGCAGGTCTGTAGTTCTGCAGTCACCTGGTTTGCTCCATGGAATTGGCTTTTCATGAGCTGTGCTGTCAGCACATTTATCGTCTACTTTTACGTCTCCAGCTTTACAGAAGCCGTTGGCCAAAAAGCCCTTGCTGCCTTCAAATGCTGAAGAGTCTTCATCATCCTCCAACACAACGTTGAAGTTAAATGATCCAGACAAGTACTGCAAGCTCTGCTGTGCTCCCTTCAATAATCCACTTATGGCCCAGCAGCATTATGTTGGTAAGAAACACAGAAGAAATGAAGCGCGGAAAAAGATACTGGAGGAACTGGGAGACAAAGCTGTCCCTGTAGAATCCGGCACGACTGGTAAGTGGAACATGAGCAAGTGTTACAATCTCTGAGTGTAGCTCGAGTACTCAGTTCTGGTTTGTTCAAGGAACTGATCTGAAATGATAGTCTTCTCCTGTGTTACAGAACAAGTTCATTTCTTCCTTTCTGTTTGGTCTATGAACTGATGAAGTTCTGCCTCTGGCAGCTGTAGGTTGGAAAATATTTCTTATTGACTTGGAGACCCAAATCCAGTCCTCACCAAGTTCTGCAGTCAAATTCAAATTATCACAGAAAATAGTCCAGTCCCCTAAATCCAAGGCCAGGATCAGTTGTACCTATGTCATTCTTAAGATATCCATCCACCTTGTTCTTAAAAACTTTCTGAGCTGGAAACTCCACAACCTTCATAAGGAACATCTCCCAGGACTTCTTGATCGTTACCTTCTTGATTTTAAAAACTGACGCTGAACTCAGCTCTCTCTGAGCACAGTGTGTTTCTTCACTGTGCACAGAATAAGAAACAGACACAAGAATTGCGTCATTTGTTTCCTTTTTGTTGCATTCTTTAAATAATTGAAAACTGGTGTCATGTCTTCTCTTAATCTTTTATTCATGAAACTGTTGTAATTATTTCGGTCTTCCCACGTAAGGAAATTTATTTCCTAAAGTCATTGTACTCTAGCCTCCCATCAGGACTGTGTCCAGCTCAAGCACTATGTCCAAAGCCAAGGCCCTGTTGCTGTGCAGCTTTCATTAATTTTGAGAGGATGTCATCTGGTCCTGTGCAACAGAACTGTCAATCCTTTCTTTAGTAAGGAATTAAAAGTCCTACCCGATAGTCAAAAGTCATTGTTGCTATCAAACATCTCTCATTAAGTCATGCTATAATTTGAACAATATTACTGTTTGATGCAACGCAATAGCCCATTTGAATTAATGCTGTGTTTTGCTAATGGATGAAGCTCTTGGGTTTGCATGGGGAAAAAGGTTACTCGCTGGTTTCAGAATACTTAGGTCTATGGATGACGTAGTGTGTAGGAGAGGAGAAAATGACAACCTACAAAACACAAGGGCTTTCCTCATATGATCATACCTTATATTTGCCTGAGGCTCTGTGTACCATGTTCATAATGTACTGTATTGACAATTCCCTCAGCATCTTCACAGGATTGAGCCAACACTGCATGAACATTGGACCAGGTTAATGTTCACACTGATCTTATTTTAATTAAATCTGGTCTGACTGGATTGGTATCTGGTGCTTACTTTGGGTCAGGTATTTACAATAGCATTTAATTTTCAGTACAGTACATTCTCATCAGCACTTGACAACAGTTTACCGGAATTATCTTGGATCACTTCGGTCATCAGAAATACTCTTTGTTAATGTTTGCACTGGTTGCACTGCATCCGTACACCTCACCAGCTCCCTTCATAAGTATTATTCCAGTGTAAAATTGCAGCCGAGATTTTACATCTGTCTATAAACATTGTTTATGGGAGCATTATGTTAGGACTCTTGCATGGGATGGGATTGTGACGTGCTTTGAGTTTTGCCTTTCATTTGTAGTCTCTCTAACCTACAGGTTCCTTCTTTTCAGTTATTGGGGTTGGTTATTACATCTGCTCTGTATGTAACGTCACACTTACATCTATAGAAACATACCAGTCCCACATGCAAGGAAATAAGCACCGGATCAAGTAAGTCAATAAGTCTTTTGTTACTATCCCTCTGTAGTTTGTACTTTCACACTTTTTCATTAGCCCTGTTGTCTGCTGTTAAGTGACTTTCATGGGGTTTTGGTTTTGTTTGGGTTTTTTTTTTCGTTACTTGGTTTACTGGTTTAAAGGGGCACTGTCCATTTAAACATCATACTTGTGACTGAAATTCAGTCTTAGAGTTCCCGCAGTTGCATCTTCAATGACAACCCACAGGGGAAAGGTCCTGAGACATGTATGGTTTTCCCACTTATTGTGCTGTCTGGGGACAGCAGCACCTCTTCTGGTACAGCATCTTCAGTGCTCAGTCTAGAAGGAAGTGGTCTGAACTTAAAGACAGGCTGAGGGGGAATGGCTTTAAACTGGAAGAAGGTAGATTTAGATTAGATATTAGGAAGAAATTTTGTGCTTTGAGGGTGGTAAGGCACTGGAACGGGTTGCCCAGAGACGTGGAAGCTCCATTCCTGGAGGTGCTCATGGCCAGGTTGGATGGGGCTTTGAGCAACCTGGTCTAGTGGGAGGTGTTCCTGCCCACGGCAGGGGGATGGAACTCCATGACCTTCAAGGTCCCTTCCAACCTAAACCATTCTATGATTCTATCATTCTATGATTCCTACTGACAGGGTGAAGAAGACCTTAATCCCCAAAAGTGCCGTGTCTCCATCAATTGTGTTGCTTTCAGGATTCATCAACATGCATCTTACACTTGGCATAAGATCATTTATGGGATAGATGACAGCTCTTGTACTTTCTCTTTTACCCAGAAGAGGGCTTGTAGACTGTGTTAATTGCAGAATGGATATTGTGGTGATTTAAGGTGTACTTTTTAGAGGTTGCTGTGCAAGTAGGCTAAATATCAAAATTTCTTACGTGTTAAGCATTTTGATAAGGCATATTTTAAGTGAAGGCGCAATAGAACTTATATGATTTTAAATGTTTGTTTAGTCAACAGAATTGGAGTCCCCAAAAACAGGAGTGTAAGGAACTGCTACAGACCTATCTATAGTTTAACAAAATGAATGTATAAAGCTGGTGAATTAAGGCAGAACAAGATACATTTAAGGGATAGGTCTTCAGAGCGGCCCTTCCCGTAGAGGGTATATTGGTCATCTAACCATTTTCTCTCCGGCCTGGGGAAAGGGAGAGTAGAATGTAAACTAATAGGTAGTTTTGCCTCAGGAGCACATTTATGTTGTTTGGGGTTTTTAGCAATCTAGGTTGGTTGTTTCTGTTCTGTTTTGTTTCTGTTATAGAGTCATACAGTTTGCCTGAAATTACTGTACTGCAGCTGTTCAATAGAATGAATCTCATAAAGAAATTAGTAACTTTATTACTTGACAGTCAGTATATAATATAGTTCCTTCTTACTGCAGCTAGTTGGAGATTAATTAATGAGACAGAATCTCAAATTTTCTTTTTAAAAAGTAGTTTTAAAAAATTTATGCAGTCATTTTAAACACACCTTATTCTAGCAGCACCTATGTCACACGAAAGTCATTTGATCTTCACTAAGTTATTCCAGATTTTCAGTTTTCACAAAGAATAGAATCTGTTCCCTGTAACTTTCACTTTACAGATAATGATCATGCGTAACAGGGTCCATGTAGTTACACAGAACAACACACTTGGGATATGGTTTTTTTTCTATTTCTGGAAATAAGATTCTTTTTTTTTTTTAACTTAACAGATGCTAAGTAAATTGGTCAGTATTAATAACTAAGGCTTTCTATCCAATTTATGCAGAGAAACAGTGCTTGTCAATCTCAAGAAGAAATCAAAGAAAACACATGACTCCGTTCAAGGTGAATTAATGGATGATGGTAAAGTTCAGAAAGCTAGAGGTCCAGAGCCAGGAAAACATTTAGGAAAAGCAGAAGAGAAAGATTTTCAAGATAAAAACATTGAAGGAGAAGGTGACCTTGGTGAGGTTAGAGCTTCAAATTTTAAGTGTGAACCAGGCCAGTGTTCCAGCCTTTTCTCAGAAACCCAGTCACCTACAAATACTGGGGAAAATAGAACGCCGAGCTGGCCATCAGCTTCTGAGCAAGCACTAGAAAAGACACCTAATTATCACTATAACAAGGGATACTGTAAAGAAGAACAAGCATTTGAGGTGTCTGCCATCAGAGATAAGAGCTTCAGCCTATCGGTTGCAGAATCTAAACACTGCTACAAATCTATCCTTGCTGAAATTTCTACCAGCTCCTACAGAAAAGAAGAGAAATTTCAGATAAAACATTTTGAGATGGAGAAATACGTCAATGAAGAGCTGAAGTACAAGAAAGAAGCCACAAAGCAGAAAAGAAAGAAAAATAGTGAAGGTGCAGATTTCGGAAAAGAGAATGAGAAGCAAAAGAGAATTAAATTTGAAATAGACTTGGTAAATGAAAAGAAGTCAAGACCTTATAAAGACAAAAGACTTAAAGAAAACTCCGCTGAGAAAGAGAACAAAAAGCACGAAAAGGATAAAAAGAAGCCACAGACAGATGGCAAAAGAGAAGAGGAGCTACTTTGGGATGAATCTGTCTTGGGTTATTGATAAAGGTTTTGCTTAGCTTTAAGAAGTTGATTCTGTTTGTAGACTCTCTTAACTATTTTGTATTATGCTATGATTGTTGGGGGGTTTTTAAGGAAAGTTTTTGTTCCAATCTGGAAGCAAGAAAAAGTCTGTCTTCTGAATTTTTGGGGCAGTAGGTAGGCATCATTTTTTAATCATCTTACACATACAACAGCTGTTGCAGTGATGCAAATTTGAAAGTCTGTAATCTCTTCTGGAATATATCACAAATAAGGGTCAGTAGCTCACAGAATACTATTGGAATTTCACCAAAATGTGTAGTTTCTTCCTAATGTTAAGGATGCCTACTACTGAGGTTTCTAATTCTAGGAAAATACATAAACTCATAAGATAAATAAGGGCACTACAGTGTTCCCAGCCATGTCTGTAACCATTTCTCTGCAGATTTAAAAGGAGAATGTGAAAGGCTTTTGATTCCAGATCTTATTTGCTATTGGGGTTTTGGGGGGGTTGTTTTGGTTTGGATTTTTTGTCACCCAGTTCTGAGTGGAAAATGAGTCTATTAAACATGCAACTGGTTGTCAGATATAAGTTGTCTAGTAGATTTTTCTCATTGTGATCCTGATTTTTAGTTTTTAAGAAACACGGAAAAGGTACAATATGCAAAATTAATTGCTACCATGAGGCTGTTTTCTGCTTCATTCACTCAAAGTAATGTACAGAAAAAATGTTAGAGTGAAGCTAGATTTGTGATCCAAACAATACCCTGAAAAATCAGTAACAGCTTTGTATTTCCATTTTAAATGCCGTGTCACCAGACGTTCATTCACAATATGGATTTATGCTATTGTGGCACAAGCACAGATGTACTACATGTGTGGAATTAACTGAGAAACTCAGATGATAGTGTTCAAGCTCTTGTGTTGCTCCCAGGACTCTCAGTTGCGACCTTCCATGAGCCATGAACACTGGAAATGCTGCATCCTCTACAGGTCCTGGGGCAAAGGAGGCTGCCAGAGAGGAAGAAGGAGGTTGCATTGTCTGCCTGGACTGTGCAGAGCTGGGGTTGTGTAGAGGATTTGAAGCCGGTGTGATGTCTTACTGAAAGCTGCTGCATTGAGTAAATACAGAGTGATCTAAAGAGTGATCATTTAAAAACAAAATCCTAAGACAACATTTAGCATCTCTCTTAATGCCTTTGGGTTGCAAGAAAGCTTTTTCTGAGCCTTGATGTGGGATCTGAAAGCCATCACGCTGTTGGTTTGCACCACTTAGAATGCGCTTTCCACTGGGTTAGAGTCTGTTTGTGGGGGCACCTGTGCTGAGCTGCTGCTCTGGGTAAATCTACCCAACTGAAATTTTCTGTTGTGGGTTGTTGTGGCATACAGTGGAGTAGAGACCAGGGCCCTCAAACCTTGAATCCTGTCTGATTTGTCTTAGTTTTAGTGTTGCGGGTATAAGAAGTAGGTTGAAAAGCCCTGAAAATTGTGTAATCGTCTGCTTTATTTTTTAAGGATTTGTGTTTTGTGGTTGATTGCAATCTTGGATTTAGATGTTTCCTGCTGTTGATAAAGTTACAAATCTGAGTAGTTAGCATCTGAACCACGAAGTAACGTAGTCCATCCTCTAAAAGACAAGCTTTCAGGGAGTCTCAGGAACCTGACGTCAGAGATCCATGGGGATTCAGCTTTAAGTTCAAAGTGCACACAGGGTCCTTATTCTGGTTCCCTTTTCTGATCTCCCCTGGTCTTTGTTTCAGGCTGATAACGCCTCTGCTTTCTTCAGTGGCTCTTTTTCCTCACGCAGGATTTACATGCCTTTCTGTGTCCTTACAAGGACTCATTCACGGGCTTTCCTTAGGCCCTGCTCGTCTAATGAGGGAGTCTCAAGTCACACATTAATAGCGGCTTTTCTCGTTATTTACCTAGGAAGAGAGCGGATTCAATCATAACTTACTTCTGCTAACTGTTGATGACAGTTGTGAGCTGTTGTAAGCTGCCAACTATAGGATGCTTGTATTGTCCTACAGCGTAACTCGGGAGGTTTTCAATTGCTCTCTCCTGTATATACTCTTTGCTGTGAGAATAACATGGGCAACAACGCAGCTTGTCTCCCATGTAAGACAAATAATGATTTTCTCTTCTCCCAGGACACCTAGTTTAGCACATCTAGGGGCATTGTAGGATCTCTGTGATATTTCTGCCACTCTGACAAATAGGGCTGTACAAACATGGCCAGTGTCTTTCACAATTATTAGTAAGGAACCCTTGCTCCAGTATGGTCACGTACGCCTCCTTTCCTTTGGAAGTCAGTCTAAGAAAATAATTAGACCTCCAACAGAGGGAAAGGTCACGGTGTAGTACTCCGCTTGTACACAGGGAACAGACTAATTGAAGGGAAATAACCACCAGTTTACTTGCTTTTGAAATAAGAGTTGCACTTTTGGAAGTCAGGAGAAGGAGATTAACAGTTCTGAAAATATGGTAAAAGCATGAGTTGGCAAAACAGAGAGATATTTTTGTTTTTTTCAGTGAGCATTCCCAAATCTCTATTTGCACTTCATGCTCTCCTTGCCCACCCACTGTAAAATTGTTGCATAAACTACATAGAACAGCTCTAAACAAAGTTTCTTGGTATCAAACGTGAAAGATAAGATCCCCAAAGAAGTGTTCTTGCCACATTTTGATTAAACAGTGATTAATCTGTGATGTAAATGCTGCAAATGAGACATAGCAGATTCTCATCTAGCAGAAGTGACTTATAGCTCTAATTTAGGTAAGTGATACCCAATTTTCTAAGGGCATAAATAATTATTATCGTTCATGAGTTTCCTGATTGCCTTGTTCCTAGCCTTTCACATTTGTACCAATAGTTATCTACATGCTAGACATTTTAAAATACTAGGCACAGAGATTGATGACTTTATTTACCCTTTACTGTAAATATGTCTTTTTTCACTTCTCAGTAGCAAAGGAACCCATGCTGTAATAACAGCTAATTCTGCTCATCTCTTCCTCCCGTTAAAACTACCAAAGCATTACAATTCTGATTTGA
The DNA here is from genome assembly GCF_000708025.1 of Charadrius vociferus. Classification (NCBI taxonomy): domain Eukaryota; kingdom Metazoa; phylum Chordata; class Aves; order Charadriiformes; family Charadriidae; genus Charadrius; species Charadrius vociferus. The sequence continues at coordinate 4,534,263 of NW_009647828.1, forward strand.
GAACAAATTAAATCACAGATCTTTCTGTCACACGTGAGGAGATAGACTTGCAGATCTGACTGGAGAGCCCTTGGAGTCAATGGTGGTTTATGCAGGTATGTGGGTTCCTCTGTGAAGGCCCAACGGCACTAAATTTGATCTGTCGAATTCAGAAATTCAGTAAACCTGTGTGCTGCGTGGCTTTGTGAAAGAGCTGCTGTATATGAAAAGGCAAGCTAAGCACAAAACCAGGGTTAAAACTGCTGTTTAAAGCTGGGCTTAAGCAAAGACTCCTGCATTTCAATTTTGGCTCTCCCCGTGGTTCACCAGATCGCCTGGATCAAGTACTGAATTCTTCCAAGGCCTCTTTTTTCATCTACAAATGGTGTAGAAGGGTAGGTACTCTGACAGATTACATCATCCTGGATGTCATCTCTAAGCAGGTAGAGGAAAAGAAGGTTATTTGGAGTGGTCAACATGGATTCACGAAGGGGAAGTAATGCTTGACCAATCTGATAGCCTTCTACAATGGCATGACTGGCTGGGTGGAGGAGGGGAGAGCAGTGGACGTTGTCTGCCTCAATTTCAGCAGGGCTTTTGACACTGTCCCCCATAACAGCCTCATAGGTAAGCTTAGGAAGTGTGGGTTAGATGAGTGGATGGGGAGGGGGATTGAGAACTGGCTGAATGGCAGAGCTCAGAGGGTTGTGATCAGCAGCACAGAGTCTAGTTGGAGGTCTGTAGCTAGCCGTGTTCCCCAGGGGTCAGTATTGGGTCCAGTCTTGTTCAACATATTCATCAACGACCTGGATGAGGGGGCAGAGCGCACTTTCAGCAAGCTTGCTGATGACACAAAACTGGGAGGAGTGGCTGATACATCAGAAGGCTGTGCTGCCATTCAGTGAGACCTGGACAGGCTGGAGAGTTGGGTGGAGAGGAACTTAATGAAGTTCAACAAGGGCAAGTGTAGGGTCCTGCGCCTATGGAGAAATAACCCCATGCACCAGTACAGGTTAGGGGTTGACCTGCTGGAAAGCAGCTCTGCAGAGAGGGACCTGGGAGCCCTGGTGGACAACCAGTTGACCATGATCCAGCAATGTGTCCTTGTGGCCAAGAAGGCCAATGGTATACCGGGATGCATTAAAAAGAGCATGGCTAGCCAGTCGAGGGAGATCATCCTCCCCCTCTACTCTGCCCTGGTGAGGCCACATCTGGAGTACTGTGTCCAGTCCTGGACTCTCCAGTTCAAGAAAAACAGGGCACTACTGGAAAGAGTCCAGCAGAGAGCTACAAAGATGATCAAGGGAATGGAGCACCTCTGTTATGAGGAAAGGCTGAGAGCCCTGGGTCTGTTCAGCCTGGAGAAGCGAAGACTGAGAGGGGATCTCATCAATGCTTACAAATATCTAAAGGGTGGGTGTCAAGAGGATGGGGCCAGACTCTTTTCAGTGGTGCTTGGTGACAGGACAAGGGGCAACAGGCACAAACTGGAACACAGGAAATTCCATCTCAACACGATGAAAAACATTCTTTACTTTGAGGGTGGAAGAGCACTGACACAGGCTGCCCAGAGAGGTTGTGGAGTCTCCTTCTCTGGAGATATTCAAAACCTGCCTGGATGCATTCCTGTCCAACCTGCTCTAGGTGAACCTGCTTTGGCAGGGAGGTGGACTAGATGATCTCCAAATGTCTCTTCCAACCCCTACCGTTCTGTGATTCTGCAATTTATTTTGCCCATGATGTGTCCCTGAAGCAGACTGCTGCTGCCAGTTTCCCCTCTGTTATCCTGAAGGTTACCATCCCTGGGACATCTGCTATTCTCACTCACAGGCAAACAGATCAGCTTAAACTCTCTGTAAGGGCACCTGACTTTAGAGGCAGGCAAGGCTGCTCTTCTGCTGGTGCAGGAATAGCAAGAAATGCCTGAAAACATTGGAGTTGCTTGTTCAATGAACACATAATAGAGCCTAGATACTCACCTCTGAAAGCAGCCGTGATGTTCAGTGTACTATGAAGAGTGGCATGAATGTGCCGTTCTGCGAAATACTGACAGGTTTTTATAGTTGGTTTTCCTTTGTATGACGTTTTATACTTTGGTTTCATGACTGGTTGCAGCCTGTGAGAAATTTGTAGTGAGGTCCTAATGCGAGGTCTGTCTGAAAAAGGCCACAACTGAAACGGGACATATCTTTCTGCATCCTGTGAAGTGAGCAAAAAGTTGTTTTCACAGTGGAAGGTTCTCATTTGAAATCTTGCAACAGAAGGGAGAACCACTGAAGTTGCTTTGCGTGCCCCGAACTTGGGCTGTGGTTTCAGCGGGGCACACTGGGAACGCCAACACCTGGCAAGTTAACCCTACAGTTGGCCTATGAGACAATTCCTTGTCATATCTAACCTGCTAACCTGCCCAAGCATATTTCTGTGAAGGCTGAGAGGCATTCAACTGAAATTGGTGTAAATCACCCAAGTGCAATGCCTTGAGCTGCATCTCGAATTTACCACATATCTGTGGAATCAGATTACAGTGTAAAACTGTTGTTTGAGCTAGTTAGAGGACTATTACAGTTTAATTAAATTGAGGGGGTTTTTTCAGCGTAGAGTTCTTGGCCAGCACTGCCATCCAACAACACAGAAGCTGATGCTGTTCTTAATGGCTGTGAATGGCAGCCAGAACACCGAGATGAAAGCAGCAGTGCGAGGACTGGGAGATCCAAATTCTCTTTCCAGCTTTTCCACAAGCTTCTCCTGTCATTTACAACTTGCCAGGAACGTGGTATCAGATGAGCTCTTCCAGCTGCAGCTTTTTTAACCTTTACATGTCACAGCTTCTGGCTCTTCACCTCCACTGGTGGAAATGACCAAGGTTACAGCCCTGTCAGATCTGCTGGTGTCATTCCAGCTGTACCCGTTTTCTATCCTGCGTATATTTGCAGAGTGGGGTGGTGAGCAGGTAGACACAGTATCTTTTTAACCCAGATCAGCTCTAGCAGTTCTTGGCTATACCCTTAAACTGGTGACGAATACAGGTATCACAAAAAAAAAAGAATAAATAGGGAACCATAAATAGGTACAGTGTCATAAATCTTTCTGTGGGAAAGCTTTGGAAAAAGAGCAACAGTATTCCTCATCTCCAAATAAGCTACTGTCCTTTCTTTCAAAGACCTCAATTTACAGTTGAAAGCAATGAAGTGCTTTCAGTTCAGCCGGTTATTTCTGGCGGAGCAAAGGTTTAGGCATTGATTCCTATTGAACTTTAAGAAAATTGTTTGAATTTCGGAGATTTACAGTGAACTGCCTGCCCAGCTTTGCTCCTAGGTGTGCGCTGGCAGTCGCTCCTGCTGCAGGGTGTCAGGCTGGGGCACAGGCATAAATCTCCATTTCGACAAGTGACCAACGTGTCCACAAGTCCTGAGCACCTGCAGGAGCGCCTTGTGCAGTGCCCCGAGTGCCGCTTATCTCACAGTTGGGCATTGTTGTAGGATTGATACTCAACAACAGCAGGAAAAAACACAGACCCTTGGGTCGCAGACCTTTTCTTCTTGCATTGACAGGGTCAGGTCCCTGCTATTTCTCTGCTTAAAACATGAAAGTTTGAAATAAAAACAGAATCTCAGTGGGTAGTGGTACATAGTGGTACATCAATGAAGTTGCACATTGTAGGTTGGGTTTTTTTCGGAGAGCTGTGGGGAAAACTGAAAATCTCTGTGTGTGGGAGGGAGGGGAGATTTGAAAGAAACCTTTAAAATGAAGTAGGATTTCTTAGAATTAACAATGAAACTGTTCACGGCAATGTTCTGAGCGCTAACCTAACAAATAGTTGAAATAAAGTTGTTTTCCCCGAAGCTAAGTGCTAGGTGTTTCCAAACCATCTGCATAATAAATTCAAGCTCCGCAGGCTGAACCACAGTTGATCAATAGTACCGTGCTATATGAGAAATATATTGACTACGGTACCTCTTGCTCATAGCTAAGCTTTTTCCCTCAAAATGTTTCTTTTGAAACTGTATTATCAGTCTCCATTGATGTTATTTCTGACCCACAGTGGCAAAACCTTCATTTTTGTAGTCAGCAGAAATGATGATTTCTATTTCTTATCACTCTTCCATGTCAGTGATACATCAATGGCAAACAACACACTGAAGTACCGTGCTATATATACAGGTTCTCCTCAGAGTGTTAATCAAAACTCTGAAGTCTGTATCCTCACAGTCATTTCACTTCATGTGCAAATGAGGTCTGTGCCTCCAGAGCAGGATGGGAGAAGCTGGGGGGAGGTTCTGCATCACCTCAGTTCTTTCCTACCCTGCCTTCAGCCCTTCTCAAATCCATCTCTTGTGCTTAAAGAACATAAAATAAAAAAATCACTCTGCCTTGCTCAGCTTCACCCCAGTAATGCTCCCTCTCCTGCTTCGCACTCCCCGTATTGCTGCTACACCAGGAGACCAGTTGCATCGCTGTCTGGTCAAATGAGTCACTCAGGCAAGGTAGTGTGTGACCACTGGAACATGAGACTTCTCAGCAGCTTGCAAGAGTTGGTTCGAGCCCGCTTCTTAGAAGTCTTGGTGCTGTAGCTTCATGCAAGTCCAGATCAAGAGACCATGCAGGATGCGCTCATCTCACGTGGGTTTCTCTCAGCCAGCACCTGGGCTTGCGTCCAGCAGCAATATCTGCACATGTAGCGAGGTTCCTGGGCCAAATAGCTCATGTCAGTGCTGCCGGTAGAACAGAGGCCTCAGGGCCACGTGGTAAGGCACCTTTTGGGCCTCAAATTTGGATGCGCGTCAGCAGTTCCTTCCCATGTGAGCTCCTTCCCTGTTCCACGCTGTCGTGCTCAAGGTGGAAGAGGATACCTGGGAAGCCAATGTGAAATCAAGATCACGATAGTAGAGTTGCGTCCTGCAAAGCAAGATCAGACACAAAGCCTGCCCCTTCGGGGTTGTGTAAAGTCTGGGGTTTGGGACCTTCTGCCAACGGTCAGCAGTTCGCGTTGCTGGCATTTGCGTCTCTTTAAGCACTTACAGATCTGCCACAATTTTTGAAAACTCTCAGGATGAGTGTCTCTTCCCTGCTAAGCTATTTCATGTCACTGCGTGAGGGTCTCTGCTCTCGCCACCTAAAGCAAGCAGGTGCTGCGTACTTGTTTCCTTGGAATTGCCCTCAAAGTGAGAGGGTTGTATGGAAGGGGCTTTGTTTTAAGAAAAACCCCTCTCAACCCTGAGGCAGAAGGTGATGCCAGCTGCTCCGCTGCCTGCCTTCTGGTTTGTTTACATCTCTTTTAACTCTTTTTTTTTCCTAGCTCAGAGAATGAAGAGATCAGACCGCATGCACCAGCCGTGCTTGTTCAGGAGCGCTGCTGTGCCGAGCCCGGTGCTGCGCCTGCGGTGGAGGTGTTGTGCCACCCAGCCCGAGCGGAGCCCGCGGGCTGCCCACCGAGCAGCTGCAAACAGAGGGGCTCACCCAGTGAGGGGTGCATGCGCTGGAGCACAGCTTGCCTTTCATCCTTCCGCTCCACGCTCGAAACAACAAGAAGCACCAGTTGGTGAAGAAAAGGAGGTTGAGACAACCCCCTCAAGCTGGTGTCCATCTCGACCTCCACTGTGTAGCCTTATCCACTCTCCAATGCTCATCTCACAGCCACGTCATCTTTTCGTTATGATTTTACTGCTCTGCATTAGCTCTGGCAACTAACTGGGTTAAGATTGTTGGTGAGGTTTATGAACAAGCGTGAAGGAAGTTTGGACAGACATACCACCACTAATGTGGCGGTACGTTCTTCTTCATTGGTGGATGTGCTGTTGAGGCAAATAAGTGTGTTTTTTTTCTTTTTTTTAGCAATGTTTTATACTCTGATGCTGTTTGCTTAGGCAAACATAGGCAAGCAGGCATCTTTGGAGCAACATTTGCTAACAGAGAGCAAGGATCCCCCCAGAAAGGTGGATTTCACAGAATCACAGAATGGTCAGGGTTGGAAGGGACCTCTGGCAATCATCCAGTCCAAACCCCCTGCCAGAGCAGGGTCACTTACAGCAGGTTACACAGGATGGCATCCAGGCGGGTTTTGAATGTCTCCGGAGTGGGAAACTCTACAACCTCTCTGGGCAGCCCGTTCCAGTGCTCTGCCACCCTCAAAGTAAGGAAGTTCCTCCTCATGTTTAGATGGAACTTCCTATGTTCAAGTTTTTGCCTGTTGCCCCTTGTCCTATCACTGGGCACCACTGAAAAAAGACTGGCACCATCCTCCTGGCACCCTCCCTTTACGTATTTCTAAGCGTTGATAAGATCCCCCCTCAGTCTTCTCCAGACTAAAAAGACCCAAGTCCCTCAGCCTTTCCTCATAAGAAAGATGCTTCAGTCCCCCAGTCATCTTCGTAGCCCTTTGCTGTACCCTCTCCAGCAGTTCCCTGTCCTTCATTTGTTGTGTTTATGCTTCAAAATGTGCTCATGTGGCATTTGACAAATAGAAGAGGCTTCAAAGGAGATCAGCAAATGGAAGCCTAAGCCAGGATTGTCCAAGCAGCCTTGAAAAATGTTAGAAATAAGCGCCTATATCCTCTTGTAGGCACCTCAAAAAGTGGTTTAGGTCTGAGAATGGGTGACTACCTGCTGCCTAGTAGCACTAAAAATCAAAGACGGTCCAAAGAACTGTTTAAAAAGAGGTTTGGGTGCCTTGTGTTAGCCCTCCAGGTTTGAAACTTCTGATCCTTAATCAATTTAAGGGTGGCTGTGGAAATGCTGCAGTCATTAAACACTCGGCTCTCACAGTGAGATCAATCTGTCTGTGCTGCTTTCCTCTGTCCCCAGTAATGCCTGATTGTATCTGGGTTCCTGAAAATATTTATGTCAGTCCCATATACACAGCCAAAACAGGTTTGTCTTATGGAAAATACACCAAGTGCAGAGAATATTGCCGTGCATGCCTGTCTGTGTCCTTTGAGTGCTTTTGGAAGGATAATACTAGAATGATTTGCTGGAATTCCATGCAAAAGCTAAGCAAAGGGTCATATCAAAATACTGATTGCATATTGCCAATGACAGAACATTTTTACTGCTCATTTTCCTTTTTCTCTGGGCTGGTATCAAGCAGGTCCTTTGTTGCTGGACAAGCCTTTATCTGTTTGGGCGATGGAAAGGGGGACATAGAATCATAGAATCATAGAATGGTTTAGGTTGGAAGGGACATTCAAGATCATCTAGTTCCAACCCCCCTGCCATGGGCAGGGACACCTCCCACTAGACCAGGTTGCTCAAAGCCCCATCCAACCTGGCCTTGAACACTTCTAGGGATGGGGCATCCACAACTTCCCTGGGCAACCTGTTTCAGTGCTTCACCACCCTCAGAGTGAAAATTTTTTTCCTAACATCTCTTCTAAATCTCCCCTCTTCCAGTTTGAAGCCATTACCCCTCATCCTATCACTACATGCCCTTGTAAAAAGTCCTTCTCCAGCCTTCTTGTAGGCCCCCTTCAGATACTGGAAGGCTTCTATAAGATCTCCCCAGAGCCTTCTCTTCTCCAGGCTGAACAACCCCAACTCTCTCAGCCTGTCTTCATAGGAGAGGTGCTCCAGCCCTCTGATCATCTTCGTGGCCCTCTTCCGGACCCACTCCAGCAGGTCCATGTCCTGGGAGCTCCACATCTGGATGCAATATTCCAGGTGGGGTTTCACAAGAGTGGAGAAGAGGCGCAGAATCACCTCTCTCAACCTGCTGGCCATGTTTCTTTTGGTGCATATGTACAATGCAGGTGGCTCCAGTCATGACTGCTGTCCCTGCACTGTTGGTGACCATGCGTGGACCAGTGCAGCATCCACAGGCGTGCAGGGGACAGACCCCATCTGGGCAGATGAAGTGGGAGGTACAGGCCCATAACTCTGTGTCCTGCTGCACAAAGGTGTACTCTTGTCCCAGGAACAGTATGGGTAACATATCTCAGTTTGATTGAGGGAGAAGTCACTCTGTGCACACCCCGTGGTACAAGCTTGGGGAGAACAGTGTCCATGAGCAGCTGATGTGCTGTAAATTCACACCATCACTCACCTTGCAGAGCTGGGCTCTGCAGCTGCCTCCTGCTCTCAGATGAGGTCAAATGGCATAGCCACCATCACTTGTGCAGATATCACCAACCTCCCATGCCTTTCAATGGAATGAGGCCTTGCATTACTTCTAGAGGTGCAGAAAGGAAAGGGAAATGTATTTCAAAGTTTAAGGGGTACATTTTCCTCCCCATACCTTCCAGCCTGCACTATTCCAAGTCACCTCATGTTTTTCTGTTCTCCATCCAGGTACCTGTGATTCTTGTCCGCTGGTGAAACTGCTGAGAGCAGCTGGGGGAACAAGGACATTTTGATTGCCCCATGGCGTTGAAGACCTAATTCTTAATTCCACTGTCTTGTGTTAGCTTTGCCAAACTCAACAGTTGTGCCAATGACAGATCTCTCTCAAAATTGGAAATTGTTTCTACTGTGTTTTATTTTTCAAGAAAATGTGTGAACCCATAAGAATTCCCCACATTTCCCTCTGCTGGATATAACTTCAGCCATTTCACCACTCCTACGAGTAAACTAACTCCCTTCTGAGTTATTCCTGACCCCTTTTCAGCCAGGCTGATGTGTATCTGATCGCTTCCTGAGGCTTCTCTAAGGAATAAATCAAGCGTCTCCCTTCACGCTGAGTGCTGGCGCGTCACAGAATTCCTCTGGCACTCTACAAAGCAGAAAAAAAATCACCACAAGCCAGAATCTGTCCCACATCCCAGATGAGCTCCCCAGCTTTCTAGCTCTCAAACCAACTCTCCTCTTTGCACCTCTGAGCCCTGACACTCCTCTTTATTCTGCCTTCTAAAACTTGTTTCTTCCATCCTGCCCATACATAATAAATCGTGATCAGCCAGGATACAGCGTGCTGTGCTCCATCGCCCTCTGATTGTGTCATTCTGTCCCTGGGGCTTTCTCCCTCTTCCCTTCTTACTGCTCTGCTGTACTGGGTTGGGTCTACAGTAAATGTACATATTGTAAATAGTTGGGGCTAGTATCCAGCTTCTCTGTCAATCGCCTGGTGTGCTCTGGGGTGGAGTAAAACGCCTGGGAGCCAAAGGCACAGGGGGATATCTTCTCTAGCCACTGAACAGGGCTGATAGGGATAAAAGGTTTGTTCTCAACCATAAAGGTATCTTACGGAGGGGTCACAACCGTAGTACTGCAGCAGACAGTCCAGTGCTGCATTGAGATTGAACCCTTCAGGGTACCAATCCACCTGCTACTGCTTTTGCTTTTATAGGATTCCTTTGATGCACAGTGGCTTACAAAATGTGTGAAGTTTGAAGGACATCAGCACCGAGAGGATCTAAGCCAGATGAATCCCCTCTCTGTGAATGCGCAGGCACCTCGTAGGTGCTGGGTAAAAGAAGAGAGCTTTGCAAGGTCCTGCTCAAAGCAGGGAGCCCTGAAGGATAATCTTGAGTGACATTCACACTCAAGAAGCAAGAAAATTGGTGTTAAAGAAGGTGGAAAGGACCTGGTGGAGGAAGGGGTAAAAGTTAGAGATGGGAAAGAGGGAAGAGAGAGAAAGAGCAGAAAAAGGAGAGCCATGTCCAAGCCTTAAGTCTTAAAGACAAAGGTCTGGCAGAAGAGTGACATTGGTCAAAATACTGATGATGGATTTGGGGGGGCAGGTCCGACAGAGAGCTCTGACAGATGAACAGAAACCTGCCAGCATCTGCCTGGACCTGCCCAAGAAGGTACAGAATGGACTTCACCAGCCCTGAAAATCTTCAGGGCTTCAGAGAGAGAATAAAACAAAACAAACAAACAACAAATATTCCAACCTCTTTTGAATGTTTTCATGAAAATACAATGGTGTTAACCTGTTTGGGGCTGGGAAATCAAAGTCTGAGCTTTTTCTGAGCAACACACTCAAGTACAAGCTTAGCCATGGGAACGCTCTGGCTCAAATTCCTTCTGAACTTGATTGGAGGCGGTGTGGGATGCACAGGTTCTGGGTAGGTGTTAGCTCGTTACCCCAGGACTGGCTCTGCAGGTGGCCCCATGCAGCTGTGATCCAGATCTCTCCGTGTAGCCCCTCACCTTTCCTTTGGAGGACGTGGAGACTCCCCGTGCCCGCTCAGCTGGAGTGAGGACCTTTTGAGTCCCTTCCACATGGCTGTGGGGCACATCCCAAAACTGGCATGATCCCCTGCAGCATCAGGAAAAGTTGATCTCAGAAGCAAGCCAGGTACGCGAGAGAAATAATAGAGTATCCCTGCAGTTCCATGAGAAATACCCAGAGATACACAGATGGTCTGCCAGGAGAACAGGCTCCCTGGGTTAAATTATGTGTTTGGTACCTTACTTTCCCTTGTGGGCTCTTTTTAGACTCTGCAGAGGACCCCAGCATTTCTGCTCTCACCACCAAGGCTTATTTTTGCACCACTTATTCCACTTAAATCAAAATTCCACATTTTAGCCTGTAGTTTTTCAAAAATTAATCTGAATTACTACCACCAGGACTAGACCAGTGGGGCCAGTGACCTGCCTGCGTCAATCTTCGCAGCCTAAAGCAGAGGCAGCCAGGCTGGGCTAGCTCTAAAAAACTGCCTTTTCAATCTACCTAGTGGGAACCGAGGAAAGCTGGAGCATTGCAGATGGGTTGGGAGTTTCCATGCACCACAGCTTGTGTGCTCTGCAACAGGCGGACTTCCCGCCACTCCAGAGCGCAGAGGACAGGGGCAAAACCAGCAGGGAATAACTATGACTGTGTTACCCATTTGGCTCAGAAAAGCAGGCAGGTTTTTGTAACATCTTTTATGGGACCTACAGAAACCACTGGAAAAGCAGAAAAAGCCTCTGGCTCAAGGTCCTGACTCCAGGCTGCAGCCAAAATCTGTTTGTTGGACCTGCAGCGATAGTGCTCCTACCATTAAAACAGGTTTGTGTTGATACACAAATGACACTAAAAGAAGGGGGAGAAACTGCATAGTTTTGCAAACCTTCCAAACCTACGTGCACACGTGTGCTGGCTCTGCAGAGGGCAGCAGCTGGTGGCAGCTCCGGAGGATGCTGCTGCTGCCTCATCCAGCAGCCGTGCAGGGGTCTGCATTCAACTAAAAAACAGCGCCTAGGTGTAGGAACCCCTTTCCCTATGGCTATACCATCATCCCGGGGCTAAGCCCTGCTGTGCCACACTGTCCCGGTGCAAGTTTGGGACTGAAGAGTGGATAATGTGAATTTTCTGTGGTTCCCCTACATGCTCCCAAGACAGGTTGCAGGGCTAAAGGCTTTTCGAGAGGGTAATTATTCACGGGGAAATTAATTCTCATGAAACACGTAAGGTGTTAGCAAGTAAGAAGGGTGCCTTAACCAAAATAACTGGGTGTTTTCTGTGAGGCTTTGTTATGGATAAAATGAAGGGAGCAGCAGAGCGTAGAGGGGACGAGGCACTGGCCTCTTCCCAGGCAGGTGGGAGGGCTGAGGGGAGACTTCAGCCACCCATGCCAAGGGTGAAGGAGGGAGGTTGTGGTGCTTGGAGGGGGAAAAAGGGTTTCTGTGGTTCTAGACAGTGATTTATTTATTCACGTTTTCATAAGCTCTGCTGTAATGTGTGCTCCTTAAAGAGAAGTGTCTTCATCAAACCCATACATTGAAGCTTCACTTTTCTTTAAAAAAAAAGTATGCTGTGGCAATATAGCATTTCTTTGTGCTTCCCAGCCTGGTGTTTGTGAAAACTGGGGGTTTTAACTCTGTTCTCGAGCTAGCCCAGCAGTGGCCTGTTGGGTTAGAGGCCATTTCTTTAGTCTTTTTATTTCAGCCTGGATTGCAAAAGACTTTTTGTCTGCGTAAAGCCCCTCTCCCCCCCACCCGGCAAAGAAAGCAGCGCCTCCAAGATGAGATCAGACACATGGGCTGGAAATGAGGTGGTTAATCTAGTTTTTGAAACAGCCAATGTTTTAAAATTGTTTGAGACCCCCCTATGCCTATTTTAAGGCTCCTTCTGGATTCAGAGGCAGCGGGGTGATGCAGGTTGGGAGAGGCAGAATGGAAGAGAGGAGCACGTTTTTGCACCAGCTCAGAGCCCCACTCTTCAGCCCAAGGCAGAAATCTTTGTGTTTCGGTGAATATTCTGCAGATAAAAAGCAAGTGAGGGATTTTGGTCTATAAAAAGGGGAAAAAAAAAACCCACATATTTTCTTTTTACCCACATATTTTCTCTTTAGCAGTGTAACCGCAGTTCGAAGCCTGGGTAGTGAGCAGCTGAGCAGGCGGCGATTGAATAGACAGTCCATACTCTAAGAGGCAAATTTTATTGAGTGCATGCATAACTACGCAAAGCAAAGCGGTGATGTCCGGGCTCAGAAAACAAGACCTCACCAATCCGTTGGCCAGACGTCCTGGGAGTCTTGGGAACCCGCAGATAGTTGCTGCAAATGTCCGTGTGGATTCAGCTCCTTTAAGTCCAAGATGATTACATGGTCTTTCATTCTACTCATCTTTTATCATCTTTCCAAGTCTTTGAGGCTGGTAACACCTCTGCCCTCTTCAGTGGGTGCTTTTTCACACTCAGGCGTTACATTCCCTTCTTTTTCCTTCCAAAGATATTGTCCTTGGCTTTCCTTATCCACTTCTTGTCTGCTTAAGGAGTCTTAAATCACACAAGAGCAGCTTCTTCTCTTTAGCATTTGGGGATGGGAGGTTAAAAGACAACTTACGTATACTAACTCTTGCTTTTTTACTGTGAGGGTGATCAAACAGTGGAACAGGTTTGCCCAGAGAGGTTGTGGAGTCTCCATCTGTGGAGATAGTAAAAACCCTCTGGACACAGTCCTGGGCAATCTGCTCTAGGTGACCCTGCTTGAGCAGGGTGGGGGATGGACTGGATCATCTCAAGAGGTCCCTTCCAACCTCAACCATTCTGTGATTCATGCCAACCGCAGGCTACTTGGCCTGCCCTCCTGGGTGGCCCTCTTATAACAGAGGAGGCCATCCCTCACATCAAGGTCTGGTATGGCATGTGTCCCCACCGCTCAACGCCTACTGGGTTGCAGCCAACAGCGGAGCTAAAAGTTCTTCTTGGTGGCAAACACAGAGGCCAACCCAGTCTTGCCCTTGACTATGGTAGGAGGCGCTTGGCCAGCCCCAGTCCTTTCACCTGGTTGTCAATGCAGAGTTTCACCTGCCTCATCCAGTAACAAGTTGCTACCATGGCAAAGCACAAGCAGATTTGCATTAGCAGTATAACTACAACAGGGTGCAGGAGTGCGTTGAAGATGCCGGTGGCTGTGGGGGACCAGCCGAAGAAAACTTCCCACCAGCGGTGTTCTCCCACCCTCTTAATTCGTTCCATTACTTGTTTTATAACATTGCCATCATGATGTACAGTTATTAGGATCTTTTTAGCTTCTGCCTTTGCATTTTCTAACAACTGCTGTAAATTTGCATGCTCTAACATTTCTTTTACAAGTGACAAATCCATACCGATGGGAGTCGGGGTTATACTACGATACAAGGTATAGTTTCTGATTAGCAACTGGCTAGTAAACACGGGCGGTTTATACACAAAATCACAGCCTCTAATAATAGCTACGTTGCAAGCACACATATTTGAGTCATTAAACACGGTCTGATTATAAACATCATTAATTTGCACGTATCCACACATTGTTCTAAAACATACGCACCCTTTGCCTACATACACTAACACAGTTTTATTACTGCTCTGGGGATTGATCTCAAAATGACACACCCCTTCTCTGGTGTCAAAGCAAACATCACTTGCCTTAAGGGCGTCATCTTCGCATATGAATCCCAGCCCCCTTTCCAAAATACAGGCTTCCAAATCTACCGATTGCCATTTCCCATTAGACACCCTTGCCCACATGCGATGGTCCAGGGGGTAGACCACAGACCCATTTGTGTTAACCCCCAGGGCCACAATGGGGTAGACCTTTTCAATGTGGGCCTCTGCCACAGTCAGGACATGGGCGATGACGGCATTGAGGACCTGGTCGTGGGTGAAGTTGACAAGCCTCCACCAGGCTTGGAGCTGCCTCTCCTTCTCTGTGGCCGCATCCCACACGATCTTTCGGATCTCAGTGGGGAGGACACCATTGTCGCCGTCTCTCAGGATACCTGCAACAACACTCTGCACCCACATCTGGGCCTGGATGCAACTAAGAGCAAGGGAAACGTTATTTTGTTCAATGCCCAGTGCTCGCAACAGCATCTGGTGGTCTTTCTCACTTATTTGTTCCCAGGTGGGTAACACCTCTGACACGAGCCACTGCCCCATCCCAAGGCTGGCCAGGGATGAATTCAGGGGGTTGAGGAGGCCCTGCACGCCTGAGGTGACAGCCTCCAGCTTGTTGGCCAGGACCTCAACGTTCATGCTGTTGAGGACTCCCAGCCCAGCGCCTCCTCCTCCCAGCGCTGTGGCCAGCAGGTCTCTCCTGGCCCGGGTCCCCTGGATGGAGCGGCTGTGGAGCCATGCCAGCCAGCCGGTGTGGAGGGTGGATAGGAAGGGGGTACAGTGTGGTCTGATGGATGAAATATTAACAGTGGACAGGGACAACACCACCTTCTTCAGTGACCTGACAGGCCCGGTCAACAGCTCTTGGATGTGATTTTTCTTGACTACATAAGGGCCTATTTTGGAAACAAAGGGGCGCAAGACAGCAATGATGGTAAACTCTTCTTTAAATCCTTCAGGGCCTCCTATCCACCACTTTCCTCCAAGCTCAGGGGACATTTCTACTCTTAGGTTTCCTCGACAAAATACCTGGAGGTTTATGACCAGGTGTGGGCAGGGTCCATAATCCTGATTATACCATGAAGCCTCCGTGCCTAATTCAGATCTATTAAGCGTTTTGCTCTCGCGGAGGCAGTTTACTGGCACTACCCACTTGCGGCCTTTAGGGGCAGCAATAGTCACGGTGGTGCCATTGATTTGCATTGGGTCAGTTACACTTTCTTGAGAGTATTTTATTTCCAGTTTTACTTGGTTGCCGACTTCAGCGTATTGAGCTGCATGCCAGGCCAAAAAATGGCACTTCGAGATCTTAACAGCAGCAAAGGAGTGCGTCATGGTGCTAATCTTGAATTTAAAGGACAGCCCCACACTGTTGTGGGCCCAGAGGCAGACCACAAAGACTGGCTGAACCAAAGTAAAATTGCACCAACAGTCCAATTTTTCCATAGCACAGTTTTTTTTATGATTCTTCTTTGTTTTTACTTCAGTTACGGAGATTTGACTCACCCGCTGATGAGTGGATCCATTAATTACCCTGCACCCTACCTTTATTTCTTGTCCCACCTTCCCCAGCAGCTGCGGGAGTCTATTTGTGCTATCCCAGCTCCACTCATTTTCCAAGTACACCTCCGTCCCGTGCATAACCACCGTTGACAAATTTAAGCCTTTGTTAGAATTTAAACCCATGCTTCCTGTATATTTTATGTGAGCTTGAGACCAGGGCCAATCAGTCCCAATTTTTGTGTACCTCCTAAACCTGTGCTGGGCTGTGGCCCATGTTTCAGGGTGCCTTTCTAAGTGGGAATGACTGACTTTTTGTCTGAGATGCTGATGGGTTGGTTGTGTGTGTTGGGTGCTCAGCGCTATGCACGTACCAGAGAGCAAAGCAAATCCTGCAACCAGAAATTTGAAAGCATTTTCCCCGCAGCGCAAACAGGGCTGGTGATGCCACGAAGTTCGCCCTTCCCGCTGGTCACAATCGCCTTCCATTTTCCTTTATCTGCAAAACATAAGCAAGACGGGCTCTCCAGCCCCGTTAATTTCCCTTCCATGCTTTTAATTGTGAAGAATGGAGCCATTTTTCCTGCCTTTTTGACCCCTTTCTGATTTCTACCTGGTACACAGAGGGGCTGGCCTTGTTCACAACCCTAACAGGCCCCATCCATTGGGATTCCAGCACCTGGTTCTTCTCTCTAACCCCCCGATACGTTACCAGGTCCCCTGTGTTCCACTCCCCGGGGCGCAGCAGCATTCCCAGCTGCTTATCCATCTTGGGGATGTTGGTCTCCTGCACCGAGGCAAGCTGGTGGTACGTAGCCAGCACTGTCCTCAGCACGTCCTGGATCCACCTGTCCATCAGGACACGGGGCTGCAGTTCATCCGGCGGCTCCCCTCTGTGCCACCAGTGTCCCAGCAGCTTCAGCTCTTTTCCAGGAGGCAGCTTTTGGGGAGAAGACACTTGAGATGCCATGGCTGCCCGTAATGCCAGCAGGACCAGTGGTAGCTTCTGATCCCAGTCTTTCTTTTGCTGTTTCACGAGCTTCCTCAGCGCTGTCTTCAGCAATTCGTTGGGTCCCTCTGCTGAGCCAGGCTTCTGGAAATGCCCTGTGATGTGAAGCTTTTGCTTGATATCCAGGGCTTGGCACACCCCTTTCGTGACTTCACCGATGAAGCGTTGGCCATGGGCCGAGTTGATCTCCTTTGGGATGCCCCACTGTGAGAACACGCACTCTACCAGGATCTTTGCAGTTGCACTGGCCGTGTTGTTTCGAGCCGGAAATGCTTCCACCCACTTGGTGAAGTTATCGCTGATCACCAGGCAATACTTGTTCCCTTGGGCTGTTTGGGGCAAGGGGCCGATAAACTCCATCTGCAACTTGCTCCACGGTCCAGAAATCCTCTGGTGACCCAGGATGGCTTTGGCTGTTTTGACATCGGGATTGTTGGCTGCACATGTCAGGCAGTTGCTGACATACCTCTCCACATCCTCTCTCATTTCCGGCCACCACCCAGCACCCTGCAGTCTCACCATGGTCTTGTCTGTCCCCAAATGCCCCTGCTCGTGAGCCAGGGCCACCAGCTCTGTCCGAATGAGTTCAGGCACCACCCAGACCGGGAAGTCTGCCCCCTCCCTGCGTGCCAGGACCAGCCCCGAGACATCCTTCCACACCTTGCACCCTTTATACTCCCTGCCCTTCGCTAACTCCCAGATGCTGGGGTCTTGCGCCTGCAAGCCCACCAGGTCCACGGTCTCAGAGTGTCTGGTGGGAGCCACCAACACAGGGCTGTTCTCTGAGGATTTGCTGGCCTTCCACATCAGCCCTTCCTTTGCACCTTGCTTGGCTTTGGTGTCCACCTCCTTGTTCCACTTGGCCTCCTCTGTTCCCTTCTTGTGAGCCTTGACCTTAATGATGTGAGCTGGGCGTGCCCTCCGCTCCGCCAGCCTCACGAGGTACAGCAGCTTTTTGGCGTAGGTGATGGGATTGCCATCAGCAGACTGCATGTCCCTCTCCCTCCAGAGTGGCAGCCACTCCAGCACTGCTCGCACCACCCAGCCTGAGTCTGAAAATATGGCCAGCGGCTGGTCTGCTGGCGTGTTTTCCAGGGCAACCGTCACGGCCACCAGCTCAGCAGCCTGGATGGAGTGCGGCAGGCACTTCCCCTTCACAACCTCCCCGGTGCCCTGGTTGATGGCGGCATAGCCTGTGTAGGCCACTGCTTTCTCGTAGTAGTTGGACCCACCTACAAACCACACGACATAGCCACTCTCCTTGGCCTCCGCTAGGCTGAGGCCACTCTCAAACAGGGGCACCTGCCGCAGCTTGGGCTCCGCTAGGGGACCCCCCAGCTCCTCCCCATCCCTCTCTCCACTGATTACCACCCCATAAGCACTGTGGGAAGGCTCCCCCACCTCCCTGGGGACCTCCTTTTCGGTCAATGCCAACGCCCAGTTGGCCATCCTGGGATAGCCCACCTCCTCCCCCTTCCCTGACAAGAGGTACCTCACTGGGGTGCGGGAGGTCCTCAGCAGCACTGGGGCTGACCCCACCAGGTACTGCCAGTGCTGCAGGGCCCAGGTCAAGACTAAAACCTCCCTCTCATAGTCAGTGAACTGCTGCTCAGCTGGCGTCAGGAGGCGTGAGGCATGGGCAATGGGGAGGAGAAGGGCACCGTCCTGCTGGCCCAGGGTGGCCCGCAGCCCCTTCCCTGTGCTGGCCAGCTGCAGGACATAGGGTCTGTCCCGCCGGGGACGTGCCAACATGGGGGCTTGTGCCACGCTCTCCTTCAAGGTCTTCACCGCCTCATCCTGCTCTGGCCCCCATTCCCAAGGGGTGTCCTTCTTCAGGAGGTGGCAGAGGGGGGCAGCTTTCTCTGCATAGCCCTCAATGAACTCCCGGGAGAACCTCAGGAGAGCCAGGAAGGACCTCAGAGTAGTAGTATCAGCTGGCGCCGACACCTTCTGTATTAGCTCAACCCTCTGCTTCTCCAGAGAGCACCCTTCCTCCCCTAGGGTCACACCCATGTAAGAGACCTCCTTCCAGCACAGTTGGGCCTTTGTGGGGCTGACCCTGAAGCCCGTCTTCTGGACAGCCTCCAACACCTCTGCCAGCACTTCCAGGTTCTCTTCTTTTGTCCGGGTGTGGATGAGGACATCACCGGCACAGGACAGCACACTCTCCCGGTGTCTGAGCTTCTCCCACATCCTCACCACATGAGTGTGGCAGATGGCAGGGGCATTGTGGAAGCCCGGGGGAACTCTGGCAAAGGCAAATTGCAGTCCTCGAAGGGTGAAGGCAAACTTGTGCCAGGACTCAGGGTGCAAGGGGATGGCGAAGGACGGGCTGGTCAGGCTGAGCACCGAGAACCACTCAGATCCCCGGCAGATGGCTGCCATGATGTCTGTGTACTTGGCCACCACAGAGGTCCGCAGCGGGATGACACTGTTCAAGGCACCAAAGTCAACTGTCAGCCTCCATGTTTTCCCATCAGCTTTCCTCAGGGGCCACACCGGGGCATTGCTGGTGCTCTGCTGCTCCACCAGCACCCCCTGCTCCAGCAAGGTTTTGACTGTGTCCCACAAGCCATCCTCAGCGGCAGCTGGGTACTGGGGCTGCGGCTGAGGAGGGGGATCCGGCCCTTTGACTGCCACAACAGTGTCAATCTGCCCACAGTCCAGCTTGCTCTTTGCCCAGACCTGGGGGAACTGCTCCGTGACCCGTTTCACTCGGGGCTCCCACTCAGGGTGAACGAGGAGCTCGGGGGCTTTCACCGACATCACCCTGTGACTTGCCGGGATGACAGGCACATCACTTTGTGGGCAGTGTAGCAGTGCTTGGTTTACAAGGTCCACCACCACCCCCATCTTTGTCAGTGCAGAGATGGCTAAAATTCCCGGCTTTCCCTTTATTTCCATTTTCCCAAATTTTTCAGACCCTTTGGCAGTCCCAATTTCAAAGGGTACGGGCCCTGTGAATGGCACTGAGGATTTTTGCCCATTTGGCCCTGTCAATTCAATAATTTCACAGGTTTGGAAGACCCCAGCTTCGCTAGGGGCCATATTCAAAATTGAATAAGAGGCACCAGTATCAATTAACATCACTTGTCCAAGCACCCCTCCTCCAATAGTTATATCAACTATCAGGCGCCCCCACGAATCGGTCTTAATCGGTGCCACAAAAAGGGGCGATGCGGGTGCCTGGCAGCCCTATTGCTGAGCCTTAGACCCTGGGTCAATCGGGTTGGAGCTGCTGTGCTTTTTGGCCTCGTGCAGGAGCAGTTTGTCTAAGAGCTCCCCATCCGGCAAGCTGTCAATATCCTCCTGCTTCTCATATTTTATCAAGCGCTTCCTCATCTCAGCTGGCCAAAAGTTGGACTTCTGAAACCTCAGCCCTTGCTTGTTCTCCTTCCCTGAACCACCCTTGCCATCGGGATCTTTACGGTTGTCTCCTTGCATTTTTCTCACCCCTGTGTTTTGGAAGGACATGGCCGAGGTTTTCCCTTTCTTCCCCCCCAGCATGTATCCTGGGAATGCCTGCTTTTGCAGCTCAAAATTCTGGGTCAGGATCTGTTCCAGCTCTGACAGCGGCTTTCTGGCCGCGTCTCCACCAGCAATCACCCGCAGTGGGGGGGTCAGCCCCACCACCAGTGGCTCCTTGAATTCAGGCCTGTCAAAATCAAGGGGGGAGTCCTTCGAGCCGGGCAGCCCAGTCATTTGGTAGAGCATCTTCTTACGGTTAACGTAAGCATCTGGACGCTCCTCAGGGTTTTGCTTCTCCTGGTGAAAGAGCACTAAGGGGTTGACCTCTGGGAAGAACACCTTCAGCACAGCCGACTGGATGTCCCTGATGTCCTGGACATTACCCATCTGCACATCCCCCGGCAGCGCCGCGAAATCATCTGGTTTCATGCACTTTCTCACCACATCTATCAGGTCACTCACCGAGTTGCCACTCTGGCACCTGGGCAGCCACTGGGCCCTGGACAGCCAGTTGACGGCTGTCTCCTTCGTCAATGGCCCCAACGTTTTTCCCAATGTTTTGAGCTGCTCAGGGCTAAACCAGAGCACAGCCCTGTTGGTGTCAATAGCCTGGAGTGGGCCGTGGCCAGCTGGCTCATCAGGGGGGGGCTTTTTAATTTTGGAAGCCTCCACTTCCCCTCCTTGCAGCTGGCACATCTCCTCCCGCAGAGGAGCATAAGGGGATGGCCTGGTGGGGCCATTGGCACCCCACACGTCATCCTCATAGTCGTAGTGGGGCGGGTGCGGGTCCAGGGACTCCTCCCCTTCACCGTTCCCAAACCGGCTCCTCTTGCCTTGGATGGCAGCCACGATGCCCCTCGACACCCCAAGCTCTGCCTGCAGCTCCTGGATCTTGGCATGGCATACCTTGTGATCGGGACCAGTGCTCCGGTCCCGCTGGACATCCTGCAGGACTGCCCTCACCGCGCTCTGGGCATCGTGGGTCTCCCCAATCAACTTGCCGACCTCCTTCTGCAGCTCTTCTGATTTCAGCTTCTCGTAGCCCAGCTTGTTCTCCAGCCGGGTGATCTCCACTGCACTCCGCAGAGAGTCCCCACACAAACCCTGGACCTCCGCCTGCAAGTTGTCCACCTGCATTTTGAGCTCACCCTTGGCCTGCTCCAGCGTCTGCACACTCTCAAGAGCCTCCTTCAGCAATTTGGACAACTCCCTGCCCACCATCAACAAACCCTGCAAAGCCGCTCGCTTCTTGCACTTATTTGTGGGTTTGGGCTTTTTGGTCTCCTCCGACCAGCTCTCCCACTGCTGGCACAGCTGCTGGTACGCCTCTGGGCCCTGAAAGGCCCCTGGGGACCAAATTGGGGGGAGACACTTCTGGAGCACAAACTGCTCCAGCTTCCAGTTGCTAACGATATCGGTCATCATAGTGAGGGGAACAAGATTCGAGATGGCTCTGTCTCAGGGCAAAGCTACCATAACACCAGCACCACCAACCCACCCACAGAGGAAGGCTGCGACCCCACAACTTGCCGCTCTGAAAAGCCTCCCCGGGGGGATGCTGAACCTGGTAGCAAGGGAAGGGGAAGGTGGGGACGGGTGGCCACGGCTGAGCAGGGAGCTGCCGCGACCCACCGGCTCCCGGGGGGAGGACAGGGAAGGGACGCGGGAACCGGTAAGGCGAAGCAGAGGAGTAGTAGGACCCCGATAATAAGATCTCACCAATCCTTGGCTGGATGTCCTGGCAGTCCCGGGGTCCTGGAGATGGTCGCTGCAGAGCTCCGGTGGATTTCGGCACCTTTAAGGTCAAGCTGGTCGCAGGGTCTCACCCCGGTGGCTTTTTATAGCCATGGCAGGTCATTGTTTGGGGTTGATAACACCTCTGTTTACTTCCTTGGTGGCTTTTCCTCCTGCAGGTGCTGCATCCCTCCCCCTGCCTTCCCAAGGACACTTTCCTTGTTTCTCCTTATCTTCTTCAGGACTGATTAGGGAAGCTGAAATCACATGGGAGCAGCTGCCCCTTATCTATTGTATGGGGGGGCGGCTGGGTTAGTCACCGCTTGCTTATGGTAACTTCTGCTTGCACCAAGTGCCCTCAAGAGGGAGAGCTGGAGTCTGTCCCCACAGCATCCATCCCCTCAAATTCCCTCAATGGCCTCCTCACTTGCTGCACACCCCATTAGCACCTGGGTTTTGGGGGGAGATCGCACATTGAAGCTCACATCTGGCACCTGTAACACACATGGCCTCCCCAAACCTCTACCTCTGAGCACAGATTTGCTTGCTGGGGGGGGCAAGATGGCAGAAAAATTCACGCAATTTGTAGTTTAGATCCATTTTGGCTTCTGCACTTCAAAAGCAGCATTTTTTCCATGCCACAAACCAGCTTGCCACAAGCTGGTGTATTCCTTGGGGGCACCACATGACGTGTCAGGAGCTCCGACCATGGTATTGCATCAGTTGAAGCATAGCTGTAAATCTGCACCTGCAAAGGCAGACAGACCCCCCCCACAACCTTGGCCCACAAACTACATCTTAGCTTGGAGCAGTTTAGAAAAGAAAATTTGACCCACTTGTTTTTTATTCTGCTATTACACTAAGAAAAAGATCGTACTCATCTTACTCAGTGAAAATGCTATCGTTTTCATTGCTGTTTTTACTCTTAATGAAATACTCCAGAAGTTGCACTTTCCCCTGGAATAAAATAATTTAAAAAAATATAAATAAAAAAAAAAAAGTTTACCCACAGCTGCTTGAGTTTCCATCCAGTGGCCCCTTATTCCCAACAGACCTTTATTTCCAGGTACTGTTGTACTGGCCCTGTTGGAGCAGGCTTGAGGCTGAGCAGCCCTCCCTGATCCTTAAAGTGAGCCCTTGTATCCCAGAAAGCACAGAGAGAATGGATTTTTCCTTATTTTTATGGCAACTGATCCCCCAGCCTGGCATTTACAGCCCAACCGTAATTACCTGCAACATGGCAGTTTAGCAGAGATGAAACCCCAGCCAGGTCCTGCTTCTTGTCTGCAGAGCCCTTTCTTCTACCCCGATGCTTTGCTCCAACCCCCCAGGACCAAATACTTTGCTGTAAGAAACCCACCATGCAGAGAAAATAAAAAGTTGAAAACATAACAAAGCTGGTGAAAAGGCAGGGAATTAGTGTCAGCGTGGTGAGGTATGTGGGATGTGGGCTGAGAAAAAGAAGAGAAGACATTTCCCTCTGGGATGTGCGAGGAGGAAATCCACAGGGCAAGCACCAAGATGGGGAAGGGAGGTTGCTGGTCTGGGGACCATGACAGTTGTCTTTCATTTCAGAAAAAGAATAAATTCCCCCTAGAAATTGTGCAAATACACCTAAATTCAGTGATTTCCCCATCTTGCCTCGGCCGTGAGCTAAACACTCGTGATGAGGAGCCGCTGTACCCCAGCAAGGTCACAAACAGCTCTTGCTTGTGTTAACAGATCAGTTTGATTTACACTCTTCTTTCCTCCCCTTTTTTCTTCCCAGGACAGCAGCCCCAAACAATGTGGGGATGGTATAAACAGCAGCTGCTCTCCTGCATGTTTTCACAGTGGTATTATTTTTGTTGGTGCTGGGCTGCCAGACAAAAGCATCTCACCTCCAAAATGTTTTCTTATAGGAGCAACACCCAGTCCTGAGAACGGCTTGGCAGCCAGTAAATAGATGAACTGTGTATAAACAACAGCTTCCAAAAAAATTAAATATTAACCCCTGTTCCTGCACACACACTATGCCTTTACATTGCAAATATTCCTTTTTCTTTCCATAGGGGACATCCTATAGGTAAAAGCACTGCAGGGAAGCATCTCTAAACCTGCTATAATGGCCTGGGGAATCTTCCCAAGACAAAATATCTGCTTAGAAAACCCAATATATCTGCTTAGACAACCCAGTGTCACCGGCCTTGTAGCAGCCCAGTGTAACATGCTCTATGTCCAAGGTTGTAATGGTGACAAAAGCCACCTCTGGGAGCACTTTGGTCTTGGCCAGGAGGCCAGAAGATGCTTCAGGTGACAGCAGCAGTGAGAAAAAGGGGGTGCAGCCATTGCAGCAGCCAGGGACATCAGGCTCAGGTCACCAACTTCCCCACGGGCATAAAGGGAAAATTCACTTCCACTGGCTTTTCTCATATTAAGCAGTCCCCCCTCCCAAATAAAAGAGGTGCCTACAGCCAGTTCTGGAGAGGTCCCAATTTGGGAGTGAGGAGAAAGGCAAGCAGGAGGTAAGGAGGGGAGAAGCAAGTGTTGCTGGGGGCTCAGCTCCAAAAACAAGCCTTTAAAAGCTCTGAAATTACTTTCTGCCAGGAAAGAGTTAAGGAGTGATGCAGCCAACTCTCTATTTTAGCAGCCAAGCCCTTGGTGGTGAGGCTTTTGGTGGTTAGCAACCTGCTTCGAGCAGGAAATGATTTTAAACAGAAACGGGGAGATGTGTGACAGCAGCATGGAAAAATCTGGGGCAAAATGGACCAAAAAATTGCACTGCAAGAGATGCAAAATCGTTTTTCCTATTCATCCGCCAAC
Source organism: Charadrius vociferus (assembly GCF_000708025.1). Taxonomy (NCBI): domain Eukaryota; kingdom Metazoa; phylum Chordata; class Aves; order Charadriiformes; family Charadriidae; genus Charadrius; species Charadrius vociferus. The sequence goes on from NW_009647828.1 coordinate 4,558,490, forward strand.
TCAAACACCGGGGGAGGTTTCTCTGTTCCCCCACAGGAGATCCCCACCTGGGAAATCCCCCCTGACCAGAGAGCCAGCCCTGGGGACATGCTGAGGCTTTGTAAGGGCCGTGAGTATCTGTGCAATAGGGCATAAAAGAAAAACGAACCCTGCTTGGCAGACAAGGTGGCATTGAATGAATAAAATTAATAATTTTTTTTTCCCCAAACATGAAAATATTGAAGGCTGACACCAGTTGGCCCCTGTAATTTCACATCACACATTTCACTCTCTGAATCCTAAACTCCAAGTGTTTCAAATCTCTCCCTCTCAAAAACATTTCAAAGCCACTCTGATATTTTATCTATCATTTAAATATTTCTACGTATGAGCTGCAGCAGTGTCACAGCTACCAAAGCAGCGAGGTGGGGAGCCCCAGCAGAATTTCCTTATTTTTGTGGGTTTTCAGCCACAAATTTGTTTGAGGTTTCTTGCTCTTAGGCTTCAAAGTTTTCTGTGATGCCTCGTGCCGCTGTTTTATGGCGAGCTAGTTTGGCGTTTGGCATTTTCCAGACCCAGAGAAAAACACCTCCTGGTAAAGATTCTGCCGAAGAAAACAACCCCACAGCTCAAATTGCATCTTCTCCTTATTGTGAATGCATTTTGATTTCAATGGAGGAGAAACCAGCCAAAATTAATCCTTTCCTGCTTTTATTTTTAATGCCAAGCTCCTTCGTTTGTCATTTTTTAGTTGCACAGACCTAGATTAAGAGAAGGAGGAAAAGCTAGGTGATGAAATACAAAGAAATCATCATTAAAAATCAATGAGTTTTCATTTTTTTTCTTCCTAAAGGGGATTTCAGGGGATTCTGTGCAGTGCTGGAGAAGTGCGTGGGGCTGCCGCTCTGATGCACACCTGGTTTGGGGGCTCATTTCAGAAGAAGCTGCCGGGCTGAGACTCCAGGAGCTGCCACAGCAGATGCTATTTGGCAGCCGTCAGCAAGACATCTGCACCAAGACAGGGAAGAACCTCCTGGGGTGAAATCAGCCCTACCACCAAGAGGTGACTGTGTGTGGAAAGGGGAAGCTGGCACAAAACCCCTCCGTCGTCGACTCCACCACCATGGCCCACCAGTGGCTCCATCTCTGCATCTGCCTCCAGATCCCAGGTAAGAGGCATATGTCTCTTAAGGGTTGAGGGCACCTGAAATCATGCTGGAGTCTCTCCTCCACCCCGCTCTAGCACGTGCGATGTGTTGCACAGCATCTGGATGATGGAAGTTTAAATATACAGGCATAGTATAGATCTACAGGATATTATTACCTATCACCGCATAATTTTGGACAATGCCATTAATATCATGCTATAGCTTTCGGTCAGCCCTGAAGTGGTCAGGCCGGAAGTGGAGATGGTCATTGTAGGTCCCTTTCAACTGAAATAGTCTATTCTATTCTATTCTATTCTATTCTATTCTATTCTATTCTATTCTATTCTATTCATAGTGATCGATATAATGGTATAGACACCGCAGAGTTTGGTTTTACTGCACTTTCTTAGTGCAGATGGACTGTGTAAAGCTGCTGATGGAGAAGTTAAAGTAGCACTTAGCTCCGCTGCCTGTGTAACACGAAGGCGATAAACATACCATCAAATTTTCTTCTAAATCTGTCTCGGGATTGAATGTTTCCCAAGGGCCACAGCTGGAATCAGTGTGTTATAAAACCACGCTGCCTTCTGCTTATTGCAGTCGGTTGCAGGAGGTCTGGACCGAATATATACAGTTGATGTCACAGCAAAGTGGTAGAATTATGCTTTACAGGACAAATTGTACCATCAGTTCTTAGGTGGAAAGTGTTGAGAGCTTGAAACACCCGTTAAATATATATATTACGGTGGTGGCCCAAGTTGGTCCCCTGCAATATTGCCCAGCCCAGGTCCGTAGCTGCCCAGCATCCTCGCTAGGGTCTCTCAGGACTGCTGGGTGTTTTGTTCACGACGTGTAATGGTAATCCAGCCATGGTGTAACATGGGCGATCTGGCAGCAAATAGCCCAAGGCACTTTATCGACCCCTATATACAAGTAGTAATACCCTATAGATCTATACAGTAGAGTCCCTGCTGAGAAAACCCCAATAAATTAGAGTTTGCTCCACACGTGCATAGGGATCGTTTTTGGGGTTCTGCAGGCTGTTCTGGCCAAGCACATGGAAACAAAACTGTCCCACCCCAATTCCCAGTGGTCCCCTGCGAGAGTATACACCAGGAAAGGGAACAGGGAAGTGTTGGGGGACAAAGGTGTGGCAGAAGATGTGCTTCTCTGCTCTGGCTCCGTAGTAGCTCACCCCGCTGGAGCTTGACCTCTGGCTCGGATCAGAGCTGAGCATTTTCCAGGATCCCTTCTTATCCCTTCTGATTCATCTAATATCTCTCCAACAGCTCGAGCAAGAGGTTTTCATGGGGGGATTAGGTCTCCTGTGCCCAGCAGAGCCAGATCTCAGGGCAGCCAAGGGGACCCTGAAGCCACCGTGCCCCACGGCTGCACACATTTCATCCCCTAAAAAACACCACACAGGTGTTTGCCAGAGCAAAATTTGGGAGGATTGCACTACAAAACCTGAAAATTATGTATTTGAGTAATAAGGAGACATTTATATATTCACAGCACCAGAGGATGCATTGAAATGCTGCGGCTGCTATGCAACGCCTGAATTTCGGCATTGCAATATTAGGGCTGAAGTGTGCTCATCTCTGCAGCGTTCCCGCTGGGGTCATCGTCGCAGGATGGAGGAAGGCTCTGGACCTGTGTCAGTGAGCAGAGCCTCCTCCTCTGCTTGTCCCCATTGGGGACATGGGGGGACATCAGGACCATGGGCCGCAGGGATGGCTTGTGGTCATGCAAACCCATTCCCACACCGCTGCATTTGCAGGGCTGCACAAGGCTGTTTGCAACTACTGTAAGCAGCTTTGGGATTTTGAAGGAATAGGGGACATTTTAAGGTAATAAAAGCCAAAAAACATGTTTTGTTGAGCTTTTTGTTGAGCTTTAAAACACGCCTGGGAAACAGACGGGCGAAGCGAGAACATCCTTATCTTCAGACAGCTGTTTTTCACTCGGTCTCGGAGTATCTGCAGTTTTGAAGGACAGTTTGCTGAACAGAAAGGATCATAAGTTACCTGTTATCCTTTTCACAAGGACACATCCTTGCTCACACACAGACACCGCTCACATCTGCCCAGGCCAAACACGATTCAGATAATTTCCACAAAAGCTGCAAAGCCCAAACAGGGCAATGCGATGCCAAACCAAAGCTTTCAGCCTCACTGATACCTCTCACTCCCTCTCCTTCCCCTGGGTCTCAAAATTCATACAAAAATAATGTCATCTGAAAACTCATACAAAATTGAGATGTTTTGCACTTTTTTTGGTCTTTCTCTGCACCTAAGATGATGTTTATCAGTGTGTCATGTGTTAGAACAAAAATCTGGCAAAGTTAAGAGGCTCAAAAAGAATCTGTTGAAAGAGAGGTGAAGCCTCTCCGAAAAATGAGAAAGAAAATGAGGGCAGGAGAGGCGTATCCACAGGAGCAGGTGGGGATGCCCTTCCCTGCACATATAGCCTCAAGGGCACCCTCAAAATCATCCCTCCATCCCTCTCCCCGCCACTGAGCCTCCTCCCTAGAGGAGTGTTTACTCTAACTTTAGAACTAGGCTTGACCATAAAATAGCTGGGGAACCCAAAAAGGCCTCAGAGGGTATATGGGCTGAGGTTCCTGATAAAGATGCTCCTGTTTCTCACTGATGTGATCTCCTGGACTCTGACTACTTGTTCTAGTTAAACCCACAAAGAAAGTCTGTACTTAGCCTTGGAAGAAAAATAACGAAAAGAAAATAACTATGTATTCATGTCTCTTTTTTCTTAGGTCTTTGTACAAATCTACTTTTATCCCAGACTCCAGAGCATATTTTAGCCCAAACTAACAACAAAACAGAAATCCACTGCAAGCTGAGGAAGGAGCATGCCGGGGTGTACTGGTACCGCTGGAGCCAGGAGAGGCAAAAGTTCCAGTTCTTGATATTTTCCAACTCGTTGGGCAAAGCCATGTATGGCACAAACATCAGCCAGGACAAGTTTAGTGTCCATGGGGTGAGTTCCCACACCTCATACAGCCTGCACATCAGCCACCTCCACGCCTCAGACAACGGCACCTACTACTGCTCCGTCTCCCAGTCCTCCCAGCTCCTCCTGGGCAGCGGAACACAGCTCGGTGTGGGTAAGCATCACCCCAGGGGCTCCAAAATGTGGCACCAGCAGGCTGTGATGAGGTCCCCTGGGTAAGGGATGATGCATGCTGGTAGACCCTTCCCAATTTTTAAATGCAAGGTAGGGGCTCTGGGGTTTTTCTGAAGAGACCTATGAGAATGGATAAGGAAGAAAATACAGAAAACAGGTGAATTTTAGGTCAGCTCCATGTGATAGTCCTTTTGCTGCTGGGCTGTGGTCATGCCTTAAGCACCACGTTGGTCCTAGTATTTTAGGATTTCCATGGGAAGACTCTCAGCCTCTGATATTGTCATGCCCTGTGCTTTTCTCATCTCGTCACATGAGAGGCTGGATGTGTGCTCTGCTCAGCTCCTGGGTCCTTCCATGCCCTGGTTCTTCCTTACCCTTCTTCCAAGTGACAAGAGCAGCATCAAGGCCAGAGGACATCACGTCTCACATCTCTGGGGTGGGCCTGACTGCAGGTTTCAAACCAGTTCTTCACATAAAGGATTGAAATGGGATTTATTCTGCTCACAACCCACTATCACTGGGGAGCTCCAGCCAGAAATCAGAGCTGTCTGCAGACGGCACTGAGGGGGGTGATGCTTTACAGACCCTGGGTAAGCAGTGAGTTTCAGCCCATTTTTCCCCTTGACCACAGAGCAGAAGGTGATGTAGAAAAACTAATGTGTTTGAAGTAGTATTCAGCCCTTTCTTTGCAAGATTTTGGGAGACAAATAACTTATTTAACCAAGATGCAGCTATGGATGCTGGCTCTAAAGCAGCCCCCGTGTCCCAGCCTTTCTAGTTTGGGGTTTTTTTGCAAATATGCCCTGCACCTTAAGCTGGCTGAGAAATCCTTTTTGGATTCTTGCCGGCTCAAAGAAAAGCTGGTTTAAGATAAAGGAGAACTGTTTTTTATCAACTGGGCACATATCTATGTGCAAAGCAGAGCATGAAAAACAAGATTGAAATTCAGCATGATCAAGGACACTCCAATTTAAAACAAAACACGAGCAGGTGCTCTGGGAGAAGTCAGGCTTTGCTGGATATTTTCTTTTTTTCCTTTTAGTACTCATGATAAAACAAATTGTCTTCAAGTTCCTTTTCACGTCTATCATAATGTAAGGGAGACGTTGTCCAGATAAATCCCAGGCACCTGATTCTCACTTTTCCTTGTAAAAGAATGGTGATTTCTGTAGGAATTTCAAACCTGGATAGAAACAGAAAAAAGTAGGTTTGAATCACCCAAAATTATGAATAAATGGAGTTTGAGCAGTCAGATGTACAGTTATTTAATTACATTGCTGGGATATTTTCCTGACCAACTTTACAGAGAGATGAATGTGCTCCTTTATGATTCAGATGCACCATAATAAATCCTGCCCTCCTTTTATCAGAAAAAAAAAAATAAAATCCAATTTTGAGCAAAGATTAGAGCAACCTGAATACATAAAAGGTCTGGGGATCCCTTAAAATCTCACAGTGCTACTGAAATCTCCTGCTATTTGTGATTTCTTGCAATGCTGATGGACGGTGCCTGTCAGTAAATGTAGCTTGAGGAAGTTTCCTTTTCCCCTTCCTTAACCTTCTGCCCTTGTTTGCTTGGTACGTTGCTTTATTAATGCTTTTACAAGCTCTTGGTAACTTCTGTGGCAACTGAGAGGTTCAGGTCAAGCTCTGGGCCCCTCCAGATGACCCAGATTGGGGAGGGGGGCAGGTGGGGGGGGGGGGCCCCCCAGCGCGAGTTTTAAAAGCCAAAATTTCCATCCCTTCCTGCCTGCTGCTTGAGACCTTTGCTGTACTCAGTGCCATATTGACCATCCGCTTTCTCTTCTTATCCACCAGTTGATGTTTTGCCTCTGCCTTTGAAGACCACTCAGGCACCGGTCTCCAAAAAAAATGTGCGGTGCATAACCAAAAGAAAAACCACCAGCAAGAAAGGTACGGCACCAGGTTGGCTCAGGCTGCTTTGCAAAAGGGGTTTGCTGAGCTCCTAGGGGTCCCCAGAGTTCATCTGGAGTTTGTCCTGGGGTGAGGGCAACCAAAACGTGACCCTGCAGGGATGGGTATCCATGTCTACCCAGACCCACCACTCTGGATGGAGCTGACCTCTGCCTTTAGGAGCAGTTTCCCAGGATATACAAGGGTTTAGGGGCCAGGATGGACTACCATTTAGCTCTGCTTAAGCTCTGGTGTCCCTTGGGTGTGCAGCTCCTGCGGGTGCAGCATCAGTCCTTCGGGTATGGTGAATTCCCGTGCCAGACACCACCACAAAAAAGGTCATTGTGGCTCATAGCTAAGTTCCTTTCAATGCCTCTAAGTGTAATACATCCCCCAAGGGATATTCCAGGGTGATGGTCATGTCCTCCATCCCTCCTGAGGATCTGCCTTGCTTTACTCCCCTCCCCATCCCACACTTCATCGCCCAAAGCTGCCAGGGCAGGATGATGCCAGGTGCTGAGCTGGCGGGGAGCAGCTCCACACCATGTCCCTTCCTGCTTTCCAGGTGTCTGCAGCCCCCTGATCTGGGTTCCACTGACCGCCAGTGTCCTGATCCTCCTGCTGAGCCTGGTCCCCACCGCCCACCGTCTCCACCGTAAGCATCCTGCCAGCCCCAGGGGATGATGAGAGGTGTCAGGCCCTGGGACAGACCGGGAGCAGGACTGAGAGCTGGGAGGAGGTCCTGGGGCTGACATATACTTTCTCTCCCCAGCTTTGCGGCGGAGGCTGTGGCTTCGCATCCACAGGCAGTAAATCCCACCAGCTCCCCCCACACTGGGCAGGCAGGGAGAAGCTGCGGACTCTCCCCTGCATGATGCTGAGTCCTGCCTGAACATGACCCAGGAAGGACGTTACAGGGGGCAGACATGGGCTTACACTGCAAGACAGACATTTCTTTCCTGCAACAGACCACAACTTTAATATTTTTCTCTTGATCCGACGACTGGCAAAAGGACCGGGCCGGATCCTGCAGCGTGCTGAGCACTTCTTAAAGGGCACTGAGATGGGTGAACACTGCAGCCAGCTCTGCACCGGGGGCACTGGGGCTGGTGTACCAAAGGGATTCAGATGGGCTGTAAAGATGCTCTGAGAGCTTCTTGTGTCTCCTCTCTGTTCATCCACGGGACAGCGAGTGGGTGTTTTAGGCTTGCTCTTGCTAACGCTGGTTGATAAGACTTTGGTAACAAATGCTGTGAGAGCAACCAGCAGACAGCAGGGGCAGGTCACCGTGCAGCTTGTAAAGGCCCTGTGTGGGCATGTTTGTTAGAAATAGTGAATATATCACTCAGTCGTTTTGCTCTGCAGGCTTGGTGTCTTGTGGCTGTACTCAGTACGGGATGTGGCTGCGTGGTGAGCAAGGAGCCACGGTCTTTGCTCAAGCAAGAGTTAAAGCAGAACAGCTCTGGGGGAGGCAGGTCTGGGAGAGCATCTTCTCCCACAGGAGACTGCAAACAGCCAGGAGTGGGAGAGGAAAGCCAGACAAAGCGATGTACCCAAGGCCAGACACCTGGCGCAGCCTGAAGGCCAACACCACTTCTGATAGCAAACAGAGGCGGGCCGATGGCTGGCCTCAGGCCCAGCAGCATGGCACAGCCAGCGAGAATTGCTCTGAGCGATGCCCATATGTGCTGAGACCGGAGCAACACCAGAGCGTACTGAGCCCTGAGCAATATCTGTGTGTGCTGAGGCTCACGCAATGGCCACATGTGCTCAGCCCTGAGCGATACCTGTGTGTGCTCAGGCCCAAGCCATGCCCACGGGCACTGAGCCCCGAGCGATGCCAGAAGCAGGGTAGGTTTCCCCAGGGATGTTAACATAGCTCAGCCACTGCCCAGAGCTGTAAGGCTGATATGGGGCTGGAAATTAGGCGTCTCGCTGAGCACAGGCAGTAGGCGCTCACCCTCAGGTACATACCCAGCCCCACACCTCTGCTGAAATATACGCACCAGTGCAAGGCTGTATCACCTGCAGTGAGTGCAAGGGGACGGTGGTCCAGACACCTCCTGTCCCCAGGATGGATGGGAAGGTCAGTAGCTGCTGAGGAAGCTGCTGGTCACTGCTGGGGAAGCAGCAGGGATCTCCTGTCTTGCACATTGCGTGTATCCTTACAGCTGCCCATGAGCCAAGGGCTCATGTGGCTCCAGAGTCCACAGGGCCAGGGCAAATGCAAGCGTGGAAAGAGCTTCTGTGAATGTAAAGCATCGCAGTCACACAGCAGCATCCCTCTGGCCTTACCCTCCCTCCCCTCCCAGCTGCAGGGAGCTGCTTCTCTCCACTTTAATTTAAATTTTTCTGGAGGGCTTGGTCTCAAACCTGGCCATATGTGGTCCTTGAGATGGATGTTTCCGCTAAATGACACAGTAATAAAGCTGTAAGTGCTGCACTCCAAGCTGGCCTTCCTGGGCTGTGATGCTCGTCCGGACACTCAGGCGACCCCAGACCCCATCCCACCAGGGATCATAGAATGGTTTAGGTTGGAAGGGACATTCAAGATCATCTAGTTCCAACCCCCCTGCCATAGGCAGGGACACCTCCCACTAGACCAGGTTGCTCAAAGCCCCATCCAACCTGGCCTTGAACTCTTCCAGGGATGGGGCCTCCGCAACTTCTCTGGGCAACCTGTTTCTCCCTCACTACATGCCCTTGTAAAAAGTCCCTTTCCAGCTTTCTTGTAGGCCCCCTTCAGGTACTGGAAGACTGCTATAGGGTCTCCCCAGAGCCTTCTCTTCTCCAGGCTGAACAACCCCAACTCTCAGCCTGTCTTCATGCTTCAGCCCTCTGGTCATTTTCATGGCCCTCCTCTGGACCCACTCCAACAGGTCCATGTCCTTATGCTGGGGGCTCCACAGCTGGATCAGTACTCCAGGTGCGGTCTCACAGACCGGAGTAGAGGGGCAGAATCAGCTCTCTCGACCTGCTGGCCATGCTTCTTTTGCCACAGCCCAGGATGTGGTTGGCCTTCTGGGCTGTGAGCCTACATTGCCGGCTTGTGTTGAGTTTCTCGTCAACCAACACCCCCAAGTCCTCCTCAGGGCTGCTCTCAATCCATTCTCCGCCCAGCCTGCATTTGTGCTTGGGATTGCCCCGACCCATGTGCAGGACCTTGCACTTGGCCTGGTTGAACTTCATGAGGTTTGCATGGGCGCACCTCTCCAGCCTCTCCAGGTCCCTCCGGATGGCATCTCTTCCATCCAGTATGTTGACCGCTCCACAGAGCTTGGTGTCGTCAGATGCTGCAGGGAGGAGTCCTCTGCCTCTGACACATCATACCAGCAGCATATTTTAGCCTCTGTGAGAACTCAAATGAACTAAACCCACTGGTTTTCTACTCTGCAAGCACTCAGTGCACAGATCTTTGCCCCAGGAGCAGATGATTTTTATGATATGCATTTTTGACAGGACAGCTATAAGGAAATCCTTTTGGAACTTCCCATGGGAAAAGATTTATTATTTCAAAAACAGGGGGGTTCCCTCTGTCTGCAGCTGCTTTTGAAATCCCAGCTCCATTTCCCATGCTTGAGGTATCCTGACCTTAACGTCCATCTCTGCTTCAACTCTCCCACCTCTTAGCCAGCACAGGAGATGGCCTCCCATGGCCAAGCAGCTGGGACTGGGTCTGGGCAGCAAAAGGCAGGCTGTGACAGCCCCATCCTCCCCTCCCATAGGAAGGCGAGCGGCCTCAGGGATAACCCTGCCTGGTCTACTCCTTCTCCCTCCATCCCCACGCTCAGGCCATCCCCATGGTGTCCAACCCTCACTGAAACCACCCAGGATGGCACCATCTTGCCTTAATAGACTTCAGCTACCTGATCATCCCAATTCCAGTAACACCCATTCAAAGGATGGGGATTTACCCCTTGGCTCTCTGCCTACCGGTGAATAACTGTAACAGGCAGCAAAGAATTTGCTCAACTCTGAATTCCCCGATTTGGCTTCATTGTTCCTTTGTAAATTGAAAAAAATAACAAAAAAAAACCCACCAAAAACCAAACCGCAACCCCTCCATCATCTGCATGCAATGAAAACAGGAGAGTACAGCAACAGTCAAGGATGCTACATGTGCTACGTGTCCTGTTGAAACAAAGGTTCAGGCAGTTTAGCAATGGAAATGATGAAAAAATCATAGTAATTCCTATAATCATCAACAGAGCATTTTAAGACAGTAAACCTTGGAGAGATTTTAGCAGCAGTCTTCACAACTGTGAAAGTCAGGGGGAAAAAAATCACCTCCAGTTTCATAATCGTTTTTCCCAGAGCATACATAAGAAAGAAACAGAAACACTAATAAAAATAGGCTTTTATATCTGAGAAAATTAGCCCAGTCCCCTGATAACTGCAAATTCTTTGGTTTTCTTTCCTACCCTGTCACTGTGCTGAGAGCACAATGACAATACCAGCCAAGGGTCAGGGATGCCGTGTTGCGGCAGGTGGGGGAAAAGGGATGTTTCCATCATGAAAACTAATGGGAAAATATTTTTATTCTTCTCTGCTAATGGCATGGTGCCTGGATCCATGGAAGGAAAAATACAGGTAACGGCATTGCCCCTCACAGTGTCACCCCTGCCCTGATGTCCTGGCAAACGAGAGGATTCTGTATTCTATATTATAAAAAAGGACTACAGTTATTCTTTCAATAAACAGTGTGTGCATATCTTGAAAGCATTAAAATATTCAAGGGACAGAGAGCAGAGAAGAAATACAGGTATTTCAGGCATGTTGTAAATAGTCTTCATGTTTTCGTAAAACTTCTGTAAATGGATTAAAAAAAAAAAATTGTCAGTCTTTCCAGAACATCTCAGTTGCTGATCTAATAATAGCAGTGCCCAATTTTTTTTTGTTCTTTTAATGTACCCGGTCATTTTTATTTGTAGGGCCTGTGATTTTATAATACGAACAAGTAAATATAAATCAGGTGCAGCTGAAAACATTCAATTGAAAACAAGGTAGTGACGAGATCCAAAGTTATATGTGATTTTTACGTTCCTAAATATATAAAAACTAGTTTTGCAGAGTCATAAACACAGCTGAGCTGGGCACACTAATGGAGAAAGGATGAGTAACATCTCTATTAAACGATTAAACTTGAAATCCATGCAAAGGGAGAGGAGATACATATATCCATGGGTGCTGTTTAAATTCCTTCCAATTTATCCTTGGCCAGAACGGCTCCATGCACGGTAGCTGCTTGTTAAATATCTCCTCCTGGCAGGAAAAATGGATTCACAGCAGGACTTCTAGGCATCCAGACCAGACTTGTTAAATGGGAATTTCCAAATGTATTTTTTCTGCTACCGTATAAAACCAGATACGTCCCAGAAGCTGGAAAAAAAAAAGAAAAACACCAAAAAACAACCCAATTTTTACTTACTGTTCCTGAACCCCATTAAGTGCCCAGACACAGCCCTATACATGCATGTCCAAGCAGGGACATGGGCAATTCTCTTCCCCATCTGTCAAAAGCATCCAATGCACAAACCCCTTCCTCCACCCACAGCACACACTAGCTTGTCTGTCTACTCTGCTGTTTCATATATCAAACAATTTACAGGAAACTATAATATAGAAATGGTGTATCATATATATTGACAGTTATTTATATTGACAATTTTATAACTGTATATTATTATATATAGCTATATTATAACATATTATATATTGCAGTTAACTATACTATACATAACCATATTATAGATATTCTTTTTATATATTATGTTATATATTATATAAAAATCTATATGTGTTATTATATATATATTGGCAGTTTTACAGGTTGTCAGATTCATATAGAAAAAAACCACTGGGGAACAAAAAAGTTCCTTCAGGCAGCGTGAGTACTTCTTGCCTGTATTTCCCTGGACTTCATTGAATTTCATTCAATAAACCAGAAATAGTAATATATTAAATTTCTGTTTTATGTAAACCAGAAATGGTTTCTTTAATGTTATTGTAAATTTTATTTAATATTATTTCTGGTTATTAAATGTAATGTTATTTGCTGAAATAACAAATATTTGTGTATATCAATATAACTATATTGCGTGCACTCAGGGCGAGTGGAACTCAGTGCAGCTTCTGTGGAATGATATACAAATATTTGTTATTACAGCATTCATTAAACTGGAACACATATCACACCAAATTAATACATTTGGATAAGGTTCTCTACCACCTTGCTACAGGAAAGATTACTTTGAGTTTATATATCAGTGGTTCTTTCACATGAAACAAAAGCCTCCCCGTGCTTTAAATATTTGCAACAGGAGAGGAGCTTTAATTTTCCTCCCCTAGCCATTTGTTTTTTCTGCTAAAGTTTGACTTCTCATTTAGCCTTTAATATATATGAATGTATGGAGGGGAACTGCATCACGCTTTTAAGCAGGGGAATATCATCATTACTGTTTGCACTTTCTGATCTAGTTAATAAATTAAAACCAGATGTGAAACACTCCAAAAAATCCCAACGATGGCATCAGCACAGAATTTCTTCTCTGCCAGGTCCAACATATCTATGTGCTGTTGCAACAGCGATCTCACACAACCAACTTATTTAGTCCATTCAGCATAAAAACCAAAAAAACCCTAAGACGGGTCACTCACGGAAAGCAGCTGGCAATCAATACAAAAAGGAAACCTGCTCAAGTGGCAAAGCCCTCTACATCCTCTCCGAAAAGCTCCTTGGAGGGGTCAGGAGCCCTCAGGCAGCCAGGCTGACGCAGGTGCCCATGAGCTTGTCTCCTTGGCTTTTTTCGGGTCAGGCAATGAGTAAGGGCTAAATTTCATCTTGCCCAAACTGGACTGAGCCTCTGCATCATGCAGCAGAAAACAGGATCCTGCAGAAATCGTGGGTGTCTGCAGGCGAAGTTCTGTGACACTTAGTTTTTCAAGGGCTTGAGCTTTGCCGGGGAACACCAAAAAATGCCTGATTTCCCTGTGTAGAGCATGGGGAGTGATGGATGCCTCCAAATCGAAGCGATGAGCCAGTGCCAAACACTGGCAGCCTGCCTGCTGCAGTCAGCCCTGCGTCCCACCCCACCCCACGCCTTCCTCCACCTTGTGACCATGATGGAGCAAGCCTTACCTTGCCCACGGTGCAAGCCACATTGGTCTTTCTGCTCCTCTCCTCTGCTTGTGGTTAAAACGTCCAGCTGGGAGGTTGGACACCAAAGCACGGGGTGCAACCAACCTCCCTCCCTGCGAGGCTGGGCAGGGACGAGGGCTGTGGCTTAGGAGACACCTCTGTCCCCAGAACTATGTGTGTGATCTCACCCACCACGTTTCCTGTGGCTCCCTCCCAGCGCAGAGAGCAGGGGCTGCAGGCCATGCAGGCAGCATGAAATGCAGCACAAAACCCAGGTGTCGGGCAGCTGCCTCCAGGGACAGGCAGGGCATCCTCAGAGGACCTGGATACACGCTGCTCTTCCATGTTGCAGCACAGCCCATGGCAGAAGCCACAGCTGAGTCCCACCATATCTGACATCTCTTCAGGTACCACCATGGGAGGAGATGTTGGGCTACTGGGGGCCCTGCACCTGGCTTGCAGGCAGGGTCACGGGCAGTTTGAGGCCATTCCTCAGCAAAGCTCAAGGTGCAATTGTTGTCCAGCATAAGCATGAGGTAAACTTGCTGGTTGACGTCTCAGGGAGAGGTGCTGGGTTGTGCTGACACCCAGCTACAGGGCTTCAAAACACTGTGCCTTAACATCAGCACCCAATGCAAAATTCAAGGTGGTATATTTCCTATCAGTCTCTACAAAAAATTAAGACAAAGTATTCCTGGGGGCAGAGATTGTATATTCCTGCCCTGAGTAACAAGCTGCAAATGACACTGCTGTTATTAAAACATACGTCTCAAGTCATCTCAATGCAGGAGGAAACGAGTCAGAGCAGCAGTGGAACAGACATTACTAAAATATATGCCTTTCTTCAGGCTGTTTCACTTTAATCTGACTCACCCATTGCTACCATAGCCAGGATGATTTTGATATAGTTTAGAAACATGGGTCACATCCCACTGCTCAGAGCCCAAGCTGCCACCCAAGGAGATGCCGGGGGAAGGCAGCTGCTGCCCTGCAAATTCCCTGGTGCCCAAACCTGGGTCCCTCCTCACCTCCCCAAAGCTAGGACACAAACTGAGATAGTTGGCCAGGATCAAACATCTTTCCTGGCTGTTTTCCCTCTTTCAAGAACCATCCAGAGTGCCCTGGACTGTAAAACAGAGAAAGGAAAAACTTACCTGCCTTCTCTGCCCTCTCCCAGCACCAAAGATGTCTTGCTCGAGGTTCCAGGTAGCCACAGAACTGCTCCAATGCTCCATGCTGGAGGGATGACAGCCATAGCATCCTCAGTGGTGTCATTTTTGGGTGGGCATGCCATGTAGGAGCTGGTTATATAACCCCTTCTCCCTTCCCTGTGCCACTCATGGCTGCGAAGCTGGCAAGAGAGAGTCCCAAAGGGCTGTGGAAAGAGTCCTGTCCTACCATGAGCAGAGATGTGGACACAGGACATGTAGGACTGGATGCTGCTGCCCTGAAGGGCTGGAGCCACATGAAGCTCAAACCGTCTCCAACCCATCATCTTCCAGCTCACACAACTGGAGACACAGGTTGGAAAGCCATAGGCAGTTCATGTGTATGTATCTCCTGTATCCTGAATGTATATACAACCAGAAAACAGTTTCTTCCTCTATGCGATGGCAACCACATGTAAGAGTTGGACCCTGCCCTTTTCTCTCACAGCTGTGGTGCAGGGGACAGAGATGTTGAGAGAGCTATGGAGAACCGCAGGATCCGTTCTTGGGATAAGTGTCCTTGTGCAGGGCCAACAGCTAAGGAAGATTTAAGTGTTCTGCAATAAAGACTGAGATAATTGGAAAATTAATAGTGTTTCAGAGGAAATGGATGTGGAGCTTTGTAGCAAATGGCTTCCTTAAAATGACACATTGTAATGAGATCTCATAGTTAAGAATATAAAAATGACTGCTTTGGTTCAGAGCAAAGGTCCATCCAGACAACTATTCTGTCTGCAACACTGGCTATGAGCAGACAGCTAAGGAGTAATAAGGACAAGACAATCATATATGACACTTTCCCTTAATAATCAGACTATTTTTAACTAAAAAGATTTCCTGAGTCTGTTGCTATCTATTGAGTAACCCACAATAGATCTCTCCCCCAAGCATTTGTCGAGGCTCTGCATCCTCAATGTCCTTTGGCAGGGACATCTGTGGGTGAAGGACGACTTCATTTGCTTTCAGCCTCACCAACATCAGCTTCATCTGCTGCCTCTTACTTTCCGTATTAGAAAAGGCAGTGAATAATCAATCCCACTCCACTCCCTCCCAGCCACTCATGATTCTGGAGACCTTTAGTGTATATCCACTTAAATCACGTTTTCAGGCTAAAGAGGCCTAGTCTGCCTACACAAAACCCATCTCAGGCCTCCGATCCTCCATTTTGCCCTTCTCTGAACCTTTTCTGGCCCCACTACTTCTTTTTTGAGTTCCCTCTTTGAGATGAGGGGTGAAACCAACACACAGCATTCAAGGATTTATACAATGCAGGGGACCATGCATTGACCACAGATTGGACCATTGGACCATACGATGACATAGCTGTGTTCTCTGTTCTATATCCAATTTTTTTCCTACCTGCCAACATCTGATTTGCTTTTCCTGCTGGGCACTGAATTGGTGTTTCCATGGTAGTACCTGTCTTAACCCAAATTTTCACCCATGAATGGCAATATTTGGCTCCTTATTTTATAGCAAAGCCAGGACTGGTTTTCCTTGCATGCATCACTTCACATTCACCTACTCCAAATTTCACCCGTCGCGGTATTGCTCAGCCTCTGAAAGATCCTTCTGCAGTTCTATATTTACAACACATAAATGCAAGCAAATTAATGTGCATAAAAATAAAGTTTGCAGGATATGTGTTTTAAACGTGAATTGTTATATGGCTACTGAGTCCAACACTCACAAACAGGGTGGGAGCGATTCCTCTAGGAGAACAGGTATGGAAAGAGCAATCACAGATTTCTCTTCACAGTAATGGTGGGGATCAGGCTGTTAAAAGTGAAACTCTTAACGCTGAATTTAGTTTGTTTTGTTGATGGTGGGAGAGCATTAGACCAGCTGCTGCTTTTTGATGCTGCCATCTCTCCTCCCCTCCGCCTCTTTTGAACAAGGCATCGTGGCTTGGGGTTGCATCTTAGAGGTCTAATTCTACAGCGAGGGTTGGGGTTTTTTTCAAGTAAATGCAAAATCAGGAAGAAATAACAAGTTGTACAAGCCAGCCAACACTATTAATAGGACCACAAAATGAATGAAGCAAGAATTCTCAAGCAAGTCACGTGTTTCCATACTGCACTGTCAGCAAGAGGGGCAGATAATCAGAAATGGGAACAGTTCGTCCATTCCACTAGCTGTAACCAACTCTGGAAATTAAAGTTCCCTCTCAAAGATGTTAACAGTAAAGATGCCCAGCAATGCCCTGCTCTGGGAAAGTCCTCCTGCACCACACACATGGGCCCAGAAACTCCCTGAGGTATCTACATCACAGAATCACAGAATGGTTAGGGTTGGAAGGGACCTCTGGAGATCATCTAGTCCAACCCCCCTGCCAGAGCAGGGTCACCTACAGCATCAGACTTGCCTGTCTAAGGTCTTCAGGGAAGAAGGTCAGCGTGCAGCAAGGAAGGAGACCGGACATGACAAGAATCTGGATTGATGGAGACAGGAGAAGTCAGCTCCCAGGGCTGTGGGGATAACACCAAGGCTATGAGGCCCTGGAAGCGAGCTGAACTAGGAGGACAACTACAAAACAGTGCCTCAAACCCAAAATTTGATTGTGGGAACTGGAATTGAGACAATGAGCCCAGTTCACCAATTAAAGACTACTGGAACCGCTGTTCAGACAAAAAAAAAAATATACACTGCAGCTATACAGATAATTTTCCTATTATTAAGGAAAGTCTATATCCAGTGTCAGAAAATAGGAAGTCTTTCTGTAGTTCTGGACTGAATCTCTGTGGTATTTAGAAAACTGGAGCTGCAGAAAACCAACCTGTCCACTGTTAACTCCAGCTGTGGCACTGGCACAGCAAATTGACACCAGTCCCCAAAAGATGCCATCAGGGATTGCTGATTTACCAAATGTCTGCACAAATGAGCTCTGCAGCAGCGAGAGAGAAGGTGCGAGAAGCCTGTGCAAGGAAAATTCATAACACATTCAGGTCTTCTTTTATCAAACTCTCAGCTGAGGTACCAACAAGCATGGAGATTGCGGAGATTTTCAACCCATTGATCAGGCTAAAGGTCTACACCACAGAGAGATGAGAGCGCAGGAGTGTTTGTGGTTTGCACACTGTATTTTAAAGTGTGTGATGTTTACACTGAGAGTACCCAGAAGAGAGGGCAGTATTGGCCACTGAACTGGAAACATGCAGCTACAGTGGAAAGATAGTGTGTGAGTATCTGGTGTGTGTCAGCTGCACTTGACATTCTACAAACCCCTTTAGTGCTGCAGCTTTGCAAAGAAAAGGGGGGCAGCAAGTTGCTCATAAACCACAGCTTCATTTCACACCGGAAAAAGTTGTTATGCTATTGTCTTAACATTTTTTTTTTCCTCTGTTTGAAACAGAAGTTTGTGATTTGTGACTAAATTTTGAAAACTTCATTAAAACTTTCCATCCCTCCTTATAAAAGAGATCCTTCAAAGGTTAACAACAGGAAGAATCAGCAACAGTGAAGCAAACACAACCCGGTGTCACTTCAAGTTACCATCACTGATCACTTGCAGGGATCAAGCAGGACGTGCTCATCAGCAGCAACGTTGCATCATTTCCTAGCAATGGGAACTCCTTCTGAAGCACTACAAGGAGATACCATGGGCAACAGAACAAGGAACCTGATAGAGCACAGTCATCTGGATGCTCCTTTTGTGTTTACCAACCATGGCAGCGTAAGCCCCATGTCCTGAGACGGGCTCCTGCTGCCAGCCATGCAATGCTGTGAGACAGCCATGCTATGCCTGATATTACTGATACTAAGAAGCTGAAGACTTTCTTACCACTTTGAAAAAGTCACTGAGATCCTACCACAAAATGACTAAGAAATCAATCATATCCGAAACTCAGCATCTCCTCCAGCTCTGACGCCCCAAGCTCCCTCTCATTTACCATGTCTTCTCTGTTGAATGGACGTAAGCAGGAACAGAGAAAATTAATCCTAAACTCACCTCCTGCCAAGCCCCATTCAAACAAGGCAGACCCTTGTTAGTCTGTCTCTTCTGTGCATGATTTTGTCCCTCCTCTCCTTGCTTCTGTCTCCTTCTGTTTAATTGTTTGATGTTAATTAAATACAGACCTAGGCTGGCCTTAGTATATTAAGGATAAACCTCAGTCACAAGCAACTTAGGTTGGAGCTCACCAGCAATCAGAGTCCTGCAACCTTAACTACAAGTAAAATGAAATTTATTGGTAGGTTTGGGAGAAAAAAAAGAAATTACCTTCTACTGTCTAACCAACCCGTCTGGTCTCCTGACCTCTCTTACACGATGCTCTGCAGAAGTGACTGGTTGTCTGAGGTTTTTCTTCTTCCTTAGTCATAACGGTGGCACTACAACAGGAATTACTAATAAAACATGTTATTAATATTAGTGTTTCACTGATTTGACTTTGGTCCTCAGTTTAACAACGACAAGTCTATTGCAAAATATCATCAAGTGGACAAACTGCCAAACCAGAGCACGCTAAAGTCAGAGAGATTCTTTAATTAATCTGATTAACCACCTACTCTTCCCAGTTTTGGAGTAGGTCATCAGTGTAAAACTTGCATATACTGATATAAATTATTTATACAAGTGCTGATTTTAACTTAGAGCTTTTCCAGGAGGTCTTGCTTGTGCCTGGAGCTTTTCATAATCAAACAATTGCCATTGCCACTGTTTTTGTTGTTTGTTACTATGTGAAACAGAAACAGTTTTGTGCTAAGCAATACCTAAACACAGAAGCCAGGAAAAAAAATGATCCCTGCCCCAGCTCATTTATTATTTAGGAGACATGAGATGAGGGGACAGGAAAGGGGAGGTTTCATCTGATCACACAGAGACATCTCCATTGGAGCTACATTTCCCTGGTTCCCTCTCTGGCCAACAAAGTGGGCTGCGTGACAGCCCGCTTGCAGCTGTAGTTCTCTGCTGACAACAAGCTTTTGTCTTGCCTTAAAAGGATATATTCATTAGTAGTTTATTGCAAGCAGAAGAAAGGAATAGCTCCCTCTGAAGCTGTCTCCTGTGATTCCCCAACATCGTCCTTGCCCAGCACAATGGGCAAGCGTCAGAAGAGACAGGGGCTGGAGGTATCTTTCGTG
>NW_009647828.1:4578128-4579332 GCF_000708025.1 Charadrius vociferus
ATGAAGAAAAGGAGACCTCTGAATGGTGACACAGAGTATAAATATGACAAAGGAAACGGCATGGGAACCAGCTAAAGCCATGAGGACCAAGATCAAGGACACCTCTACACCCAGGAGAGGAATCTCTGGGCACCAGTTTGGTACCCTGGACTGGTTCGTAATGAAATTTACAGTTAATCAGGGACAAGAGAGAAGTAAGATGCCCCTACTAAGAAAGGCAATGGCCCTTCCTGGATGATCCTTTAATTGTATAGGTTCTCCCAGCACATCCATCACCACATCTCTGAGGACATGCACTACGTGCCATAGTTAAGCACCTACGCTCTACAGCAGAGTGAGAACCTAGTCCTGACAAACATTTCATCCATCCTCATTTGCCAGCACGTTCATTTCCATTTGAGCCATACTGAAAAATAAGAATCAGGAATTTTCCTATTTTGGTCTTGGGAGGGGTGTGCTTTTGAAAATGTTTTTGAAATTTCATTTTCAGTTGCTGAGTTGTAATAGTGATGGAAGTGAGGGGCACTCAAACAACAGACCGGATGGATGGCAGGAACCAGCTCACTTCAGCATCGCAGAAAACATGAGACTCATCTGTAGTCATCTACAAGGCAGGCCCATAGTTTCAGTTCCTTGTCTACATTCCTCCATCGGCCCATGAAGACAGGCGCTTCCCAAAGGCAGCTTATCCCATCATAAAGGGAGGATGAATTCTACTTAGGAAAAGGAGAATAAACTGCCCACTGAAACCAGGAGCCTATGCAAGTAACATCACTTGATGTCTCATCTGGAGATGGCTGGAGTGCTAAGAGGTGACATTTAGCTCAAGTCTGATGTTCATATTTGCTTGATGAGATTTTGAGAACCAGATCCTTGTAATGTTATTTACCTGATGAAACCTATTTTTTCTTTATTTTGCCGAAAGCTCTATTTCAGGTAGATGTGACAAGTCTCACAGCCTCATGAAAGTATGAAATTCACACATCTCAGCAGGCATAACAGCAGTTTTCCTCACTCACCAACATGCTTTGATGCCAAATGAAATAAACCCAGTTCCTAAACCATTTTCCATAACTCACCTCTAAGGAGCAGCCGCAATAGAAACGGCATCGAAGTCAGCAGCACCTGGTTCCTGATGTGCCCAGGAAAAGGCGACTGTTTTTGCAAAGGAGTCATAGAAAAACACCTCGCACAGAAAAACAAT
>NW_009647828.1:4579384-4586041 GCF_000708025.1 Charadrius vociferus
ACTAGTATTGCAGAGGAGTCATAGAAAAACACCGCGCACAGAAAAACAATCAGCAGGAAAGCCAGGAAGTGACAACTGAAGAAATAAATAATACACTAGCCCACCACCTCGCAGTCTGGTGAAACTGTTGCTGTTGTATGTGCAAAGCTCCAGGAAGCATCACCCATACCCACGTGCAAGTGGTCACCTGGAGGCAGCAGCAAGGGCCCTCTCCGTTGAAGCATGTAAGGGTTTTTTTTTGGCAGGGCGGAAGCCCCCGTGGTATAGAGAAGAAAACCACAAGTGGTTAGAAAAAAAAAGCATATCCCTGGGGTATGGGGCTTTCTCGGTGGGTTTCAGATCACAGACCACCTGCTGTGCACAAAGCAGCTTTGCAGAGCAATTGCAAAGAAGAATTGCAAAGAGAACGATTCAACACCTGAACTTAGCTGCGTGTCAGCAATGCACGCACTCAGAGATACAAAATATGCATGGATATATGCCATGAAACACCCCTGTCTTGCTTGCTGAGTAATAAAATACGGTGTGCTCTGCCATCTGCATGAGACCCCTTGAGTGTGGGCAAGTGAAGGCAGAAGAATCCCTGCCAAGAAACGCAACCTGGGGCCTGCAGCCAAATCATGGGGCTTGTCCATGACTTCTGCAGAGCTGGAGCTGCTGTGAAGCCCCAGACAGGTGGGAGACGGCAGGCTGCGGTGGCTCAGGCACAAACATCATCAGTCTGAATCTCGAGGGGAGTCATCGAGGTAGAATCCTTGAGGCACCATCAAGAACCAATAACAATAAATGAGTACAAATTCTGGATTAGAACTGAATTACTTCAGAAATCTATTTTTTTTTCCCCCTTCATTTTGCTGCAGATGCTGAACACCATCTCTTTACCCAAGAGGGTCCGGATGACATCACATCCTCTCCAAAGAGCGATGCAGCCTCCCAAGTCAAGCGAGAAAGACCATCTCGGCTCTGCCGCACCGTCCCCTAGGAGAAGATGTCTTGGTCTCCTGCGCTGCTCCTTCTGCTCGCTCTGGGGCTCTGTGAGTATGGACACAGGGTCGTGCATCACCTTCACCGGGAGGGGCAAGTAAACCCCTTCCACTGAACCCAAGAAATTGGGCTAAATAGTTAAAGGGAAAATGAAAAGCAAACCAAAAAGGCTGACTTAGAAGTTTGCTCAGTAATTGTGGAGGTAAAGGTGGCCTCACCTCAGCCAGTGTAGGGCAGCTGGAGGGGTGGCTACGGCATCATGGGCACCGGGAAGGGAGCTCTGTCAGAGAGGTGGCTCTGGAGGGGAGGGGGAGGGGGAAAAAAGGGGCTTTAGCAGAAAGTGTTTTTAGGGAAGGGGCACCATCCCTGAGAAGGCAGCCGAAAGGATTTTCTGAAGGGCAGCACCCATCTTTAAAGCCAGAGTGGCTGATTGCCACACACCCTCCACACACGATCCCAGCAAGGGCTCCAATATAACCTTCAAGTCATCCAGGCAGCATGGTCATCCCTTTCCATTTGACCTCGCACCTGGTGGGCAGGGAATGAGGTTTGCCCAGAGGGGATATGGCTCTTCCCGAGGGTTTACCACAAGGATTTCTCGTCTACAGGCTGTACTGGGATCCGGGGCCAGAGGTATGGCATGACGGCCAGGTTTCGTGACAGAAGCATCACACACCCCCGGCTGAGAGAGCAGCTGGAGCTGGAGTGCCTGACTGACAAGGAGGACAGCGGCATATCCTGGGTCCGCCAGGACAGGAGTGGAACCCTTCATTTCATCGTCTTCATCTCTTCCATGTCCCGGACGACCTTCGCAGGGAACCAGAAGACATCCACACGCTTTGAGGCGAGGAAAGACAGCAGGTTGTACCGGTTGGTAGTGAAGTCTTTCATGCCGCAGGACGAGGGGAACTATTTCTGCCTCATGAACAGCAACCAAGTGCTGTACTTCAGCCCCAGCCAGCCTGCCTTCTTCCCAGGTCAGCAACACCTCCACCCTATCTCGCTTAGCTCTGCCAAAATGCCCAGCACCTCCTGTCTGTGCCTTTTTTAATCAGTCGCCTGGCCCACAAACCCCATTTTCCCTGCTTGCTTGCCCAAGGTATCTTGTGACAAAGGCACTGGTCCTCCTTCCAGAGGCTCCCTGCTTGCCACCTCTTCTCATGGTATTGCTCCTGCCCAAAGGCAAAGATGATCGGGCAGACCCTGCATCACCTCTCCATCCCCACTTCTCCATCCCATTCATGGCTCTGAAGGGATAAGACTAAAGTAAAGTCCACCACTCCTTCCTTCCTCTGGGTCCCTAAAGTCCTATCAACGTCAGGGTACTCAGGCTTTCTGAGGGTGATGGCAGAAAGCAAGAAATACAGACCCTGCAGCTCCTTATTGGGTCTTGGGAGACCCTCCTTGGGGGAGTCACCATCCAAAACAGGCTCTGTGAATTCCCCCTGGACCTGAGCCCTACGCTGACCACAGGAGCAGCCATGCCCTGGCAGGGGTGGGAGAGCAGAAGGGCAGGAGAGAGCTATTTTATCGTATTTCCCTATATGCTGTATTCATCCATTTTCACTTACAGTCACCACCACAGCAGCACCCACTGCACCGGCAGCCACCACCCAGCATGGCATCACCGAAAAGGACCCTTGCCTGAGGACCCTGGATTCAGGTAGCCCAGCTGTGGGGAGGGAGAGGGGAAGGTCTGCACTCTGGTCCACTGATACCAAGAGGGAGATCCTGCCAGCATTTTGGGATGGGGACAGAGGGAAAACCCTCAGAGCTTTATCAGAGTTGGATAACTGAGAACAGGCAGCAGGGAGGGTTAAACCCCAGTGTTTCATCCCACGTAGGAAAGGCTAAGGATGACCTAAAAAGCATAAGGATGTCTCATGACTGAGTACATTGGGAAGAGCTGGCGGGAGGGCAGAGCCCTGGGGGCTGGTGATGGTTTTAGCCTTGCCAGGGGACACAAGAAAACTTTTGGCTACATATCCTCCCCCAAATCCCCAGGAAAATGCTGAGAGCAGCAGCACTAACAAATGGTCATCACTGGGGATGACACCCATGCTGCGCTTGTGGACATCTCTGGTGCCCACCTCAGCCTTGGCAGGTGAGGGGAAGCCCTCTGCTTCATCACCAGCCCCACTGAATGCCAGGCAGGGCCCTCACCACAGCTAGCCATAACACCAGCTGTGGGCACGTGGTGGACCTTTCCTCTTCTCTATTCCTGCAGAGACCAGCAAGGAGAAAGAGCTGAATTTCTTCTGTGATATCTTCATCTGGGTTCCCTTGGCAGGCGCCTGCGTCCTGCTCCTCCTCGCCCTGGCAGTCACCATCATCCTGTGTCAACGTAAGACTCCCCAATAACCCCCCATAGATATTGCTCTAGCCTGAAACTGCAGCCCTGTCCTTCAGGGGAATGCATCTTCTAGCTATCCCCTTTATGTAGACATCAGGTAACTGGGACACGGGCAACACCAAGAGAAGGACCACTGTTAAAATCAGCATCTGTATTTTCCTCATCAGTAGGCTTAGGCTGAAAAATAATTATCAACTTCTACACTACAAGGAAGAAAAATAGATTATAAATAGAGAAAACTTACTCTATCGAGCTGTATTTGCTCTACCATCCTTAAATCGCTGTATCAGAGGGTAAAAGTACCAGAACCTGAAACACTTTGACAAAATAGCATAAACACGCTCCAGCACAGGGCTTGCAAATTCAAATGCTGAGACAGCTTGAGCTGTAACCAAACGAGCAACTTAATTCACAGGGTCAGAGACAGCTACGGCTAAAGCAGTAATGCAAAAATCTCTGGGTACGCAAAAGTCTTTGGTGAAATTTCATGTCTGAAATATCTTTAAATCACCCTGAGCAAGCAGTGAGTGCAAATGTATTTAAATCAATTTAACGCTCACTGAAATCAGTTTAACTTTCCGATACGCCCAGAAGTTACACCAATTTCATTAAACTGGCTCAGCTCATTTGCCTGGAACACCAAAGTGTTTTGCTGCTGAATTAACCTAACTAGATCCTCACTGACCCCACAGCCTGGAGCCAATGTGAGATGAATTTACCAGCTGACCCAGTTTAAAAAAAAAAAAAAAAAAGTACAATTTTTCAGCATACTTCAGCCCTGAAAAATACTAATGAGCATGGTCTGCAGTGATAGGAAGGAATACGTGAAAAAGAACCACTGGTGAGCCACAGCCAAAAATCATTCTTCTGAAGGGAAATAGCTGGTGATGCAGTGGAGTGCCCAGAGTTGGTCCACGCTCCCTCTGAAGTCACCAGGAGTCCTCCATGTGCACTAGGATTCCCCAGTCACCCGCAACGTGGTTAACCTACAAACACCACTCAATGATTTATTTCTGCCTTTTAATGCGGACGTGAATTATCAGCAAAAAGCCATTAGCCGCAATTAATTTCTGCAGCAGGCAGCCCAAGCCCTCAAGGACAGATTTTTACCTTGTGCTAAAAATTAATAGCTGGGCATCGTATTTTGCAAAATACATCCCAAAGTAACGACATAGATGCTAAAACGGGGAAGAATATCGTTCAACTTGGTTGCATGCTGTGTGGCATCATTGCCACCCGCCTGTCGTAGAAACTAATTGCTGCCAGTGGATTTTCAGGAATGTGCCAAAGTCACTGCAGACAGCAAAAAAAAATATATAAATAAAAATTCACCGTCAGTGTTTCAGTGTTCCCAGGCTGACCCTGCTACTGTTACTCACATGAAAATTTAATTAATGAAAATACATAAGTGGACTGCTGGGGGAACATGAGGTGCAGCACCGCTCCCCTTGCATGGCTTTCCTCAAAAATCAGCTTGGTTTATCCGTTGTTAGTCTTACAGATCGCGAGGCGCTCGGGAATACTGGCCCCACCTCGCTGCAGTGTTTCTTTACTGAACTGCGACTTGGTACCTTTGAACTAAAACGTTTTCTTTTTTATTTTAGAAACCAGAAGACGAAGATGCAGATGTAAAAGGTTAGTAAGTGACAGGTGTTGACATTTTTCTCTTCAACTCTGCAGCATCTCACCCTCAAGCGATAAAGCAGGCAGGTGCCAAAAAGCGAGCTAAAAATTCTTCATCCGATACAGGGTGGATGGGAGGGACTGTGTAATGAATTAAGGGTGAAAAAAAGAGAGATAAGATTCTCTTCTACTGCGTGGTGTTCGTTTTTTTTCTTTTTAATATAAAGTAATTCAAATCACTGAGCACTGACACTGTAGTAGATACTAAACAGAAAGATAAGAGGTGTTTGTGGCAGCCTAAAAACTTTGTGCATCACCCCATGTTCATGACTTTGATCGCACTGGAGTGCTCCCAGTGCACTACTCCAACTTGAGCCTGGTGATGATCGCATTTCTTCCCTTCCCCTCCCCAAACTGGTTAGTTGGTGTCACCATTGGACCTTCAGGTGGTCCCTATGGCTTAGATGCCAGTTATTGCATCCCAAAACCCCCTCTGCACAATTCTGGACCCACTGGCTTTATGTCTCTATTTCCCCAACAAGCAGTAAGAAACAGCAGCAGAGGGGCTGATCAGCCTTAAATGACTTTCCTGAGAAACAGCAATGCAGAGATGTAGAGCTTTAGAGTTAACTTGTTTTCTAGGGCAGGCAGGAATCCTTTTTTTACGCTTTCCCTCCTGCCTCTCCTGACTCACCAGGAAAACACTATCGGAATAAGAATTGCAAAGTGCCAGTTTGAAACAAGAATTCCTTTTTGCCTGCGAGTGACACGCATTTTGCTTCTGCAAACCAGCCTGCCTGAGGTTTCTTCACCTCGCCTGCGCTGTAGAAAACCACTTCTGCAGTTTTGCAAGCCTTGTGCTCAGAGAGCACCCTCAGGCTTGTGGCAAGAGAGCGCACCAGCACAGAAATCCCCGCTGCAGCTCCGGCCGGGCCAGCGCTGGGCTAGCACTTGGAAAAGCTGGCTTGCAAGAAAGTGTGGAACAGTATTGTCATACCTCAGGAGCCTTATTCTTTGCAAGTCAAGCATCTTTTAAAGCAGATAAATTTGTGTTCCTTGTTGTACATCCATGGGTTTCATAGTGAAGAAGTTAATAGTTCTTTAGTTGTCCAAATTAATACGACCACTCAGAAAGAACCTCCCTCCTCCTACACTAGCAGAAAATGGATTCCTACAATTGATTTTTTTTTTTAAAGGCAGAACACAGCAGAAATCAGTGCCTGAACAATAATAATGATTAAGGGAAAAGGCACTGAGTGGCAATGCCTTCTGCCCCTCGGGTGCAATCTTTCTCTGTGTATGTCAGAATACAGCTGCCCCTACAGACCTGCATTTTCTTTTGCTCATCTGAAAAAGGGAAGAGCCTGTCAATTTTTACAATGGATATTTATTATACCCAGCACTCCTCTGGATCCTCGCCTGGCTTTCCAAAGGCTAAGCGATAACGAAGAGCTCTTCTTGCCGCCTTGTTTAGGAGGATGCTTGCATTCTTCACGTATCTCAGTCCCCGTTGTTCACTGATCTCAGTCCCCGTTGCCAGCCCTGTGCAAAGATGTTCTGTCCCTAAGGAGAAAAACGTGTTACAGAGCTCTTCAATTTTGCACTGATGGAGCAGTTGGGTTACAAGTGCCTCAGGAAATCATCTCATCAAGGACAGCTTTCCTTCGCAGGGTTCTGGTTTAAGCAATGATATTATT
>NW_009647828.1:4586098-4621654 GCF_000708025.1 Charadrius vociferus
GTTAATAGTGCAATGCACCCAATTAAAGAGCGCCTCAGGATCTGGCCTAGGATTCTTGCTGGCAGCTGAAGGATTCATTTTCCACCACAAATTTATCTTCAGTGCAAATGTGTGCCAAATCTCCAACTCATTAAATCAGCATAAAACTATCAGTTGCTGGAGACCAGTCATTTCCATCGTTTTGGGAACATGCTGGTAGTCTAGAAAGCCTCCTTTTAAACTTCTCTGCAGGAAACTGGTTTGCCAGAAGAAAAAATCCTTATGAACTGATAACAGCTTCCCCAACTCCAAAAAAGCCCCAAGCTTTTCTTCCCATTTCAGCTCCCAGCATTTTGGAGTGTGGAGAAAGGCTTGATGAGGACAGAAGTGTGCAGAAGTCAGAGGCAAATTAAAAAAACAAAACAAAACAAAAAAACCACACCATACTTTTACGCTAATTAAAAAAACCCCAAACAATTGATTATCAGTGTATCTTAAAAAAAAAGGGGATTTAGGAACACTTTGCAGCCTGTTCTTCGAGGTCCCTGGCTGCAGACCAAGGCTAAACGAGCTGATCAGCAGCCATACATTAATTGCCTTCTTGTTCCTTCTACACTGAAGTAAATCAAAACCTTTTCTCTCTCTAGACCTGCGAATGGGAAGCCCAATGTGAAACCCAGCGCACCAAACCAACACATGTAAGCATCTGCACCTTCTGGCTTCTGGATCATCTTCTGGGAGCTGTCACTGCATAAGTCCATCACCTACGTTATCTATACTGCTACAACTTCTCATGCACTCTACCCTTGACAAATTTGGAAAGACAAGATGGAGCAGGCATGCAGACAGCAAGCAGGCACTTCTTGCACGCTAAAGCACAACTCCTTCCAAAAACCTTTCAAAACCTTTCAGATTAATTCCCAAGGCCAAACACCACCTCTATCCCCAGTGACAGAGCTCTCCGGTTCAGGCAAAAGAAACAGGTCAATCCCGATGCTGACATGTATCAGTGATAAGCCAATGAGAAACGAGGATGTTAGTTGGATCTTTCCTCAAGACTATGTAATTCTTTCTAAAATGCAGCTAAAAGTTGAACTTGCTACAAGATTACTTAGAAATAAAACCTCTCGCTTAACAGACCCTCTTTTCATGGTGCCACGTATCTCCTAGGAATTTTACTGTTTCATCTAATATAACACAAGGCTGCACTGAGAAGGTAAATATTGATTAAAGGGCCTTACTTTTAAAGGTTTTATAACCCTGGGGGCTAAGGTTTACTGTTTGCCTCTTGCTATTGCTGTTCTGCTGCTAGCCCCACTTCCACTGATTTCAGCAGTTCTGCCTGAGCAGGGAAGGTAGGATTTTCTTTTTCTAGAAGAAATGGTTTGAGTAGTGTAAAAAAAAAAATAAAAAAAATAAAGTCTTTGTCACTTGCTTTGGTTAAGCAGGACTTTTAGCCTACCTTCTTCGGACATGTTCATTGACTACAGTAAGTTTTGTTTTTTCAGCACTGTATTTGATGTAAATATTTCCTTACTACACTTGCACATCAAGAACTGAGAAAAAAATAAAACAATGTTTTTAGTTAGACTCAGTAATGTTTATTTCTTTATTCAGTTCCTAGCCTCAAAAAAAGCTAAAATCCTTCATGAAAATATTAAGTGAAGGTTTAACGAAGTCTCAGACAAGGGAAAAGACAGCCATTTATATACCAGCCTGAGCTTTAGGATGCCAGAGTTCAGCTTCCAGCTTACCACTGTCTAAAATGATCTAAAATTATTTTCCCAAGGACTTGCAAGATGGGCCCCATAACACTCCTCCACCCCAGGGGGGTAAGAGGGTGGATAAGATAAAGACTCTGAAGGGACTTAGGTATTCTTGCCAAGGGGCTGACAAAAACCTGGAGGGGGAAGAATGAAAGAAACCCTTGGCTAGTCTCCTCCTCTGCAAACAAACTGGGAAGGAGAGAAACTCAGAAAAACAAAACTTCTTCCAAACTTACGGGTTTTTTTTGTAATTCTTAATTAAAAAAAATAATCAGGGACTAGAGAAGTGTATCTAAACAACAGCAGGCAAATACTGAATGACAACTACATGCATCTACACACACTGTAAAGAAAAAGTTAACCAAAAAGCCTTCACACTGAAATGTCTATGAATTCATAGACATTAAGAAACACTAAGACACATCCCATCTATTAAGGGTGTCCTCATTCAAACCCCAGGTGCTAAGCTGGGGAGAAGTGAGGGTCTCACCGCACCTGCAGTGCCAGACTCTGCCCCATCACAGCCTCGTCACCAACGTGCAGCTGCATTTTGACACCACAAAACAGATCTACTCACCAAGCTGTTTTGAGGCAGACTAGGTCCAACCTTTAGCCCTTTTTTAATATGTTATGGTTACCTAAATCAGTTTGTTCTCAGCCTACAGTCAGCTCTAACCATGAGGATGAAAAGCTTAGATCTTTTCTCTCTCTCCTGGGAGCACCAATTTTGTTATTAGCTTGTCCCAGAGTCTCTTGTCGACTTAAAAGTTTTCACTTATAACGCCTTAACTCACAAAGCATTTCTGTAAAACAGTTTACAAGAGGCAGGAACATTACTAACTCTCTAGCAGCATTCTCTACAGCTCTTTCCATGCTCTTCTCAATCATTTTATCCTGGCTTTTCACATCACACTTTGATGTACACCATGCTTTGGTCTACACCATGCCATATTCCTTGTAACCCAGGCTGTCGGGCAATGCTCCTCCTGACCTGGTACTAACCCCCAAACCCAAATCCTCTTCCAACAGATGGTCTCCACGCTTCCACAGTGACCTTCCAGCTCTTTTAAATGCCTTTATAGAAGGAAGGTGAAATGATCTGACTGCATCCATCTGTTGTTGTTTCCCCACAAAAGGCCATATATTATACACGGGAAGCATTTCCTTGAAAACACATTTTCTGTAGCACAGTAGTTGAACGTGGCATGTGACACACACCAAGATTAAATGTATAGTGTTAAACAATGAATAGAAAACCTAGCAGAAGTGTTTTTCTGTATTTTGCTCCTTGTAATCTATGCTATTCTTTCAAATGAAATTATTATTTCATGATCCACAGGTTAAATATTGATTGCTAGTTCTACTGCTATGAGAGCCTACAGAGGTCAATCCTCTGGCATAAAACAGGATATGGGTGTTTAAAAATCAAAAAGTATTTCAGTAAGACAAACACAAGCACAACAAATTCCTCACTACAGAAGCTACATGGAATCCTAATGCAGGATAAACAGAGCAAAATAATACCCCAAGCAATGTAAAACTACATATATTTGGGCATTATTAACTACTGACATTACTAATAGCAATGCTCCAACTGTGCAGTGAGGCACTGACACCCCCGATCCTGCAGCAAGACTGATGCACCCAAAGCCCTCCTGACACCACAGATGAAGGCAGTGAAGAACTGGAAGCACTATAAGTTTGGGGTTTGGTTTGTTGTGGTCCCCCCCAGTCTCCACTTGCACAGCATCTACAAAAAAAAAACACCAAACAACACTGACAGTTGTTATTATCCTCCTGAATACAGCACAAAATCCACACTAATTTTTGACCTCTAGTTCAGAATCACAGAGCATCATTGATCTCTTTTAACCCCAAAGTCAAACTCAAGGGGCACTGGGCTGCCTCCCGTCTCCCTCTACGCCCTCTTCATGCTGAACCTCCAACCTGCACTCTGCAGGCTACAGTTCACATAGTGCCCCAGGGTACGCTCTGCTCAGCACCATCCTCAGGACCCAGCATCCAGGTATCACAATCCCAGATAAATATTGACCATCACGCAACTGCCTGCGGCAACTAGCATCTACCGGTTCAAGCTCTGGTTCCACAGCCAGATGCCTTAAAAGAAACCGAAGAGGAAACCTCATCCTTGAGGATAATCGGAGACTTCATTCATAAGTTCATGAATCCAGCAAGTTCTCAGCAGTTTCAACTCTGAAGAAAGGGCTTCCATCGCAATATTGCTGTCTATATACCACATTCCCTCTTTAGAGAGTATGCTTCATGTAAAAGAAAGCCCAGTTAACAGACACATTACAAGTTCTCATGCCTGTCATAGTTTCTGGACAATGTCATCATTGCTGTAAGCTACGAGGGCATGGCTTTCTAATGGGTATAATCAAGCTATTAAAAAATACATGACTGTTCACTGAACTCTATTAGTAGCTTTCAGCTTCGCACTTGCTATCAGTTAGGTGTCATCTTCAATTCTTTATCTTCATTTGTTTCCTTGCATCTCTTTAAGACATTGATCTTGGTGGTCTCATTTTGGTTCTTAGGTGACCAAAGGGGTGTATCACCCAAACTGCATATAAAGCTTGGCTGCAAACTGCATATAAAGCACCAGTAGAAATATTATCCCTCTGTACCACTATAACAGATATCGTGATATAGCATAAAACTATTACAGAATTAATTTTAAAAGCACATCCAACTCTCCACCTGTGGACTTTCTGTGAGATACTACAAGTATGTGTTCATGGACTGTTGCCCATCTCAGGATACCCAGAGGTAAAACTTGTGCATTTGCCTCTTCTTACATGGGCTTTTCTATTTGTGAACTACTGCATTTTAAGTATCTTTTCGAAATACATCAGACACATTGGACTGAACTGCTGTGATTCAGCATTTGCCACACAACCAGCAAAATCACCTCTTCAGAAGGTCAGAAGGCTGAGGGAACAAGAGGAGGCAGCTTGGGGCATGCACCATAATAAGCACTCACTCCTCTTCAGTCACTACCCTGAGTTCTCTGTTGAATACCCCCAGAAGGAGGAACACCCCACGAGCAGACACATCCATGAGAAGTTTGCTTCAAACCACCAGACTGACTTCATCAAGGAACCCTCCAGCAGAGGCGGTGATGCAGCACAGTTCTCCAAAGCAAGACTGAGCTTCCTTCCACGCGCTCCCATGACCGATTCATCTTCCAGTTCAGGTCAGCTGTAGCCAGCACTGCATCTCAGATTTAAACCTGTAGCTCAAGAAGGCCTGTTAAGTTTTCCACTTACATGTACAGCTGAGGAACGATAAACAGCTTCACAAGACAAACATGTAACTTTGCATCCCTATTAATAAGCTACTGATAGAAGGCAAAACCCAAACCACATCTTTTGCACCAAAATAACCAGATGCAAGTATCAGTGCAGCAGTGAGAAGGGAAGGAGCTAAGAGCAGCTCCACCTGCTGTAGAGGTGAATGACTAACACAGCATCAAGTTAGGAGGCACACAGATGCCTCTAGAAAATCGAGCAAGTTTGGAGCAAACTGGCTGAGTTTGTGGTTGAGTAGCAGTGTCTGGGCAAGAAACCCGGACTGCTGCTTGCACCAACAGAGGAAGACTGGCTGAGCTGGAGTCTAGAGAAGCAGCTCAAGGGTGCTTCTTTCTCCACGCAGGAAGCTGTTGTCGGACAGGCCCTACAGATCCAACAGCTTTTTGCTAATACCGTGTAGGGGAGGTTCTAGGTTATATGGTGAGGCGATCACACTGGGTGCAGAGGCAAAGGCTGGAAGCCTTATGGGTTAATACGAGGCAAACAAGAGTCTGAGATACAGAATGACTTTCAAAGAGAAGTGGGAGGAGTAAATTTGTTCAGAGGTTGAGGGTTACCTAACTGGGCAGTTGCTCATAACTCATTGTGAAGTAGCTCAAAACTCTCAGAAGCTGATGGGCTAAAGGCAAACAACTTAGAAGTTAACACTTAATGGTGGAAAGAGTAAGAGCTGATTTACAATTTAAGCATAACCTCAACTAATAAATTCACAAGATAGTCAGTGAATGCCCTGTGAAGCCGAGGGAGGCATCAGATGCCCCCACAACACAGAGCACGCAGAATTTGTTGCTTTTGTTAGACACCTGCTTCTCCCCCATCCAGTGCTTCACTTACTCTGAAATATTTTCTGAGTGATACAGGATTTTGATGAGTTAAATAAGCTCCAGATAAATAATACCACCAAGATGACCCCAGAAGAGCCAGTAACTGGACTGGTCAGTTAAAGTCACTTTGTCTGTATTTGACAGACAACCTGTCACAGTGAAGGCACCGAAGCTCAACCCAGACTCCTCAGACTAATGCCGTGGTACATGCTGTGCAAGCGCTCGGCAGCCACCCCACAGAAACCATACCCGGTGCTGCTGTTTCTGCGGCATTCAAGACAGAAAAGCAGAATAAGGCAAGGAAAGAGTTACAGAAATCTCTGGGAGAACAGTAAATAGTGGAACATGACCTTCCTGTAAGTAGGTTTCTTCCTTCTGATTCACGTGAAATCAAATCTATTTGACATGCAGGGTCAGCATGACCTATCCATCACTGGATTCCCATCCTGAGCTGTGCTGAATAAATTGGTAAGTATGTTTTTTTGTCATAGGAGAACTATCCCATCTGCTTGTGCTCCACATTCCTGGAAGCCTCCTGTGTAATTCAGAAACCTTGGAAAATACTGGAATTTACTCTCAGTTCTGAGGGGGGAAAAATTGTCAGTCAAAATAGCTGTGTTTGTATATTTAGTTCCTCCCCCCATATGCAAATTTCTCATGGATGATGCTTAAGACTTGAACTGAGACACTATTTGCATCTTCCCCATCTCTTTGTTTCTTTAGCCAAAGTAAAGGAAAACCCACAGCAATAATTTGACACTTCGTAAGAAGGAAGAAACCAGTAGCAGTGTCACTAAGTCTGAAAATAAACACGAGGGAGAGGAAATGCAGGAGAAAAGCGGATATCCATTTCAAAGGCTAAATTCAGGTAAGTGTTGCCCACTCCAGTCACAGCACCCACCAGCTCTGGCACTGAGTCTTTATTCCAGTGTGCACTGGAACTGTGCTGTTTGGCTACATTCCAAATAACCCTCTAGAATGTGAAAACTCTCAGTTCTAAAGTGGAATAGGACCTGGGCAACGCTACCAGAGATTTTGCATTTGAATACACAGATACAGCTGCCCTGTAAAAACTACTACAAGTCAGTGTGAAAACTGAAAACACCAGTTCCTGCATATAAACCCAGTGGGGTTCAATAAGAGCTTATAGTAGGCTGTAAACAACTCCAGTTTCCATATTTCCCCATAGGGCTCATAAATTAAGGCAAACATGCAGTCATAAAGGAATATTAAGTCACTCTTCTCTCACATACATACACTTTTGCAAACCACTCTTCCTTTATATATATTAGGTCTTGAATTAAATCAGAATAGTAATGTAAGGCTACATTACAGCTTTACTCACTAGAGAGCACTGCTGCCACTCTTTTTTTTTTCTTCTGTTCTCAAAGTGCAGTCTCCTATTCACAAAAGGAAAAGTGCAAGAGTTGGGAAGGATTAAGGAGCATGAATTTCCCCCATCTAGAGATAAATCAATCTCTGCAGCGACAAGCACAGAAAGAAAAACAGTATCTTGCAGCAGGCAAACAAACCTTGCAAGGAAAAAATCAAACCCAAACTTACTGTGTTAAACTTGGCAAGTTGGCTCTGAGTAGTCATAAATAACTTCAACCTTAAATTTTAGCAGCAGCCATCCATTAGAAAGAAAGTATGAAAGCAACAGGATGGAGATAGGTCTAAATTAACAGGGATCAGAAGCTCTAACTCATTACTTGGAATGCAGAGCTTTCACTGCAGCTTCTACACATGTTAATTAACCTGACTTACAGATGCAAGACTGAAATCAATACAGTATTTCAGTAGAGAA
The DNA here is from genome assembly GCF_000708025.1 of Charadrius vociferus. Lineage (NCBI taxonomy): Eukaryota > Metazoa > Chordata > Aves > Charadriiformes > Charadriidae > Charadrius > Charadrius vociferus. The sequence continues at coordinate 4,593,807 of NW_009647828.1, forward strand.
ACACTGATTTTTAGCAGGGAAAATTTGTTTTTCATCCATGTATACTTGCAATGTGTAGTGCTGAAGTCACTGCAGGAAAAGACCTTCCTCAATTCAAAAGTACTTCACAGAGCAGCTGATCAAGAGTACTAATGGGAGGCGAGGACACGAGCTTTGTGTTAATGACAGTCATAGTACCACAAAAATGATAAATGCCTTTTGAGATCAAAAAGGCTATGTACTATATTCATTTCCTACTATCTGTTTTTAAGGTTTGATTATTTTGTACCACAAGTCAGACTTGAAACCTCACAAGAACGTATCACAATAGATTTCCTATTTAAGACATTTACTAAAATTCAAACTCTATTAATAGAGTGAATGTAGTATGTCTATTAATAGACATAGAAATAACACTACTAACAAGCCACTGCTATCGAAATCATATAACCATCCACTACTTTCAGAGTACCTGTAAGCTAAACTTTTTACATAAGCATGGCCAAAAAACTCTCGGCTTAAGGCCCATTTACATTACTAGCTGGTGCACTTGTTGCCACAGAACTGCTGTTCTGACACATTTTGCAAAGGAAGGGGGAAGCACCTGTTGCAAGCCCAATGCAGTATGCAGAAGTGACACAGGGATCTCGATTCAGATCGAGATGTCGAGTGTCTTTGCTCTCATTATGCAGCAGCCTCATTAAAAGGCACTTGCTGCACAAAGGGACTAGTTAAAGGCTTCACAATCTGGTCCAAAGACGTGATAGAGACAGACCTCAGATAACACTGTAGCTTTAAAATCAAATACTTTTTTTTTTTGACTATGGGTATTCCCAAACCCTGTTAGAGAAAACGTACGCTAACTGCTAACTATATTTGAAGTACGAAAACCTCAGAGTATTGTCCACTTTTCTCCATGCAAGCACTTTTTCTAGTTACCAGAAGTGTATCAGGTAGTAGTAGCAGGTAACTTGCATCACCTCAAAGGGCAAACTGAATAGCTTTAACAACCAAAATGCAGACATGTTTCACAAATGCCCAGCACAATATCCCATTACTGTAAGCACACAGGCATTATATAATAAACTGCTAGCATCATCTGTTGGTGGAGCTTCAAAACTGCAAGCAATTATTTTTAAGTAAACATACAGACAGCAAGGAAAAGAATTGCAATTATCTAGTGAAAACAGCTGTGGATCTATAATATGCACTATTTAAAAGGGAAAACAGGACCATTCTATTAAAAACATTCTAATAGGTAAACTGAATTAGTACTCTGCTGCCATTTAATAACTGTGCCTTTTTTGTATTCTAAGCCATTGTATCAGAGGCACTATCAACACTAACCAGTGTTCACACCAATGCCAAAATACCAGCAGTGTAACAGAGAAAGAGGTGCAGCACTTACAATTCAGGGTGGTTTTGGAGGTTGTTTTTGTTATTATTACTTTTAACTAGTCCATATGCCATTTCATTTAAATCCAAAGCATTAAGCGATTCCACTCAAAAGAAAATATTAAAAGCCATTTCAGTAAGACTAGGAAACCTACATGGAAAATAATATCCTCACCCGTTTATTGTTGATTTTACCACTTGGTAACGCGGTTGTTTTGAACTCAGTGTGAATACAATTTAAGTTTTGCAGAAAATCACACACCTGTATTTTTCACATGTATCAAACACATTGAAAATTTAAAATTTGTGTGCCTTGACTTGCTCCTCTTAATGTCTCTTTAGGGATGTCCATTGTCACTGATCCGATAGAGTCCAACTCAGTCTCTCAAGTCAGGTGACATACAAATTCAAAAGGTGTAGATTTCTCAAAGACGGTCTTCTCTGTAGTGCATTGTGCTAGTGCATTCAACCAGTGTGTCAGTATTCAACCATATAAGCTTGGGGTTTGTTTTTCAACTACACAATACAGAAATATAGTTTTACATGTAGCTTTGCATGCCTTATGGCTGCTTGCCCTACTATAGGACAGTGCAATAAATACAAATATATGCACACTAGAAAAAGTTTTAACTGCCATGATCTACATCTCGTTTATGAGTACAAATTTACCTAGTCAACAATATGACAAATTTAGCAGAAAAAGTGGCAATGGCAGTAATAGTCTACTACAAAAACAAGGCTAGAAGCAAAGTGTTCTCAAGCTACAGAAAATTTGCTACCTCCTAATATATGATGTAGGGCCCAGTTCCGCCAAGTGCAGTCGTGATCAGTAGATTGCATCAGAACATGCTTTTCCCCATTTAACAATGAATACTTCTACAATTTATTTGGTTTTGATAACTGTTTATAAATAGCACACTATAATGACTATTAAACTATACAGCAACATGACATTTATAGCCTAATCCTGAATACAAAGTTCAAAGAACATGACTACAAAGGCCAGAGAGCAAATGTCATTGACTAAAAGCATTTCCACTTCAGAATTTATTGAATGTTCTCTTACACAAACACTTCTCGATCGTGAAATCAAAGGAACAGGATTTCCTATTCCCTCTCTGCTCCAGTAGTAATTTAGCCGCACATCACCCTTATAAATTAGTGATGGATTTTAACAGGTAGCCCCTCAGGGCTATATATTTTATATATATGCACATTTACTTTGAATTCTATGTAAAAGTTGAAAAAATGTTTGAAAGAAAAACTCAGAATATATCACAGCTTTTTCAGCGAAAAAAATACAAATTAGTTTTATAACCACTATTCAATTTATCAAACTTTTTTTCCTGAAGTATTTACCTTTAATTATGTACACATTACAGGAAATAAAACTTTTTCCACAAACATTCTCTAAGGTGACAGTTACCAATAGAATGATAGAATAATAGCGGGAATAATATGAAACGAATGGGGGTGATAAATTTCTGCTTTTAAAAAGTAAAAAGTCACCGTATAATTAAGTACAAAAACCTGCATTGAATGACAACTGCTGGTGTAGTAACTTGATCAGGTATGGAGACCAAGAGTATAGTAAAGCCCTATGGTAATAATATTTCTGTAGCATTTCCACTTGGTATGTATATACTAAATGTTGGCAAAGTTTCTGTAGCATTAGCTTATACAAACATAGGAGTCCTCAGTCTGCTGCATAAAATGGAACAAGTGTGTTTTAATTCTCCTGAAATGCACCTGAAATCCAGAGCGTCACTTACAAACTGCATAATGAAACTTTTCTTCAGAAAAATATCTGTTTGGCATCTCCAGGGCTCTGTTCCATCGGACAATAGGGGCATTTTAATCTGAGGACAAAGACAACGCGTTAGAATCGCGGCAATGTGCAACAACTGAGCATTAAGCTTTTTCAACAGTTACAAAGGTATCAAGTTCGCAGGGATAGTCCTTCTCCTTCCTCTTCCTCCCTGCCCCCGTAGCATGAAACAAATGTACTCTTAAGCCAAAATGCTTTACTTGGCTCCATTAAAAGTCACCTTTAGCTGAGAGAGACCTTATCATGCTTTTTCTTCTAATTATATTCTTTCTCACCTTTCGCCCACACATCCCTGAATTATTAAATATCAAGAAATTACTGTTCATGATTAATCTATTATTTCTGCTTCTGGATTAGTTTGTTGCATTTTAGTCATTTTAAATAGGCTAGTAGCTTTCATTTTGACTTCCTCAGCATCCAGTGTGGTTTACTCTCTGGTTCCCAAAATGCTGTGATTTTACAACCCACATAGATCAGCTCCTGCAGGCTATGGCTAAAGAGGTCAGCCTGGCCTCCCTGCTGGGGTCTCCACTGATACAATTCCACCTGGTTACAATATTTCTTCTAGCATTGATCCATTTTTCCCCATCTCTAATTTTGGGCCTTTCATCCCCCCGCCCCGAGTTAATATTGTCAGAGCTGTGCTGTCACTACAGCTGATCAATGAGTGACTGGGGACAGGAATAGTGTAGCAGCAAGTTTACTGGCTTAAAATGGCTGAAGTCACCTATGCCTAAAGGCATACCTTTAGGCTTTTCTAGCAGGGCAAAGAATGCAAACATCACTCAATGTTTTCATTCATAGCATCACTTACTTTCACACTGGATTTTGCAAAACCACTTATGGCTCTAAATTCAGCTGACAGCCTCCACAAAAGCTGCATATATTCAATCCAAATTACCACTGGTTCTTCCTCAAGAAAATCTGTATAGCTCTCTCCCTTCCATTTCCTCCTTCCCAAAAGCTTGTAGGCACCCTGCTGATATCTAAGGAGGAGTATTTCCACAGCGATAATTCAACTACCTCCTCAATTACTAAGCCGTATTTCCCCAGAGGTTTAATTTTATTTTTCAAGGGATGTTTCATGCATTACTAAACTTGCTCCCAACAAAAAACTGTACATGTAAAAACCTCCATTTTGAATTTAAGACAACACAATGGTACTTACAACTTGGAGAATTACTCTGTTCAATGCATTCCTTCATGTAACCTCACCTTCTACAACTCTACAACATCAGAGGGTTTGTTACACTTTTCTCCAGTGCATCGACCTGGCTTATCTGGTTTCTAAGTCATTCTCTAAGATTAACAAGCTTCCACCAATTACATAATTATGGACTCAGTTTTCCCAAAACACACTATTTGATTCTTAAGACTTGTCTTTGTCCGTATGTTGCTTGAAATAAAAGAATGGTACTCACTTGCTGCCATTAAACATCTTATTCAAAGCATCTCTTGATATAATATGACCACAGACTAATTTCATAGGTGGATTATTATCTGTTGTTTGCTGACGAAGAATGGGACAGGCAAATATTGAATGATACCAGCACTTTTTACCAAGGTCCACTTCAATCTGTGAAAGAAATTAACATAACAATTTATCTTGGGAAACTACATTTCCAGCAATTATCTTTTTTAGGTCATGGCCCTTACTTAATGGATTTCACAATTTAGCTGTGAAGGCAGCAAAAGCCATTGTGTGGATGCCTGACAATTTCCCAGCCAAAAATACTTAATTGTGATCTTAAAATGGTGATTTATGCTGCTTCTTCCCATCCCCAAGCAGAGTATTCTGCCAAAGGACAAGTGCGTATTTTACTGCAGATCTATGCCCTGGCAGGAAAACTGAGCTGATGACCCAACAAGACCGACTGCGTTTCCTAGCCAGTGATTTCCAAAGTGGTTTAGATAATAGGTCTCATTTGGGGTGTGTGTATGGGGGGGTGTTTTCAGATCACACTGACTTGTAGCAGTTTTTACAGGACAGCTCTATCTGTGTATTATAGTTCAGCAGAACTATACAAAAAAAGCAGGAATGTGCAGGGGAAGGGAATTGGGGAGGAATGGCCAGAAAAGGGTATAAAAGGGGCCAGGAGGACCATGCCACTATTTGAGGGTCCATGAACTTCTATTTAGCAGGGCCTGTTGTGATAGGACATGGGGCAACGGTTTTAAACTAAAAGAAGATAGATTTAAACTAGTTGTAAGGAAGACATTTTTTACAATGACAGTGGTGCAACACTGGACCAGGTTGCCCAGAGAGGTGGTAGATGCCCCATCCCCGGAAACATTCAAGGTCACGCTGGACAGGCCTCTGAGTAACCTGACCTAGTTGAAGAGGATCCTGACCACTGCAGTTGGGGTTGGACTAGATGACCTTTAAAGGTCCCTTCCACCTGAAAGTATTCTATGATTCTATCAATCTAGAGTGGTGCGTGTGTGCTTTCACCGGTGACTTTCAATCTTTACCAGACAAAGTTGTCTATACTCATGTTTTACGAATGTGGGTGCTGTTGAAGGCAGCGCCTTGTTTGTGCCAGCCTCTGTAGCTGGTCGTATCAGTGTCCTTTGTGTGTGTGTGTGTGCGTGGGTGGGTGTCTGCGACTCATGCTCAATTTCCCTGCTGGCTAAACCTACAAATGGGAAAGCAGCTGGTACATCCATGGGCCTGGGATGGAGCCCCCCTAGTCTCTGTACAGTAGGAAGCCCCAAGCCCCAGATCTGCTGGAGGCGGTAGCCATGTATAAAACCCCTTAACGTTCAGCACAAATGAAACCTGAAAACAACATTCGCCATTAGAAGTCTGCCCTGGAATAGCTCAACATCAACTCACCGGTAGTTCATCCTTCTGGTTCCAAACACCCGTGCACTGCCTTTGTTCAATAACTGCCTTGATATTAATTAGAGCTGGTAATGCTACACAGCCTGCTGAAAAACTGCAGAAAAAGAAAAAGTGTTAACACAAGGTGCCTGTTAGAAAACCAGCATTTTTCGTATATCTACTGTAAAGGTTACCTGGGACACAAGAGTGTTGTACTACTTCATTCAGTTCTTGTCTGTACTTCTAAGCTCCCTTCAAGTATAACAAGCAAGAGTTTTGGGGCAGGTGATCAGTTACCCTACATCTTAGGCTACTGCATTCTGGACTGAAAACAGTTAATCCCTGCTCTGAGTCTTACAATGAATTTCTACACCACCTACTTTGATTTTGAGCTGTACAGGAGGATTACATCATGTTAACTTATATAGGTAGTTGCTCTCTTAGCTATGAAAGGGCACATGCAGCATAAGAGTTTCCACATAACCGACACGTACACACAACCCATAGTCCTTTAATTATGTGTAATTACCACGTAAAGAAGCACATCTTTCCACCTTCAACTTAAATCAAGAAAACAATCATAGAAAAAAACCCAACAAAACAAACAAGGCAAGCGAAGGAAGGACATTACAGCCAGTAACAAGAATGGCAGTATACAACTGAACAAAGTCAGTGTCCCAACAGTTCAGCCTCCTCTGGGAGTTACCCATTACCAGAACTTACCACATTATTTTGAAATATTTCACTACGTTACAAAAGAAAGCATGACACTGAGTTTCCACAAATTAACAAATGTTTTGATGGATTTAGGTCTAATGACAGTACTATAGGCCTGGAAATCAGGAGCAAGAGAAACAGGATTTGACCTTGGTATCAGCCTCCTCTGTTTCTTTGGCAGATTATTTTACTATTTGTGCAAGTTTTATTGTCTACAGAATTCACAGGCTTCCTCTCCACTCCGCCCCTCCAGATACTTGTTTTTGTTTCTGCAGCAACATTCTGGGTAGTTTACTTGGGAGGAATGAGCCTGAACCCTATGGATCTCTTGCCTAAGCTAAAAAACAGAACAAAAAAAAAAACCAAACAAAAAAAAAACCACAGAAAAGCAAAACCAAACACATCCCTCGCTTCCAGCTAGCCATTTTAATCCTTACACTTTGCTTTTTTGCTATTTCAGCACTGAGCATAACTTGTGTTAACCCCGTGGAAAGCTTAGACAAATAGTATTTGTTGAAATAAAAGCATTACTGCTTTTTAAAGAGTGTAACAATTCAAGTAAATTCAAATGGTGTCCTGTCTCTCAGGACCCTCAACCATGGCATCCTTAGTACAATGAGAGTTTTCCCGCTGATTTCATGTAGTAACTCAGACCATGAGACCCGTACAGGATTAGATACATACTGGATAAACCAATCCGTCTTAAAAAAAGTGATCACTACCCATGTTCTAGAAAGCAATATATTTTATATCAGGGATTTAACTTCAAAATTGTTTAACTTCTACAGGATTTGCAGCTCTCAAAGGTCACGGCAGTTTAGAACAGCCTTGTTTGTAACAAGAGTATCAATATCACCTATACAGTAAATACATTTCAGTGCAATCAATTTCACACCAGGCACAAAGCAAGCATCCAACCAATCCACACATCAATAACAGGAATTTTCCACTACACCAAAAATCTCTTGGCCGGTTTGCACAGAAAACGGCACTACAGCATCAGTGCATGAGCAATTACAATGTAAAGGACTGCTGTTAGTTTGACTGAAACACGAAAAAGTTTAAAACAAAAACCAGAGATAGAAGTTTTAGATATCTATAAAACCCTCAAACTGAAACTCATAACATTTATTGTAGAAGACAATTAATCTGAAAGTGCTCCCTTTGTTCCTTCTGTTGCATTTTGTGACAGAGGTATAAACAGGAGAAGCAGAAGGCTTGACAATTTTAAGAACTCTAAACTAAGCACAGAAGTCTAACAGTAGTAACATGCAAACAGTAAAAAAAAAAAAAGCCAAAACAACAACAAAAAAAAAAGGTAGTGAAGCTTCTGCTAAATACCAAATCTAGCCCAGAAAGATAAATATAATTTACCTTCTATTTACTGTATGAAATTAAAATTAGAACATTAGGCAAGTCTATCAGGGGAATTGATACCCAGAGGCAAAATAGCGGCTTATCTGATTTATCTTCAGAGAAGCTAGAAGGAGAATAGATTGGTTTTTCTTCACATTTCCAATAGCCTCCTACGGATTTGCATTTTGTCAGATTGGCTACTGAGCTTGAAAATGCCTCTTTCTTCCTTGCAAATGAGGTCCAGCAAACAACTTGGAAATTTTAGCAGTTGAAGTCACAATATAACTCTTAAGCATTCTTCTAAGGAGAAGACAGGTAAAGTAACGTGTGGATTAAAAACCGAGATGATCAAATGCTGACAGAAACACGGCCACAGTTTTGGGGTTTTTTTGCAGTTCAACAGCAGGAACAGTTTTCACACATTTGCTGTGGGAATAACTGGCTGATTGCCATCCTCATCTTTTGCATTGATGTCTAAACTACAGAAGCCAAATTCCATATCCATGAATGCTTCCTCTTGAGCTGCAAAGGTGCAGGGTAAAGCACAGCACACAGGAACCTCTGATTCCTAATCTTTGCAAATCTTGTTAGAGCTAATTGTAACCATACTATTTATTTAATACAAGTTAGATACGACTGCTTCTCAAAAGCTGTTTCTTTTGTCCTCAACAAGTAGAATAAACCAAAACATTATGTACCTGCTCTTAAAAGCAAGTGAAAACCAGCATACCTAACACTGAGAGGTGATTCAACTGAGAGACCCAGAAGAGCACAGGCATCTCTTGTAAAGATGTCACAGATGTCCGCCCACTGGTTTGCATCTAATAGATGAACGTACGGAGAGTTCTCTATACCTTGCCGCAGATACACCAGGCTCCCCATCAAAACCTGAATATCTGTGAGGGACCAGAAACAGTTAGTTATTTTATACTACAAATAAAAGCTTGTGTCTACAATTTTAGCTTTTAACATGGAAAACAGGCAGACACACAAAATAAATAACACACATCCTCACCTCTACAAAATACAATTACAGCCATCACAGAACAGATGTCTACAGCTACAAGAGCTCCAGTCCACTGTGGGTAGACTGGGGGATCATCTGCCCCTCTACAAGCACAGCGTGCTGCCTGTTAATTTGCTTCAAACAGCTTTACTTTCTGGTAAGCTGACACACACAGTACCCCAAGAATTAGGCTTTACTGGATTAGGTTTGAGATGGTTCACCTAACTCACATATTGAGCAACTGACATCACCTACCTGGACTTGTACAAAGCATTTGACACCGTCCCGCATGACACCCTTGTCTCTAAATTGGAGAGACAGGGATTTGACAGATGGACAGTGGTGGATAAGGAATTGGCTGGATGGCTGCACTCAAAAGGTTGTGGTCAATGGCTCGATGTCCCACTGGAGACCAGTGACAAGTGGCATTCCTCAGGGGTCAGTACGGGCACAAGTGCAATTTAACATCTTTGTCGGTGACATGGACAGTGGGATCGAGTGCACCCTCAGCAAGTTTGCTGATGACACCAAGTTGTGTGTTGTAGTTGACACATTGGAGGGAAGGGATGCCATCCAGAGGGACCTGGACAGGCTTGAGAGGTGGGCACATGCCAACCTCATGAAGTTCAACAAGGCCAAGTGCAATGTCCTGCACATGGGTTGGGGCAATCCCAAGCACAAATACAGGCTGGGCAGAGAATGGCTTCAGAGAGGCCCTGAGGAAAAGGGCTTGAAGGTGCTGGTTGATGAGAAGCTCAATACGACCTGGCAACGCGCGCTCACAGCCGAGAGGGCAAACTGCATCCTGGGCTGCATCAAAAGAAGCACGGTCCGCAGGTCGAGGGAGTTGATTCTGCACCTGTACACGGCTCTCATGAGACCCCGCCTGCAGTACTGCATCCAGCTGTGGGACCCACAACATAAGAAGGACATGGACCTGTTGAAGCAAGTCCAGAGGAGGGCCACAAAGATGACCAGAGGGTTGGAGCACCTCTCCTATGAAGACAGGCTGAGAGAGGTGGGGTGGTTCAGCCAGGAGAAGAGAAGGCTCTGGGGAGACCTTAGAGTGGCCTCCCAGTATCTGAAGGTGGCCTACAGATTTACATTAGATACTAGGAATAGATTCTGCATCGTGAGGATGGTGATGCACTGGAACAGGTTGCCCAGAGAAGTTGTGGAGGCCCCATCCCTGGAAGTGTTCAAGGCCAGGTTTGATGGGGCTTTGAGCAACCTGGTCTAGTGGGAGGTGTCCCTGCCCATGGCAGGGGGGTTGGAACTCCATGATCTTCAAGGTCCCTTCAACTCTAACCGCTCTATGATTCTATCATTCCCCATTTTTCAAAAGTTTCATTTCTCTTTGTATTACCCCACGCAGCAGAAATAGCAGATGACTATTCCAGGAACATTTCTGTGCATTTTTAACACTTCATCCTGGCAGCAGGCCTATTCTAGATGTAATCTACACATTAAAGAGTCAAAAACATCAAATTTAAGCAAATGTGCAGGCATATTAAAAATATAAATTTGTGCCCTCTTTAGGAAAAAAAAAAAAAAAAGAAAAGAGGAGTTAATTCAAATTGTAACGATTCAGGTTATACATGTTGTTTTTTGAAATAAGAAGCCTCTAACAAAGTGAAAATAATGGAGTAAATCATATTTGGAACACGATCTATATTATACTACAAGGTGCTACATCCAAGTGCTTTAAATCCTCTTAATGTGACTAAAAACTTACCTTTCTGATGATTTAGGGCGAACGGCTGGAAGTTTTTCGCATACTGAAGAGCTTCTCTTTGATTTGCTGTTCCACCCATCAATAAACTAATGAAATATAATCTGTGTAGTTTAAATTCCAATGAACTATTCTGTGCCATAAGCATTTCTCTGTTGGATACCGCCCACCTAGAGAACAAAGGAGGTACAATGGGACACGACACAAGAGTAATTAAGTATCAGCCTACACCATATGAAATTATTACAATTATCTACCACCTATTTCAAGGAGAATATGACTGTTCCCTGGACTTCTATGAGTCTATACAGAGCACGGAAAATGGCAAGCCCCTTCACATGTAACAGAGCTACACAAAGGGCACAACGTGTAAACGACGGTACTTCTGGTGCTACTGTACAGATTAACCTCTGCAAAATTCAACATGCACTGGCTGGAAGGTAAGACTGAATTAGGTATAATATAAGGTAGAAATAGCTAGAATCTACCGTATTTGGATTAATACTACTCTGAATCTTAACAATTACAGAGAGCCTTCAGCTGCATTTTGAAGAAGTTTGACCAAGCCTTTCAAGAACATATTTTCCAACTTGCTCACTCGCCAAACATTTCCTCTAAGCCACTATGTTTATATACATGTGTATGTTGCCCTGGAGAGGGGAAGTGCGTCTACGAGGGCCTCAAAGATAGACATTATCAAGACCTTACAATGGGGGAAAGTGGGAAGGGAAATCAGTTTAAATATCATACTTTACCCTGCTTAAACTTTGCTTTCTGTGTTATTTTCAACTTGGGCAATAAAAATATTTCGCACTTTCTAGGTCTCATCACCATGACAACACTAACGTTTGGCTCCCAAATAACATGGAAGAATTCTTAAACATGCACCAAGTAAAATGAACTGGAATTTTCAAAGCATTTCATAAAATTATTTTATTATTTAGATTTTATCCATCCCTTTCTTGGTTTTTTGTGTTTTGGTTGGTTTTTTTTTTTTCCTTAATTCAATTTAGTCAGGCCTAAATCAATCCAATCTTTCTCTTAAGAACTTCAAGTTTCAGTGTTCTTCAGTACATCTGTTTCTCATTAGTGTTAATTAGTTATACTATTTTCACTGTGGGGGCCCCATTAAGCAAAGAGCTTTTCACTTTTCAGCATGGAAGTGAAGTAGCCTCTGTGCCTTAAAAAGAAGGGGTATATGAGGCTTCTGTTCTTTTCAACCAATACTAAAATAAGAAAATTAAGCATTCTTACAGTACTGGTAAAGCTTTCAATGCAAGTTTGCCTCCTGCATTAAGATGTAGCGTTAATGAGCAAGTATCTACTTTCAGTTTGTTGTGATGAAAGTGTCAGGAGTTAGACTTTACTGGCAAGGCTTTGTAGTGACAATAGTAACCTTTCAGTGGGAAACAGTGAAAAATCTAGCCTTTGAGCTAAGAACAAGGCCCACTGTCACTAATTTCAAGCGGTTTCAGATGAGCAGGCTCAGAAGACTGTCAACACTGTAATCTCCACCAGCAGGGAAGGGCACAGTAACCATGGGGTGTTTTTTGGGTCATTTGGTTGATTTGGTTGTTGTTGGTGGCTGGTTTTGGTTTGGTTTTGTGGATTTTTTGGGATTTTTTTTGGTGGGGTTTTTTTTGTTTGTTTTTGGGTTGGGCTTTTGGTTTTTTGTTTTTTTTTTTATATGATTAGCGTCCACGATTTGAACTGAGTACAATGGCAATAAAGCTCACTCCCAACTAAGAAAACAAGAGCCTGAAGTTAACAACCGTAGACCAATAAGCAGCTGAAAGACAAAAAACCCTATTATCAATAAGACTAGTCCACAGTTCCATTAATGAGATATTAATCCGTATTGCATCAAAAGAGCCTCCATCCTCTCCTTGCCAATATTCACAACCACATGACACAGTACTCCATCTTGCTGAGATCAAGCCTATTTTTCCAGATTAGCTTTTAGGCAGGCTTTCCATTTTTAGCTCTTTGAGTGGCAGCACAGATTTGTATCAGAAAAAAGCAGCCACAGAAGCAAGGCCTGAGGTGTTTGATCTAGGATGTGCTGTTCCTATTTCTAATGAAAAGACAAAAACCCAACAAGTGAGGTTTAAAATATTCAACCCACATGCTCTCTACCACCATCCAAAATCAGTAGTAATCACAACACCTGTCTTCCTATCTCCTCTCAAAACAATACTTCCAGAGTATTTTCACTTCTGAGACTCAAATCCACCTGAATTTTTTAAAGTTTACAGTATACTATTCAAACCACAGGTACATAGAGCTCTCTTCTAGCTCCCCCAGGGGATTTAGTTAAAATGAATTTCACAAAGCCTAGCAAAGATAAAATTAAGTTTAAACCATACCCCACAGGTCCCAGCAAATACCAGGACTTGTGCACCTTGCTGCTTTACAGACAGAAGACAGTGTGTCTTCCCCAGGAGATGATACTCAAAAGCTTTGAACCTGCAAGTCATCCCCACCAAACCTTCACACGGAGACCCACCTGGGCTCAGAAGGGCCAGAATCCACCCAGACAGATTTCCTCCCCCATCACCAAATTACAATGAGGAAAAGTAACCGAAAATTAATGGGATCCTGCAGAGGTACAGAGATTACACTGCTTAGGATGCAGGGCCAGACTGAGCATATACAAAGTCAAGTGGCACACCTCACAAAAACTGTTATGGCCAGCAATACTATATTTAATTCTGAAGTGTAGTATTTTTAAGCATTGGAATTTGTATTAGTAAGAAAATCTGAAACAAAAAAAAAATACAGTTAGGGTTTTGGTTGTTGGGGTTTTTTTGTTAATCAGATATGAATACTAACTTCTCTCTATCACCACAGCTTTGAAAGTCTTTTCAAAGAGTCATTAATCTGAAAACTCCCTTTTGATAGCAGTGACCAGGAACCACCTGTGTGTGCTTCGTTTCCAACAATGAGTTAAGCTGAACACCAACTGCAGAGCACTGGCAGAGCCAGAGAGACTGGTTATTGTTTTCATCCCAACCTTCCGCAATTTTGCATGGGTAAACCCTGCTAAACTCCCCTTCCTGGTTCATGATACTGTAATTCATTATCCTTGTGTAACACCTGCTTTCTGCTTCAACACCACTGTCAGTAGCCTAACACTGGAACGGGCCAGTTTGGGACAGCTTTTGTGCACTCCTGAAGCCGTATTTACTGATGCCAGTTTTAGCCATTTATTAACTTTTAGCCCAAAGAGCACAATGCCACCCCTCCAAGCTTCTCTCACATAGAGACCATCCCTCCAGGAGTGGTTCCTATCCCTCCTCCTGAAGACCTACCTCTCCTGGGAAATAATATAGGAAATACATTCACTAGCATCAGCAGTTCTGTGGAATTACCGAGCATTTAAGACATTGGTTACCTCCTAAACTGTATAGTTTTGTCACATTTTGATGGTCATAACACCCATGTTTTTTACACAAGCATCACTATAAATAAGGACCCTCTGTGCCCAGCAGCAGGAAGAGAGAAGATGACTTTTGCAGTGAAGAGTTTGAACAGAACAAACATTATAAACAGAAACGAGACAGGGTTGGGGAGGGAGACCAGCATACAAACTATGCTGACAATACACCCTATTCTCTGTCCATTCAGCTGTCTTGGGAATAAGAGTTCCTTTGAAGAAGGGCCATGCCTTCTCCTTTGTTTGAAAAACATTTAACACATTGCAGGAACTACAAGATATGACTAAGTATCAATGAGTGAGGCAGAAGGCTTAGCTAACTGGAGCTAAAGCGAATTTAGTGACTTCAAGTGGATGGATACAACAGCAAGTTATTGCTCTGCAGAGAGCATCCTTCCCAACGGCTATGTTACATATTTCTTGTAGTTCAAACAGTAGTGTAACTGACAGTAAATCCTGTTTCAGTTGTAACATAAGGCATTTCAGTGTTGCTTCCCTTCAATTGGCTAATTCAATAGCAATAAACCACCTGAGCTTTCCACCTGTGTAACTAGATTCAAAGATCAACTATTTAGGTCAAACTTTGCATGACCCAGAAGCATAATCCAGGATTTAGGTTGTGAATGCCACATTTGAATTATCAGAGTATCCCTACACTTAGTTTAGATGCCAGCAGCCTCTGAATTAACATGATCCAACATGGGTATGTCAAAGTGAAGAGAAAACATTTGTTGATATGAAAATGTATTTAACTGAATAATGCAAAAAAGGTATTTTAAATGTATGAATTATGCTCCAGAATTAAAGAGAAATTTTGAATTTGCTTTGTTTCATTGTTTCTGCTTCTAAAAGGTGACTTCAAAGCTATTTTTTTTTTTGAGACCAACCTAAGCTTACCAAAGCTCTTGTAACCTAAAAAAAAAAAGCCAAAACAAAACGTACACCACACCACCCTCCCAAAACATAGACTGAGGGTTTGTTTGAGGTTTTCTTGTTTTTAAAAGAAAAGCTGTTCTGAAATGGTACAGTACAGTTATATATCCTCTACTGGAAATCAAAATAGTATCTCACGAGACATTTCATTACATTTCCCTCTTCACTGTCACTTTTAGCATCAGCCTACATGCCTAATGGTTGTAAAGTCGATTAAGGTCAAGAAAATATCCTGGTCTAATGTTGGCTGCTACACCTCAAATATTCCCAGATTTGGTTTTCCCCTAAGCGTTCAGCATTATCCACTGACTTCTGTGAAAAGAATTGTTTTGTTCAGAAGAAATCTCACTAACAGATCTCACTGTTAGTCCCAGCTCCAAGCTCACATACCACAGAGGTGTCTCCTGCCAAGAAAAGGGACACACCTCTCACCCAGCATTAATCAGCACCAACCCAGCAGAAGCTGCCTACAAAGTACACACCTACCCTTTCACTCCCTCTTCCCACCCTGTGGTCCCTTATCTGGAAAGAGAAAGTGACTTGAGGAAAATTGAGAACTTCAATCCCAAGTCAAGTTCTGCTCACCCCTAAGGCTTAGTGAAGCCAAAAGACTTGGTGGTACCCAACACCTTTAATAAGTCCCAGTACTCTTCATAATCAGATCTTTTAAAGTAAGGTTTGCTAACGATTCACTATAAGGTTAAGTACCATCATAGCAGACAACTATTTCTCCAAGAGATGTTTCTTCCCCAAACCTTAAATCAGCATCAGAAATGATGCAAGTTAAGCCTTAATCTAAGAAAGGGACCCTCAGGTAAGTACTGCTCATGGGGAGGGACACAGAGCGGACAAAAGGAGAAGGCAGGGGTTCGGTCAGACCTCTCAAAGGACAAATAGGGACACATCAAAATTTACTAAAGACAATATTCAAAGTAAAAATCTAAGGATTTGTTAAAAGCATTCAAACAAAAAAGGGGAGAAAAAAACCTGAGTAGACTCACTCTAACGCAGGTCTCAGAACTCTAACTTTTAATGCTTCCAATATTCGATTCAACTCCACAAATGGTTCTTTTTGACTTTGATCTATTGACAGACCAGATTCCTGAAAAAACAAAGGCAGTTTTCAGTTGAAGCACAAGAAAACATGGGATTAAACTGCTGTTTTTCTGACAGTTTAAGTATTTACCTGGAACATTAACATTCAACTAAGGACATAAACACAAAGCATCATTTTCCATGGTTGATAACATTCAATTGTTACCTGACAAAGTTCCTCCGCTACATCCAACATCCCCTGCCGGAAGAAGTGCTCCACCATCACCTCGTTGAGGATTCGCTGGCTGTCAGTCTGCCAGCACCCATCTATCCCCACGCTGCTGATGTCAGAGTCAAAATTCTGAAACATACAAATTAACAGTTAATAGGATGGAACAAATTGCCATTTTTCTTTAATTATGCGGAGCACCTATGTCTCCACCCTGATGCTTTCTGCCTATTACTCAGTTGGCTCTCAATTACCTCCTGTTCAGAGTGAAATATATCTGTCAGCTGCTTCATTATCTCCTGTGTACAGAAGAAGAAATCCTTTGGCTTGCTTGTTTCAAGTCTGAATATTATCCACTATAAGGAATTACGCAAACTCTAGCTAGCAAATTAGCAATCTAGTTAACTAATAAAGGGGGTTCCAGACCATGAAGCGTTTTTGAAGGCAGTATCTGCAGAAAAGGTATTTTCCATATGGGAAAATGCATAGAGAATGGAAAACAAAATTGCCTACACAAAATCAAAATAGTGTTTTCAATGCATCACTGTCACTATAATGCACCAAAATAGAAGTAAAAGCTATAACTCCAGATATATATATATTTTTTTGTTTTTTTCCACATAGCTGGAAGGGTAGACAATGCTGAAAAAAGCCACCTTCTTCCCACCCCCAAACGACAATGAAATTCAAATCTCTGAAGACCTCAGCATGCCAGCAACAGGATGAGCTTTGAAGATCTGAGAGATCTTTTACAGATCTAACCCCGATGATCCTACTGCCGTTTATTTTTAGGCCAGTGGCCTACGGACATATTCCAAGAATAAGTAAAAATATTGTCACAGTGACTCTTTAGTAACACTTGGCACTGTGCCTCTTGGCAGCAGGAGAGCAACACTTACTCTAACCCAAGATATAAACCAGGATTTTAACTGCTAACATGTTTTATGATCAGGGCAGGCAGGTTAATTTGAATAATAATCCTCACCCATTGCCTAAAAAAAAAAAAATAATAATATTCTTGCGAAAGAAACGGAGTCTAGAACTCAGTGCATTGTTTGCTGCCTGACCTGATGGCCTGGTAACTATGGCTCTCTTCCAGGAAGGAATATCAGAAATCACAAGTTTGGTGAAAATAGTAGTGCTTCAGCTGCAGCTCGGTGATGATCGACAGTTCTGCACAATATGGGAACACCTACCTTGCACAAACACCTGCTTTGTCAAAGCAGGCAGAGCAAACAACACAAAGTTGGTACAAGCTATTTGCCGACCACGTATTATCAGTTCCCCGCCAGCCAGCACAATGCTGGAGTGGCAGGTTAGCCAATAGCCAACCTGCTGTGAGATCTGCCAGCACAAAGCTGGATAACCAACTTCAGAGCAAATCTGAGTAGGTGATGTTGGTTTACATTAGATCAGCACTTTGCATCCCAGTGACATCGCTGACCTTCAGTAGGAGCCCAGAGAGTCATGTTGTTTTGTCAAAACACACACCAGGCAACAGACGTTTGCAGAGTGACGCTGCCGAAAGCATTTGGGAGCCTACTACTAACCTGTTGCAGAAGTTAAATCGAGTTGGAAGGATATTCTTTAATAAAATAAAAAAAAGCAGAGAACAACATCACAGCAGCTCCAACCTTTAGACAAAGGGGTCACTACTTTTGCCTCGCACAAGTCTCATTCACAGTTACGCCTCACTGCTTTCTCCTCAGGAGGTATCAAATATCTAACCACAATTCGGACCTCAGCCTCAAAGGCTGAACTGTTGCCTTTATAGGCTGGCTCGACAGGACCAGAGAAGCACGCAGCGATTACCCTAAAGACAGATGCATGATGGCACCTCCCATACAGAGGCAGCCTTACCAAGAGCAAGCATGTCCACCTCTTAAATGGCAAGGGGGAGGTTAAAGGGGGCACAGTAGCATAAACCTGCAACGCTTCTCATTCTTCCTTCAAGCACTCTGCTCAGCTTTGCAATCCATCTTCATTTTATTCGCCACTTATTAATTTCCTTCATCAGCCACCTCCACATCTTCTTTGATGCTGTTCTGTGTCGTGGTGAGAAAGGGGTGGCCTTCTCATCCCTGCACACGTGGTTTAAAAACCACCACTCCCTTCAGGTCTGTTAGACTTTCAGAAAAACATTAACCTTAGGCTAGAAAATTCTCTCTTTCATCTTTCAGAGATGGTAGAGCAAGATGAGCATTTAAATTATTGCCGTTGATTAAGTCTCACATTTAACAACATTTCCACTTAACCTGCAAGTTTCTTGTCATGCCGCTCATCTTTAAGCTGCGTCTTGAAAAAAACTTAAGCATTTTGAAGACTAAATAATACTGTTCTTATTTGTGCCAATCCTTTGAAACCTTTAAGGTTCACCACTGTTGCTGATTCTGGCATCACTCTCCAAACACTACTAGCAGGTAACATAAACCCATCAACAATGCATTAGAGAAATACCAGAGGCAACAGCAAGAACGCACAAGCTTGCTTTTGCTACTTAAGTTTTGGGGGAGGAATTATCAGTAATCTAAAAATAATCAGCTAAATTATTTTTCATGCAATTTCAAGTCCTACTGAATGTACAACCCCATAAGGAGAAACTGTATTCTCCTGGGCAGTTACCAGCCATTAGAGATGAACCTCTGCCTTAAACACGATAACATCCTTCTCATTGCTTGGGGGGAGAGCTGGTAGAGCCACTTACCTCACTTCCTTCACAAAACCCGATTTTTGTTCTGAAACAACAAACCTATGAGCCTTGAGAACCTCTTCAAAACCCCATCATAAATTAGATCTTTAAAATTCCATAAAAGATGGTAACAATGAGTCACATTAACCTAGATGTGCTGTAAATTCAAGTCATATCATAAAACCTGAGGACCTCTTTTTTTTTTCCTCCCCCTCATCCATTCTCCAATCAACCCAGTCTTGACCAGGTTCTCATTTCAATAACTTTTTTTAAAAAACAGTTTTCGAGGCCTTTATCATAGGATGTAGGATTCTACAGCTTTGCCTCCACTGGGTTCTGAGGAGCTTCAAGAACTGACTGCACATATTACAGTGACTGTCACATGTCAGAACAAATTACTGCTTGCCTTTGGCTTACACATTTCATAACTGTCACGCATGCATGATATGCTGGTGACTATACATCTCTCAGTTTTGTTTTCTAAATGCTAACAGTATGCTAACTGATAGCATGTGGGCTTTAACAAGATGTCAGAAGTTGAAATAAATTCTGTAAGTCACAAACTCCAAAAGGTTATTTTGTGCTTTTCAGGTTTTAAGCTTAGAAGAGTGTCAGTTAATATTCCCGAGAAACAAGCCTCCTTTTTTTTTTTTTTTAAAGATCTGAACTAGTAAGACTAGGACTAAAGTGTAGAATATTATGTGCTAAACATACCAATGATACAATGTAAAGTATTTTACTGATAATTGCTGAAATGTGAGGACTTCAAGATGCACACACACACACGATGGACCATTTTAACCAACATACAACCTTCCATGTTGTTAGTAACATCATGATATGAAGAAGGATGATGATTAAGAACGGTTTTTCTCCTCAGTTTCTCAGTTAAGATTACTTTGTGCATTCCTCCTTCTGAATTCTGACCCAAAATACACATAAAATACATTTGTTTACCTTGTCTGTTCAGTTTGTTGGTTCATAAGATAAAGCTCGACTTGCAAAGACCCTGTTATTTATCTAGCCATATTCTTCATGGCAACTTAATTAAATGATACTCAGTAAAGGTTTTTAATTTGTTTGTATACAAGTTTTCACATGAAACAAACACTAACTTCGGTGAAAATTTGATTTCCCAAAACAAAGACTGGATTAAAATGTTTGCCCTTTAAACACAGGCTTAAAATTCAGGGAGAAAAAATGGAAGGAGCTACCATTTACTCCACTTACTTTCCTGAATGAAGGCACTTAACCACTAATCAAACAGATTGCTGCTAGAGGGAAAACATTTACTAGCCCTATCAAACACGCTTTGAGATGAATTCAAATCATTCCAGAAGAGTGATTGATTTACAGGGAGGCTGATGAGTGAGGTACCTGATAACAACTTGCTGAACAACAGTGACATGATTAGTTCTGGAAGCAGAGCAAAGCTAGTACAATAAAGAAAAAACTGGATGCAAACATTTCCTTTCAAAGGAGAAAAATGGTCTGCAAGAAAGGGTAACCCTTCATGGATCAGACACACGCAATCCATGTAGAACTACAACGCAAAAAAGTCTAGCTTATTAGATAAACTTTCCAGGAACTGCTAACTAAAAAGCAACACACAAAGTTTCGGCATTTCAGACTTCAACATGGTTCACATTTGATGCCAAATTTGAACTTCACTTTCCAAATCTGTAGGAGCTTCTGTTCTCAGAGTGAACCCTGCGGGCAGACAAATCTAGGTCCCATCCCAAGTCCATAAGCAATGACTACACTATCTTAAAAACCAACAAGACTAAACTTTACATATAGATATAACCCTGCCTCAACACTGGAAAAAAGAGATTTAACCTGAAATTTGCCACGAGCGGTTCTTTCAAAATCCAAGCTTGTTAAGTAGGAAGTTTGTTGACTCCACATGTAACAACAGCTGTCACTTGGATGCGCCACATAAAATTGGTACCAATATTAGCACGTTTCCCAATCTCAAACATGGCAATAAAATAATGAGTTACATTTATCTGTGCCTGAGCATATACAGCTAGGAAGACCATAAGCAGTGTTCTATAGGTGTTAATCTGGCTATAAAATAAATGAGGAAAAATGCTGGAATGAGGATTTACATGTGACACAAACAAAAACTCAAATCTCATGAATCAAGACAACGGCTGTGCTTCTTTAAATTCTAACAAGCATATTATTTAGGAAGCAGTACTATTTTGCCCAGAATGTGCTGAGAATCAATTCACTACATCAATTACACTTAATGACTTCTATCGGTTTAAGCTTAAGTATATTATGGGGAAGGAATGGGGGAAGGGCAGTTTTAATAGGTTATGGGACTCGGATGCCAACAAAGACTTTCCTAGTAGGTTTCAAGCATATTTTCCATCAGGACAGTGAAATTGCATTAAGTACACGTGGAAGATTTCCTTCAAACGTCACTGTCCAGGGAAGCATTAAATTCCACCTGGACTTAAAAATTACATGTATTCATCTGACAAACAGGCCAAGACTTCAGGATACATTTTAAAGTAGTTCTCTTAAGATATTACAGTCAGGAAAAAAACATAAAATTCCAACTACTTGCATTAAAAAAGTAAAACAAAGTTCATATTTAAGGAGACAATCCTAACTGATGCTCTAAACTTCATAAAAATACATCCTTCACTACAAGCAGAACTAGGGACTCATGCAGTTCCCACTGCATCTAGTCTTTTGATGTAAACACCACAGACACTAAGCAAGACTGAACATCCAGAGGAATGAGCACACTGAACACAGTTGAGCTCGTTTTTGAACACCTCACTGAAACAGCCCTTCTGACACTCAGCAGGCACAGAGCAGATTACTGGTATCCTTTCTACTATTTTACAAAACCACACATTTGAAATTTAAAACACGCTTTTATTTACAGCTATCCTTTTTCAAATAAAAATAGTAGATAAATAGTAGATAAAACAGCAGGACAGAAACAACACTGGAAAAGTTGCACAGGACAAATGAAACAGCTATATGGAGATTAGACTCGAGTCTAAACTTTATTAAGCTTGCAAGTGTTGTTCTCTTTGGCTCCTAAGAAATACTATCACCAATTTCCATTGAATAGTCACACCCTGTATATATGACCTATGGCTGCTCTACTTCAGAGTATTTAAATGAAAAAGGTATAGCCAAACCTGAATGCTTATTTGTACAAAGTCCACTTTGCTAAAGCAGAATAGGAAAGTTTCAAACTTAGGGCAAGATTACATAGATTTCTTTTGGCTTCAAGCCAGTAATAAGGATGGAATTTTACTCTAGTTAATTGGTTTAGATACAGCAGCAAGGATTAGAGACAGATGCGTCCTTAAGCTTTGGATAACAGTGACGCTTGGATTAAAGCTATTAGTACAAAGTTTGAGCTCTCCATGATGGTCAATCATAGATATACACAAAAAGATAACAGTTGCACAGACATTCTGCCCAATAATGCAGCATTATGTACCCTGTCTCTTCATCACACTACCATTAAATTACACTTTAACAGATTGTTGTTACTAACAAAGTTTAAATGAGATTCCCAAAGGATGAGTATTCTGTAATGCTGCTAATGCCTCTGTCCAGATGAAGACTCGTTTATTAGTATCTTCCTTAGTAAGATTATAAGGTGCACCCCAAACTAAGTGTTCAGACCCTATCAACATAAGCATGTTCTGATATGAAACTATCACATAAGAACATCCAAAAAAACAAGTACAAGACTCCTTGTATAAGAACTACTTTATATGAATGAACACACAGACAGAGAAAAGCATGGCCTCGAAGTACACATATAGCACCACTTACCACAAAAACAGGGTTTTAGCATAATTTCAAAGAATTGTTAATATCTACCTACAAAAATTCAGATCCCAGTTATTCTTGAACCTAGAACTCATATAAGAATGTCCCATATGCAAAGCTTCAAAGACAAGCCGCCCTACCTTATTATTTGTTCTGGCATAGACACAGATACTATGAGAAGTTGAATCTACTCTACTCATATTAAGAAAACACTGCACGTTATAAAATTACGCCCTAAGAACTGACAACACACCTGAAATACGTACAAAATGTCTTTCTTTAAAATTTCTTTCAGTTTTTAAGTGGCCTTCTAGAACAGAATGCCACTTTTGAGTTATTTGCTACTGACAATTAAATAGAAATGCAATACATGCATTAAAAAAACAGTATTTCTTATTGAGACTGATATTGAAGTGAACATTTTGCTAAACTGATATAACACACATTATTACTAAGTCTAGTAATACTTATAGGGCATGTTCTCACAGAAATTAAGAGATTTGAGCTGTGTTAGAAGGAGTACTCTGTACACAACAAGTTCTGAAAGCAAGTACTGTACACCTCACTGTGTTTCCTCTGCCCCAAGCCTATGCTTCTGCAGTTGACAGGAAGATTTAATTAAGATTAACTGTAGTATAAATCCAAATTTTGTATAGCAGAGTACCCACCACTGAATATATGTGACAATACAATCAAACCACAATAGAAATACCTTATCAATGGCTTTTCCAACTCGGGATACGCTGCTGTGAATGTCTTTATGATCGGAGGCCAGTTTTTGAACTGTGTCTTTTATTCTTTTACAACACTGTGTCATAACAAGTGAAATCGTCCCCGACAAGTCTCCATCTTGATCTAGACAAAAGAGAAGATAATTACCAACTTTGTTACAAACAAATGATAACATTAAATCTCTTGACATGCAACAACATATAAAGACAAGACATTGTATTAAAAGAAAGAAATTCAATTAGAGAGTATTTGCAAAGCAAGATCAGCTTAAATGAAGGAAGACGTACAAGACACAGCTCACCCGTGGAATTAGGAATCCAGTTGGGTGCACCATAACATTGAACAAGTGCAACAGTTTAAAAAATTAATGTAAAGTTCTCATGTGTCTCAGTCACAGTAGATTAATAAACACAGCTCAAAGAAACACCCAAACCCACAAGTCTCATAGGAAGCTACTGAACCTACCAGAGGATCAGTCTTCTTTTAGATAGCTTCCTGAACATAGATCAGAACATCATGTTTAACTTCAATGAGGTGCAAGCAAAATTTGGATTAACCAGGGCCCAATTCATTCTTGCCCTGCAAGCTACCCACCTATATCAGACCCTGTTTGCATTTGAGCTGTATGATACTTGTGCTTCCCGACTTGTGGAAACAGCTCTAAACAGTTCAGTCAACCAGTCTCCAATTCTCCTCGATGCATGAGAAACAGCTCATAAAGGACCTGACTGTGAACACCAGATCCACTCTTTCTTGTCATAAGATTTATTTTCTAGAAACTGTGACTTTTTTAAACTGATGTCCAACCAACAGGTGCAATGCTATATGACCCATTCTGTGGACAAAATAATAAATAGTTAATGGTTACAGGCTCCTGACCACATCACCACACTTAACATTTTATACTTTTCATACCTTGACTCCACTCAGTAGCTTTAGTCGGAAAAAAATAACTACTTCTGTGCTGTACTCCAGTCCTTCCTTCCAGCTTTTGATTTCAAAATACAAAGAGAATCTCTTTTCCAGTATTACCTCTGAAGGTCTCTCCTTCCTCAAAGCTCATTCTACATGAAGAATTATTCCTTTAGGGACACAGACTTAGCAGCCTTCAACTGCACAGGAAGGCTAATTTAAGTGGGAGAGCAGCTCAGAGGTGCTTCCCTAACATTTCGGATCCAAACTCTTTATGTGAAAAAATAAAATCCCCAAAATATCTCTTCAGAAGAAAAGATTTAAAAAGCAACCACGTTTTCCATAAAGTTTGTTCCTTTCTCATTTTGTATTTTAACACGCCTTTGGTTCCAGCAGCACATTAGAGTCCAGTTTCTGGTATTTCATGGGGATTAAAACGCAGGCGCATCAAACTGCCCCTGCAGGACCAGCAACACGAGAACAGAAACAAACTGTAGCTCTTACAACGTAGCCTTACCAACATGTCTCAGAAAGAGCAAAGGAAATCCAGAAAAAAGCTGTAATCACAGGGAGTAGGCAGTAATTCACCAGCCACTTATTCTGGATACCTTCCTTTAAGCATCCTAACTCTCGACCCTGCTGCTGATGTCAACAGTGAAAATAACCTTCTGTTGTTACACACGAAAACTAGCTCATTTCTAGAAAAGTAAATAGCTCCCATTCAGCCCCACAAGCCCCAGCTAAGGAAGTTTTAATAGCATTTCTGTAACAGCCATAGCTTTTAAGAAAATAAAGAAAAGCTTTAACTTCTTTCCTCCCTCCAGTCCTATGAAGCTAATGATCACCTCCTGGGCAAACATCTGATAGGGCTCTGTATTTTTTCTAGTGAATGAGTGAGGAGTAATAGGACTGAAACAGTCTTTTCAGTGCATGTTCACTAACTTGACCCTATGAATCCCAAATTAAAAACAAAAAATTCACTCCACTATTACATAAAGTTTGCGTCCTAAAATTATTTCAAGAATAATCATTATTTCTTGGTTATGCTTTAATTTTTATGACATATATTTAAAATCACATGAGGGATTTTAAATAACTGTCTCATGACTTCTGCCAAGACAAAATGATCAGTCAGAGATCACCCAACAAGCAAAATGGAAATACTCATTCCCCAATAAACAGAAAGGTCAAAATACACTCTCTTAATAGCCATTTTTTTGCAAGAAAAGCCATTAAGCTAAAACCCAAACAACTTAAATCTGTAACTGTTTTTAATAAGCAAATAAGTGAATTACTGGCCCCTAACACTCACTGTAGCAGAAACCAATGACAATAAAGCAATGAAAATGTCTACACAGGAAAAGCCATCAGAGCCATGAGAGAAAAGATTTCCCCTCTGTACCCATATCCATCTCCTTCAGTTTTAATTAAACTATGAGCTACTTCTAATAAATCAGCAGAAGAAAGCCTGCAGACAGTCCTCCCAGCAGTTCAGTGTTCACAGACCACTGCAGACTGACAGCTTCTCTGTATTGTGTACATACAGTCACAATTAAAAAAAAAAAAACATAAAAAAAACACCCAAAAACCAAACACCCCACCAAACATTAGCGAGCAGACACTAGGCACAGAGTAGAGTCCAAAGCCAAGTTTACTCAGCCAGACACATTTACACCATCCAAGAATATGCTATCCTGCCTTGGCCACTCCAGGAGGCGAGATATATTTGGGGAAGAGAGAAGAAAAACAAACTTTGTCTTCCTATTCACATGCATAGGGCTGTTCTGTACTTAGGCATTAGTATGAAAACAGCTCAAGAAACTTTAAGAGACTAGATGAGTGGGGAAAAAGAAAATCAGTTTAGACGTTGAAGCAGCTTCTAACAGTTTCTTTTTCTCCACCCACTTCCTTTTATATCCACTGCCTATTTAAGGTCTTTTCATGTATCTTTGCCCTCCAGTCCTGTCCTACAGCATTAATTTCTTCTTCAGCAGTGAGGGTTTTCTTTTCTATTCCTTTTTTTCCTTTTACATTATAGACACAAGCATATTTCTGCAGTTCATACCCCTGAATTACAGAGCTCCACATTAAGATGTCTGGCTGCTTCCACTTCCATCAATTTTCAAAAATATTCAGGATACAGTATATAAACGCTGCAAATACCTGTTCTTATCAGAACATTATAACTAACGTGTTAAAGGAAAAAAAAAAAAAAAAGTGTATAAGAGTATTTTGCCAGCTTACCCTCAGATGACAAAACTGAACACAGTCCCCAGATGCTTGAGGGTGCACTAACAACGTATTGGCTTCATTCTAGAGTACTTACTAAAAGAAAACTCAATTTGGGATGCAGTCTGCTGGGGCAGCATCACCACTTCTTTCCTAAGTGCTGAAAACACATCTAGGGGCGTTCACAGGACAGTGCCAAAAACTCTTAAGCCAAGTCTGGATGGAAAATCCAATGAGAACCCTGAAGGAACTCCACGCTAGACCCTTTTAATTTTGTTATGAAGAGAGTAAAAGCTCTGGACTTGCAACAGGATTCTCACAGACAAATCTTTACAGCCCCACAGAGCCCTATGGAAATCAATCCACGCATAAGGGTCATGCTACACAGCTTTCCAGGCAAGGTCAGCATCTCAGTTTGTGAAGACATGCATTGTATCGACTGTCCTTAGTGCATGAGCCCAAGCTGTTTCAAACAGCACAAAATACATTTACTGAAACGCAGTTCAAAACAATGCCAAAAAGACCAAACATTATTTCACCCCAAATAAGTGCCTTGGAATCGGAGTTCCATGTCTGCTCTCTATGAAAATTGCTGTGTACACACAGCAGCTCTAATACACTTGTGTTTATGTTCCTGGAATTACACGCACTCCTAAGTGAGCTTTGCACCTGTATTTGTACAAGACTGCAGCAAACACATTTTTCTCTGAACCAAACAAAAGCAGATTCTGCAAAACAGTGAAATGGCACAGTTTGCTTTAGAGTTTGGGCTCAGAAGTCTGCAAGTTCCCATTTCTAATCCTTGAGCCATCACTCACTTCCTGCATGGCCCTGGGTAAATCACTTCAGTTGTCTCACCATTCCCTCCCACTCCATCAATAAACACTGCATTACCTCCATCTCAGGGATTTCGCAAGGTTTAAATGTCTCATGTTTATAGCGCGTTTTGGCCATCTAGCCCGCCTGCGCAAGGGCTCAACATCAGCTGTAAAATACAAACAAA
>NW_009647828.1:4621681-4622373 GCF_000708025.1 Charadrius vociferus
TGCTGTTTATTTCCCCTAGGGGAGACTAACCCCATTGTACCTCAACATAAAGGCGCAGAAGGTATGCGACCAGGGTCAGGCCGTACCTGCTGATCAGGATCAAACACTCCTCTCCAGCAGCGCACCGAAGGCTGGAGAGGCCCGGGAGGGCCCATACCTGTTCCTACAACTTTTCCCTGCCAGAAACGCACACAAAACTCCGACTCCAGGGGGTGAGAAGGGGAAGACCTCTAGCTCAGCGTGTCCCCCCTTACCCCCAGCACAGACCTTCCCAGGGGCCGGCCCTAAGCGGGGCAGAAACCCGCGGGGAGCGCTGCTCAGTCCCGAGGCTGGAGGGGAGGGGAGGAGGATGTCTCCCTGGAGGAGTCCCCCAGCCCACAAAGGCCTTAAGTTTTGGGCCTTTTACCCCCAGAGGAAGGAGCCGGGCCCCATCTCCCCGGAGAAGGGGTAGGGGGCAACAGGGAGGGAGGGTGTCCCCACGTACTCTCGGTCTGGAGGATCTCCCGGCGCAGTCCGCCCGCGTACTGGATGAGCTCTTCCAGGCTGCGCTCGCAGAGCTGCCCGTAGCCCGAGAACTTCTGCAGCACCTTCTCCAGCTCCCGCTCCACCGTCACGCACTGGTCCATAGCGGCCGGCACCGGGCCGCGCTCCTCCTCCTCCTCCTCCCCCTCTGCCGCCGCCGCCGGGCCCCC
>NW_009647828.1:4623012-4628088 GCF_000708025.1 Charadrius vociferus
CAGGGTCTGCGCGGCCCCTTGGGCCGCGGTCTGGCGGCGCGCAGCAGCTGGGAGGCGGCAGGCCGAGACCTGGGCTAGGGGCGATGGGGTGGGTGTAGTGTCAGCGCTGAGGTAAACCTCTGGGCGGCGGGAAAGCACTTGGGGGGGGGGGCAGCGCAGTAGTGTGGCACCAGGGGCAAAAGGGGGTTCACTTCCAGTCAGTCTGTGGGGAACGCATCTCGCAGCCGCCCCAACCATTTCACAAGTACACACCAAAGAGCGGCTTTAAACAGACTTAGGGCTGGATTAAGAAGCCTGGCGTGCCGGAAACAAAACATTTAGGCTGTCATTAAGTTGTTACCTTGGTCAGTAAACTTCCTGTTGAATTTTATAGACTGAAGTCATGCATCTCACTGGCAAGTGTCTTGTAAAAGTGTACTTGAAATAAATCTCTCAGCTTGAATACCACTTGCTTAACGTATTCATTCCAACTTCAGTATTTGGAAGCAGCAGCACAAGCCAGATACAACTCTCTGTTTTCTGTAGCACAGTACAACTGAAGCTCCTAATAAACTTGGACAAAGCTGACTGCAAAACCATCATTCAGTCTGAGTCTGGTACAGTGTTGCTTCATCTGTGCCCCTGCTGCTGGAACACAAGAAGAAAGTAAATCTGTATTCTCATAAGAATATGTGAGTTGTGTAGATGCTTACAAATCACCGTCATTCGGTCAGATTTAGGTCCAAACTGCTGCTTTTGTTTGTACTCTTGCTCTTTATGTAATCATAGATGATGTTTAAAGACATGCAAGTATCTTCTAATTTCTTATGTCATTAGCACACTGGTTTAGTTTGTTATGTTCTTTACCACTATGGTGTCCTCTGTCATCTCTTAGCACATTCAAGCAAGGTCTCCTGATTTTTTTTTAATACTTTTTTTTTTTGGACATTAAACAGAGTCTGTCTTCTCCAAGGGGCAACAAATAGTTTTTCACTGTTACAAAAAAAATGCCAAAACCAACTGCCTAGGAAAAAAGTGTCTTATATTTCAAGCTTTAATTAATGTATTCTGCTCCTGTAAGTTGGTTTGGCCTTGAATGACATACTTTTCTGTGCTGTTGACCACTGCATGTTTGTAGGCAAGGAGAATTGCCACAGGAGAGGAAGGGGTGACTATTAGATAGAGATGGTAACACTCTAGACTGCATAAAGCCCTGAGCAGCCTGCTCTGGTGTTGCAGCTGACCCTGCGCTGAGCAGGAGGTTGGACTTCATAACCTCCTGAGCTCCTGTCCAACCTGAATTACTGTCTGAATCACTACCGGATCACGTTGGGATTGCCTCACCCAAATAACTGGTGCATTAGCTGATGTGTCAAATACTGGCCATTGTATTGCAGAATAACACCTATATAATAAATCTACTTCTGTTTGGCCACCTGTAGATAGTAGGAAACATCTGATTTAAAATTCCTCTGTGTACAACAAAATAATGTGTGGGCTGCTGTCATCTTGCTTTGAGACTCTCAAACAGGCTTGTTGGTTTATTTAATAAATATCAGATAATGGCAAGTAGTCACAGTTTCATATCATGCATAAAAATGTGTTGAGATGCATCTTTATTGCTTTAAAAGTACATCAGAAGACACTCTGTTAGTGAACCACCAATTGTATTTACAGAGCTGGCTGACTCTTAGGAAAACTGGGTTTCAGGTAGTTTAAGTACTAGTTCACTGAAATTTATCTTGATATATGGCAATATTAAAACTGTCCATGGGTATGATAATAAGGGATTGAATTAAGATTTTCGATTCTCGGTTTTACTGCCTTCAAAATGACAATACTTTTCTTAATGTTCCCCGTAGAAGTCTGGAAAGTGGATTATTGTCCGTATTCCCAGGCTGCACAGTCAGCAACTGCTCATAGGAGAGGATGAGGGAGGAGAGGGAATCCTTGCCATTTATCAACGGGCAGCAGAGACTTCAGGTTTGGCTATCTGACAGGAAAAGATGGCTGTCCCAGTTTCTCAGGATTTGGTCTCGTTCACTCATAAATCATAGTAAAATATTTTTGCTGCCAAAATTGTTTAAAAGCAGAAGCCTGCTTCAGGTTTTTGTTTAAAGGTGGAATTCCTAAGCTTCATTCTCCTTGCATTTGTAATATTTGCTCTATGAGCACAGGACTGACTGCCTGGTGACTATTTAATGTTGTCAATTAGGTAGAGGTCTTAAAAAATGTCAACATGTGTCGTCTTTGTCTTCGGCCCAAATAAATTTTAATTGGCCGTTAAGATATTTAAATTTTCCAGATAATTAAAACTCCCTGAAAAATTGTTTGCAGGTGACACACCAAAGACGTTCTGAGTTGCAAGTGGAAACCAACAAATGATGGCAGTGTTTAAAAAATATAATATTTTCTGGTGGGGTCAGCTTAATAAGTCAGGGATGTGAAGGGAGGGGGAAACCAAATCAGTTCGGGTCAACTCGTGACCTGCAGTCTCTGCTCTTCACGTGCAGCTCTGCCCCTGCCCCGTCTCGTTGCCTGGGTGCTTCTGTGTTGGTAGCTGCTTTGCTTTTGGTTGTTGTGGGGGGTTTCGAGCAGTGGTTTGAAAGATCGTTTTTACTTTCTTGAAACAACTCCAGGGTTTTGAGTTTTGGCAGATGATGAGCTTCGTCTCTGCAGGGAACTCATCATCAGTTACCACTGGGGAATGTTAAGAATTGATTTAACTCAGCCCATGAGCATTAGGAAATGACAAACTGGTGACAGCCTCCCCAGCAGTTGGTGTTGCAAATAGTTTAGCTGTGAGCGTAGATGCGTGATTGTTGCTAGGTGCTTTCCTGCCAGAGGAAGCGAGGGCATCCCCAAATGAGTTACAGGGGAGAAACACAGGGATAGGGTTGAACAGGGTCTGCGGCGCTCATTAAAAGCAAACAAACCAACAAACAAAAAAACAAAACGCAAGAATATGTTTGCCTCTTCAAACACCTAACTCCCATCTCTTCCTCCCACCCATCGCTTCACATACGCTCGAGCTACTCACTTGAAATAAAAGGTAGAGCAATCAGGCAACTTCTCATACATGTGACAAAAGAAATGGGCTTTCGCAAAGCTTTGGAAAGAGAACTGTGTTCCTGGGGTGTGTTTTCAGGGCTCAGGGGGGAGCCTGACGCTGGCCCTCATGACAGGTGTTGTCAAGGGTACGTTTTATTGAGAGTCCCTGGGCTCTGCCAGCTGCGATAACAAAGCCACTCTCTTGGTTTTTGCCAAGGGGAAAGGATTTGTCTTACTGATGCTTTGCCACTTTCTCATTAGGGAGATGGGCCCTGGCTCTGTCGAAAGGGGAGTTTTCTGAACTGCAGCGTCAGTGAAGCAGAGAGCAGCACTTCAGCCCGGCCTCCCGCGAGCTCCTTCACTGGACGGCACCTCTGGTACGTTCTGCCCCAGCTGGACCTCCCACCCGAGGCTCACTGCAAATCCAACTGAGCTGCCAAAATCCAGTTGTATTTAATCCAGCAGCATCAGCACAGCTGGGTTTTGCAGTCCACCTCTAATCTTTACCACATAGAAATTCTGAAGAATAAAGGTTTATACGATGCCCAGTGCGAGGCATGAAATTTACCAGCCCATCACGGCTGTGTTTGTGAGCAGCTACTTCTGTAATCCCTCCCCTCTTCTCCTTTCAAGAAACAAAATGAGCCCATTGCTGAAGAAATTGTCATGATTTTTCCTCTTGAAGGGGCCATGGTAGCCATGTGACAAAACAGGATGAACCTGGGTTGTGGGTTTTTTTTGCTTTTTAAATCATATCAGCATGCTGAGAACACTGTAAATGTGTTTTAAAGGCTCTGAGGAGTACAGCCATTTAAATGCTTTCTACAGGTCAATCTTAATGTGTCTTTTTGAAATTCGATAGTACAGAATTACTTCAGCGTGTACACTCGGGGGGGGGTTCAGTGTTTTTAAAATTAAGCTGTGCTATTTTTTGTGCACATCTGTATGAGTTGGCAATTTTCATGCAAATTATGGATTCTTAAAATAACTACACATACAAAAGAAATGTTGAGTTTCCTTCAGAGGAGAGCCTTCGTCTCAAAGACGAAGCTTGGTTTCAGTATGTTTTTTGTAGCCAATTAAATAGTGTCTTTGCAGCCTGACATGTCTTGTAAAGCCCGGCATGATTATATATGCAGCCCAGAAAGCCAACCGTATCCTGGGCTGCATCAGAAGAAGTGTGGCCAGGAAGTCAAAGGAGGTGATTCTGCCCGTCTTCTCCACTCTCATGAGACCACACCTGGAGTACTGCATCCAGCTGTGGAGTCCCCAACATGGGAAGGACATGGACCTGTTTGAGCGGGTCCGGAAGAGGGCCACAAAGATGATCAGAGGGCTGGAGCACCTCTCCTATGAAGACAGGCTGAGAGAGTTGGGGTTGTTCAGCCTGGAGAAGAGAAGGCTCCGGGGAGACGTTATAGTGGCCTTCCAGTACCTGATGGGGGCCTACAAGAAGGCTGGAGAAGGACTTTTTACAAGGGCATGTAGTGATAGGACGAGGGGTAACGGCTTCAAACTGGAAGAGGGGAGATTTAGAATAGATATTAGGAAGAAATTTTTCATTCTGAGGGTGGTGAGGCACTGGAACAGGTTGCCGAGGGAAGTTGTGGATGCCCCATCCCTAGAAGTGTTCAAGGCCAGGTTGGATGGGGCTTTGAGCAACCTGGTCTAGTGGGGGGCGTCCCCGCCCATGGCAGGGGGCTTGGATCTAGATGATCTTGAAGGTCCCTTCCAACCTCAACCATTCTATGATTCTATGATTTGTGGATCCACTGAAATGAGGACCCACACTGCATGCCAAATGCTTCCCATGGGAAGAGCAGCCCCCAGTTTAAACCTTCGTGAGAAGCTGTGGTGCTGCTGGCCGGTTGCCTTTTACTGTGGGTTTAGCACAACGACCTCCAAGTGCTCGAGCGCCAGCCTAAAGCTGCGGCATCCCAGCGTCGGTGGGTGCCGAGGGATTGCTCCTCGGTGTTGGCAGTGGCGGCAGGGGGGGATGGTTGTGCGGAGCAGTGGCTCAGTGGCCATTGAAGCCGTCTTAACGCT
>NW_009647828.1:4628909-4649846 GCF_000708025.1 Charadrius vociferus
CGGGGCCACGCGCGTTCGCAGGGCGAATCGGGGGAGCGAGCCGGTTCCATCCCCCGAAGGACCGAGACGCCGGAGCGGTTAAATGGAGGAGGAAGGCGGCAGGGGGGAAGCTCGGGGATGGTGACGTGAAAAAGCTCCGCGGCGTTTTAAGCCCGACGAGGCGGGGTGGAAGGAAGGCCTCGGTTGGACGGGGCACCGGGAGGGAAATGGCTCTTCCCGGTGAGTTGCGCCGGGGTCGCTGCGGGCGGTTGGGGTCCGGATGGCGAGGTGAGGGTCGCACAGATGAGAGGAAATGTCGTCCGCCGGGAAAAACGGGAAGGAAAGAGTCCGAATGTATGCGGTGGGTTGGGATTTACAGCGGGGGCCAGCTCTTTCCGTGCGTTCCTCTCCCTTGCCCCTTTGCCGATTTAATTACAGTTTTTGCTATCTCGGCGGGTACTGAGGAGAGCAGTGATTTTACGGCTGAAGAGCAGAAGGGATGGGTACCCAGGGGCACGGTGGTTTTATAGAAGAGGGAGCAGAAGTAGATCCTAGGTACCAAAAAAAAAAAAAAAAAAGGCTTGGAAAAAGGCAGGGAGGTGTTTCAGAAGTAGGGAAGACCAAGTGAAAAAGGTGGGATTTTGGGGGTGATGATGAATAGCGAAGAGGGAAGAGCAATGGAGATGGTAAGGAATGGTGGAAGTGTCTTCAAAGTCAGGATGCTGGCCTGGAGCAGTCGGAGGGAGCTGGCCCCAAGGACTGGGAGATAGGGCTGATGTAATAGCTGTAGTGCCCGCCAAACAGGAAAATGTGAGCGGCTGCCTTTAAATTGATGATCGAAGGGCTGCCGATACAGGAGAGAGAGAAATCTCAGTGATCGGGGTAGCCAGTGAGGGGTTTAAGTGTCTCGACAGAAAAAGAGAAGGATTCGGATGAGTGTAGTGAGTGCCATAACCTTAAAAATGCTAAGTCTTTTAAATAATTTATATTAATGCTGGGCATTTAAATCTAATTTGCTTTTATTGTTCATTGTTTATTTATGTTGTTTATTCACTTTGCTGCTCCAACAGTAAAAAGCATTAGGCAATTTCACTTTTGTTTCCAATCACTTTCACTCCTTGGCTGTCAGGTACTTTCATGATGTCATGATGTTTGGGTTGCAAATGCTGCAGGGAAGTGTTTAACTCCAAACAAACTGTATTAACCAACTTCAAATGTCATGGAAACACTTCTCATACCAACAGGCTTTGCAACATTTTTCCTTTTTTTTTTTTTTTTTCCTTCTAAATTCTCTGAATTCTTTTGGAGAGGGTTTCAGCTGTAGCACTTTTTTATTTTATATTTTGAAGAAAACAGCCTTTTTGGACAAGACTTAATTTCTTCAAGCTTAATAGATTAGTTACTAGAATGTCAGTTGTCATTAACAGCGTTTGTAATGATTGTGAAACAAAACATGAGGAGGAAACTAGATTACAAAGGAAACATTATCAGATTATTTTACTGTGAGCTCCTTACGTCACTAGGATTGGAGTTCATGGGAACTTTTTCTGACTTTGCAAACAGAAGCCAACAGCTAAATTATTCTACCTGTGATTTTTAGTTGCAATGGGGCAATCAGCATGTTTTTTTGGTACAGAATTACTGATTGAAATTCTGGAAGCCTGTTTGAATTATCAGTATTAAGAAGTTGGTTGCTGCAAAATTACTATCCTGTGAAATGAAAGCAAAGGTACATGAATTAAAATTGCTCACAGCCGTAGAATATTGTTCTTTTTAGAGGGCAAGCCTTGGAAGATGTTCTTTTATTCTTTTGTGCGCTGGGTTGCATGCGTGGTACATCTGTGTAATCAGAAGCATAGCGTTCATCTCTTCTGTGGCCTGACAGCTGAAGTCAAATTGTTCATAGTCATGTCACTATAGATAGAATTATAATAACTTTTTAGATTAGCTGCCTTCGTACTGAAAAGGTTCTCTGAGCAACCGTGTAAAATATCGTTAGTGAAACTGTTACTAGAATTTATGAAGCAATCTTTCTCAGTTCCCATTGTAATTGAATTTCTCCAATTGTCTCTTTTTTCAGGAGACCTCATGGAAGGAGAGCTTTATTCTGCTCTCAAGGAGGAAGAGGCCTCTGAATCGGTTTCCAGTACAAACTTTAGTGGTGAAATGCACTTCTATGAGCTTGTAGAAGACACAAAAGATGGGATCTGGCTGGTACAGGTATAGAAATTTGATCATATGTTTTTATATATTTATGACATCCAAAAGGATGGATATTATCCAAAAGGAGGAATTTATGAGGGTAGTTAACTAGTAGTAGAAGTGTGTAACAGAGATGGTAACAAAGATAAACCACATCAGGGAGTTCATAAGGAATAAATCTGTTCAAAAAAACCCAAGAAAGGCTGAAAGTGAGAGTTCCTATACAGGCAGGAAAAAAACCCAAACCTATTATTTGGTGGATTGGTTTTTGAAGGCCAGGTACTTTAGAACCAGAAAAAAAACAAAGCGGCACACACTTCAGTACGCAGACTGTGCAAGTACTTGGCCCTGGTATTGTAAGAGCTTGTGTAATGTGTGAAGTATGTGCATTAAGTGTAGATGCTCCCAGCTGGCACAGGAGAGGTGCCTCTGGTGTTGCTCTTCCTTTTGGATGCGTTACATGCTCAGACCCAAACAGTTTAAGTTTTTGTTTATCTAAGGGCCTTAGAGCACTTTTAAAATCTCTGTTGCCTCTTCACAAAGGCAAGATCTCAGTGTGCTACTTCCAAGGCTAGCAGGCTGCTTCTACAACATTCCAGAGGCTTAAAGTTAGCCTTCCCCTGAACCTTGTGGACCCACTGATTTTTAGGAAACATTTAGGAAAAGAAAGACAGACTTTTGCAAATAGGATTCTGAAACAATTTATCATCACTCTTGAGAACATAAGTAATCTACGCCAACGTGAAAAAATGCTTTTCTGCATCAACTTCTCTATTGAGAAGAGATATTTTTTTAGGCATAACTCCTCTGCTAACAGCCACATCAGGCAATCAAAATTTTCCACCAGACAATTAATTGTTCAGTTGACAGCTCTTCTGCCTGGTTTGTCTGGTCTCCTTGCTTCATGTTTTCTAGCTAAACAGATTATCAAGATGTCATGACTTCTTGTTATTAGACCTGCACTATCACAACATCAGATCTCACCCTAAAATAGACAATGAGAGGACAGACTACCTTCACCATGAAAATGGCATTTCTGTTTTGGGAAAGATGTATTTGGAGCTTACTGAATGTAAGTTTCAGGTTTAAAACATACAGAAGGGGATTCTTCAAGCAGAGAGGGAGCGTTGAAAGGAAGTTTACACATCTCCAAGCTAGTTGACAAATATGAGCATGAACATGCCATGAAAAACCTTCCCTCCTCCCCATGAAGCTCAAGAGAGTAAATTATGGTAGTTCTCTGTTGTCTGTTGCTTGCAGAATTTTAACCGTAATATATTTTCAGCTAGCTTCATAATAGCAGATCAGATGGGCTGCGTTTTGATATCTCTAGTGTGATGAATGTTGTCACCATTCTGGGAATATTTGCACAGCTATTCAGTTGGTCACAATAGCTGTGGAAAAAAAAATTAGTGGAATTTACTGAATAATTTACTTGCTGACTGCTATTTGTCAGTTTCTCTATAATAAAAACCACTAGACGTCAATTTTTTTTTCATTCTTGCCTTTTGAATTTTCATCACTTTGAGTTTTGATTTGCTCCCTTCCTCACCATAATTCCCGCCTGGATAACTCTTGTGCTGGATTCTTCATGTCCTTTCACAGGTTTTTCCCAGGTTCTTTTCTTAGACCTCATCCCTCCAAAGCTGTTTTTTATTGTCACTTCCCTGTTCTAATTCTTGATTACTCTCCCTTGCCTGTTCTCCTTTACCGTTAGACATCCCATGGAAACTTTACAGCTAATTAATCAGCTTGATGCCTAGGCAGGGGGCAGCAGGAGAGTGAGGATGCTTCATGGATGGATTTGGTGACCACTTACAAGGTCAGAGCATTCCCCTGCTCTGTTGTTCCTACTGGCTGTGAAGCAGAAAGGATCTCCAGATCCTTTTCAGGATCATGACCATGAATTTCTGTTCCACAGCAGCTGCTGGAAAACAGTAGAGGGAGAGGAACAGTTTTGCCTCAGCTAGCACAGTGGATGTTGGTTGAGTTGGTTTTGAAGACTTTATGATGATGTATGGGAGGATGGGGACTCTGAAGATGATTTTTATTTTCCAGTGCTCATAAATGAAATTTCTGGGGTGGCACAGACCGGTAATGTGATAATGTGATAGCCATCACTGTCTGCAGAGAAACCCAAAGGAAAAAGAGGAAACAGTTATTATTTCTGGATATGTTTGACAAAAATTCAGATGTAAATTTATCATTTAGAGCCAGCAAGATGAATTCCTTGAAGAAAGTCAAAGTCCATACACAAGGAAACAGTGTTTTGTGACTTTGTTTCTTTATTTTCTGGAAATCCACATGCAAAGCATCCAGGTTCATTAGTAGTTTGTTTATCAGTGTAGCTGTTCACAGGTGCCCTCTGCTTCTACGCGGAACTTCCGTGAAGCCACAGACAGCAGCATGTTCTTTCTCCTGTTAGCTCATGATCTTATCACCTTTTCTTTTATGCCTTTCATCGTGCTTGCCAGCTGCTGTTATGCACTTCTTTGGCTGTCAAGGAGAATGAGTGGTAGTTTCTAGAGCTGCCTCTCTTGTTGGTAAAGGAGTAACATGCAACGTTCTTGCTTTTCCAGACTGTGCCATTGCTCATGCTCTCTGGTTAGTCTCTAGAGGCCTGTCACATCCAACGATGTCATAGTCGTTATGACTTTTTAAAAACATACAGTAAATTATCTGCAGATAAAATCCTCTTCGAAGGAAGTTAAAATCTAAATTAATGTATATTTTTATTTTAAAAATCCCTACTGTAACATAGTGGTAGACAGAAGTAAAGGGAACTTTCTTCCTGACATTGAAGCAGGAGGATAATGATTTTGATCATGTCTGGTAGAGGTGCAAAAGACATTATTACAGATATAAAATGTTGCAGTCTATTCTGCATCTCAGCTTCTTGTTCAAGTGCTGTAGTCACAGAGCAAGGGATGTGCCTGCAGGATTTTGGTGGTGGTTCGTTCCTCCTCTCCTCCTGTCCTCCTCTCCTCCTGCCTGTACGATGAATAATTTTCATATTTGCCTTTTTAATTTTGCCAGGTGATCCGTTGTTGTCACTGCAAGGAAATTAAGTAGAAATACAAAATTCTTTTAAAATACATCACTCTGTATTTTTGTCTTTTCCAGTAGCCCTTCAGGATCATTTACCACAGGATACCTGATTTTAACTTTCAGTATCCTTCTTGAGAGTCTTCGTATCCAGTCAAGGGTGCAGAATACCATCAGCTAGAATTAATAGTTCTCATATTGCCTGCATATCCGTGTTAATTCATTACAGAAGCTCATTTATTCTCAACCTCTGACTTAACTGACAGCTTAACTGAGCTGTTCAGATTGGTGCGTAGATCACCCCACCTCCCTGGAGAAACGACACGTAATTTTGAGGTGGTTAATTTTTGCATGCTATGATGGATGTAGTCTTCTGTCTTTGCCTATTTTGATCTAATTTCTCACGGTCTCTTTCTCAGAAAAGAAAAGCAAAAAATTTTCAGACACCTTTAACCCATATGGATGGATTCTGCACCAGTTGTCAGTTCTTAGGAAGGAGCGACTATGCGGAAATTCAGTTTCATCAGCACAATGCCGAATAATAAACAGAGAGTGAGATGTCTCAGAATTAATAAAAGTACAGACAGTCATGCAGAAACTTATCGATGTTATCTGGAATAATTGGGCTTTTTGCCCTGCTTCTAATAAATAACTCAACAGTCCATTTATAATTAATTGTATTTCTAAATGAGAATTGTCCAAATATTTTTACTTCTGTTTTATATATGGGAGGATAGTTTGCAACATAGCTGTTGATTATAAAGAGTTGTATGAAAGGCACATAAGAAGCTATTGATTATAATAGACCAGGGTTTTGAACCTTTGTATCTTTCTGGATTCCTAAAAATCTTCCAGCGAGTGCATGGACTCTTTACAGTAATATCAGGCTTCCTTTGCTCAGTTACCCTCTGCAGGCGCTGCGGGGAAGTTCTTGGACCTCCAGGGGTCTGAATATCTCAAAATGGAAACTGCCGAACCAGATTGACAATATTTGCATACATACAACCTTATCAGTTCATTAAATAAGTTAGAAATCAGATTAGATTAGATTTTGCCTGGGGCAAAATCACACATTTTTTTTCCAATTCAAATGTCAGTACTCCTTCATGCGGAGACTGACTTGTGGAGACTGGGCGAAGATTGACCATTCCCAAGGGAACCACCTGTACGTGTGTGTGTATGCAGTGGGAAATGGTGTTTGTTATTTAAAAGGTTTTGTTCTTCCTAATGGTTTAAAGCCTGTCACAGAGTCTTAGTGCCCAAACTTGATGAGCACTTGGTGGTGGTGTCTTTGTGGCTAAGCCGTAAATCCAAGTTCTGACTATTCGCGCATATTTGAAATTGTGTGCTCTTGGTATGAGCAGGTGTGCCTGACACCTGGTGTCCTGGCTAAATTCCATCTTAGATAATGCCTGAGCTTCCCTTGGCGCTTTCATTTGGATTCAGTTTTCTCTTCCTTTCATGGCACATACTCCTAACCCATAAAGGCTGAGAGACGCTGCCAATGTGAATATTTTTCCATCACACAAAAGTATATATAAAAAACACATGTGCATCACTTAGCTCGGAGCTTCTGCTGTATTGTGATGAGCTCACGATTCCGCCTTCCTGCTTTGATTTCTTTTTTTAGTGTTTTTCCCGTCTCTGGTGCAATGTATAAAACACAAGTGGAATGGCTCTTAATCCAACTAGCGGGGCACAAGGGCTGTCGAACGTGCAAAGTAGACAGTTCATCGGGATGTTTTTCCCTTTAGTGTTACTGAGGTTACTTCAGGTTCCCGAGGCTGTTAGAAGCAGTAATAACTAGTTTTAAGGGCTGATTTTAAAATGTCCTCTTTGAAAAAGCTGTCGGTCAAGGGTGTTCAGGTTCTGTGGGAAGTTATCCTTGCATTTACTGTGGTCTGCAAAGTACTCGGGTTGCTGCAAGTTGGAGTGGAGGCAACTTGTGAGAAGTGTTGTTTTCATTCCAGAGGGTATACTTGGTCTTGTGCACGGTACATTGTAGGGATTATTCCCCATTTAAAAAATACTAGTTAATCCTATTTTAGTACCTTTGCTGTCAGGATATGTGTAAGCTCCTCCCTCCATCATGCTGTAATTCTTCCTATGCATCAAATGGTTAATACGTTTCTTTCCTCTGTATGCCTTAACTAAAGGACAAAGGAGAGAAAATAATTGAAGGAGCTACAATTGGTTGAAACATCGAGAGTTGAAATACCATGAAGTGTTGCTTGTTCTGCACGCGTCCATCTCTGACTCATTCTCATGCCTTGTTATATTTGAACATTTTTAGTTGTGAGTGAGCTTAAAAACGGAGACCAAATCTTGTTACAGTGACCTGTTTCGAAATCTCTACATACCTGTCTAAAAGGGATTGAACAATGCCTGGTTTAAATGAACAGAAAATAGCAGAATGCTCAAATAAGGCTGCTATCATGTTATGCTCAAGTACTGCTGGAGTACCAGAGCAGGAATCTGTCTTTGCGTATCACATTGCTACTGCAAACTCTTTAGCAGGAGCAGTGTTTCCTTGAACCACTTGTCCCATCTTTTCTGGTATTTTGAGTTTGCATGTTTCATACAATAATTTAAAAAAAATCCTTAATGGTAACTGGGAAATTAAGGAGGAACTGCATCAATGCCAGTTATGAAGTAGATATTGCGATATCTAGGTATCTACCTGAGACACTTTTTGGTTTGGATTAAGCAAGAGCGGCAAAGTGTCTTGCTGACATTGTCCTGTTTTTTTCCAGCTGTTTATATCTTTCTGTCTCCAGGGTGTTTGTTCTTAAAGTCTGTTTGCTTCTTTAATGTCATAACTATGACTACTTTAACTTATAGATCAAAACGATTCTATTAATTACATTCTCAGTTGGCCTCTTTTGGGACAGTTCTGTCTAATTCAAAGTCAGGAGAACTCTTCGAATGCAAAAGCTACCTATGCAAATGCCTGTTGAAATCATCAGGATTTTGATGATATCAGTATCATATGTCCCTAGATGAATTCTATTTGAACTTTGTTTTATGTGGTAGCTCCAAGCTGCCTTTTTAGGCATTAATAGAAACTAAACAAGAAGACTCAATCAGAAGATGTAAAAATAAAGGAGATTTCCAAACCCTCATCTTTCCATTTTTACTTTGCATATCTTGGTGGCATAACTTACCTGCAGTATTCCACAGTTGTTGGTTGAGAATCTCCTCACCCTTTGGGATTTGGTGTGGTCCTCCCAAATTCACAGATGGAGTACAAAGAAACTTGTGTCTGAGACTTCAGAGGAAGTTTGTGGATGGATGCTCAGTGAGGACCTGGCCCTCTCTCTAGCATCTTTTTCCACTAATGAAGCTAGTAATTCGTATATAGAGATGGTAATTCAGACCCTGAAGTCAGAGCCAGTCCTCTGGCCTGGGTTAGGTGTAGATGAGGGAGCAGATCTATTTCGTGATGTGGGATTGTTAAATGGCAGGGTTACTTTGATCCTATTGGATTCTCTTAGTCCATTAAGATGATTAATGGATTAATTGGGTTATCTTCATTGTCTTATTGTCACTCTGACATGTGATATGATGCAGATTGTGAACACAGCTAATAATAAGAAAAGCTTGAAGGGTTTGTGTTCCTCTAAACATGGTGTTTGTTTCTCAGCTGTGCTAGCTGATCTCATAAAAGATAGCTGCTTCGATGAGCTTTGTCTTTATTTCTTTAAAATGAGATAGAGCATA
The DNA here is from genome assembly GCF_000708025.1 of Charadrius vociferus. NCBI lineage: Eukaryota > Metazoa > Chordata > Aves > Charadriiformes > Charadriidae > Charadrius > Charadrius vociferus. The sequence continues at coordinate 4,637,856 of NW_009647828.1, forward strand.
TGACTGAAAGGGACCTTCTTCTTGATGATTGAGTTCAGCTCTCTACTAGACTGTGGAGTATGTGTTTATAAAATATCTTGTTGTCTGTCTTTAATCTTAAATTGTCTGCGTCTAATACTCCTATTGACTGTTCTCTTCTTGGAAACATGTATCTGACTTCTGGCCTAAGCGTATTCATGGCTAATTTGTTCCTATTGTGCTTAAATTGACATCGCCCTTTAGTTTCACTGACTCCTAATGTCTACCCCACTACTCCCAGTACAGGAGATCAATCAACCAGTTTGTTTTGTCAGGCATAATATATCCCGGGCTTTGCTTATTTCACAGCCAGTTAATATTGATGGCTCATAGTTCCTTTTGGATCAACTAATAGACCCAAGCTTTTCCTCCTACCGCTGTTTCTAACTGGTGAACTCCCCGAGTGTCCTGTCATTATTGAATTCAATTTCATTTCTGACACTCTGCATTACAAGATTTGTGCAGCTCTTTCTGTATAGCGTTATAATCCTCTTTTGTACATAGATGTGCTTCCCAAATTTATGTCATCTGCAAATGGCTTTGGGAGACTTCAAGTTTCTTCAGGAAGAGCATTAATAGGAATATATGCTGAATTGAGCTCGAAGGCAAATCTATTAAGAAGTCTGTTAGCACTTTTTTGGCATTTGGATGTTTTCTTGCCTTAGCCAATTTCTTACTCACTATAAAACTTTTTTTTTTTTTAACTCACTATAAAAATTTATCTCCAGTTCTCCTGAAAATTTTCCATGTGGTACAGTACTAGATATCCTACGAAAGTACAGAACAGGTAATACGTTCCCTTTTCTTGAAACTCAGTTCTTTTCCTCCAGGAAAAGATGGATTTTTAACTCTCAACTTAATCGGGAATGAAGCATCTTTAGTAATTCCATGCTGAAAAAGGGTGGAAAATTCAACGTCTCTGCATCTTTAAAATTTGTTCTACAGTTTTGCATACTGTTGAGATCAAACTGGTGGGATAATTTTTTTCATTCTTTCTTAAATATAGTTACTAATTTGTTATTCTCCTGTCAAAATGTAAATTACTCTGAAAGCATTTTTATTAAGAAATCTTTGCAGGGTCATGTGCAATTTTGCATGCTTATTGTATTACAGTTCTGGGATGGAGATTACCTGCTTACTCTGATTTAAGTCCATGAAGTTATTTTTGTTTCCATCTTCAGGTGATACAGTCTGTTCCCATAAACTCGCTAACCTGTCCATGGCCAGCCAGCTCTTCTTCATTGAAAACTGAGTCAGAGCATTCATTCCATTTTAAAAAGAAAATTATCTTACGTTTCTATCCTGTCTTCACTGTATGGTGATCCTGCTGCTTTCCCCCCTATTCTATTCTTATTCATAGGACTGAAAAACCTTTTGGTGCAGCTTGTAATATTCTTTGTCTGGTCTAACTCAAATTGCTCGTTTTTTCTTACTTTTTTATTTCCTGCATATCTTTCTTTGCTAGCTCTTCGGTTTGACCTTTTTTCATTCCTTGTAGATTCTCAAACTACTTCTAACATCTTCTTGGAAGAGCTTGCTAGGGAGAAGAGCAGGGCTTGACAACTTCTTCCCCCCCCCTGCTTGAAATAGAAAATCCTGATAGCTTTAACACCTTGGATTTGAAGAATTTCCAGACCTCTTTCGCATTCAAATTCCTGGTCTCTTCAGTCACAGGTTTCTAATGTAAATTTCTTAGCTTATCAAAATTCACACTTCTTAAATAAAATCTGTTACAAGTGTTTGCAAGTTATCTTTAATTTAAACTGAATTACAGGGTGATTGCTTAACCTGCAGTATTTTCTCAGGCTCTCTCATCCACAGAGATGATGACTACTTTCCAAAATACAAACCCCTGACTCTGTGTAGTAAACGCCCAATGTTGTAAGTGGGTGTTGTCCACAAGAAGCAGCTGCAAGGGACATGTTTATTTGGGGTTTTTTTTTGACATAATGACATAAAAAAATCACAAGCCGAAGAAATTTTACAAAGCTTCGGTGTGCAAGCCATAGTAGGTTTCTCTAGAACTGCTAGTTCTGTTGTTGTCCTGCAGTATAAATAACTTTCTCCAAGTGGAAAGACTTCTTCATAGGAAGGGAATTAAATTGTCATTAAAAAATCTGCCAGTACAAACAGGCAGATGCCAGTAAAACATATCAGTGACTGTGTTTGCAACAACTCTCCTTCTCTTGACGCTTAAAGTGAATATTGCAATATTGGACAGAAGAAACAGCTGAGCAGGATCAGTTCTCCTGCACATAACATTAGCATATTCTCAACAACTGTGCTAGGCTTTTTCAGAACATGCACATAGAATTTTGGAAGCAACCAATCTCCGAGTAGTTGTACCAAAGACTAACCCAGTTACCAACATTTTACTTTTATACTTACTAATAAAATGTAGTGATTCCTTACTATGTTGGGATGAATTTATCATACCATAGTAGCTCTGAGGATATATTGGCATTAAGGTGTCTTCAGGAACGTGGTGTTTTTAGTTGAAGTACATGAAAGGCAGTTTAAAATATCAAAGTAATTGCTTCAGTTACATTGGGTGATGTAAAGAAGTCTCAATAATACAACAGATTTTCCCAGATGGTTGTCTTGGTGCTTGAAGGTTATGTTTAGCTAATCAAAAAGCCTTTTCTATGTGATGTGCGTGTTTTGAGAATACCTTGAGGGATTCTTATCTAGATGTTCACCTCTGGTTTTATTTAAACATGTTGGCCTCAGTGGAATGGGAGTATAATCTGTAACTTCATTTTAACTTTGTTTCCCTTTGTAGAATGTTCGGCTTAGTGAATTCTCTTATTTAAAGTTTCTGAGAGGATGCTACTTACCACAAAGCAGATAATATTTTTGAGTCTCAAAGGCCAGACACGCTTTCCAGCTCTGTGTCTCAGCCTGTACACAGAGAACTGTTAATCATGGTGACAACCTAACTTCCAGAGGAATGCTGACATTTCAGCTTATTAAGTCAGAAAATGATCGGGAGAAGTTTAATGGTGGGTAAACAAACACCCAACAAATGGAAGTTTCAAAACTTAATTTAAAAATGTATTTTAAGTGGTTGCCAATCAGCTTGCAGAAGCATGTGAGGCATTTCTAAAATAGAAACTGTGATGGCTCGTGGAATAATGCATGATCAGTCATGTCATTCAAAATTACCTGTCAACTGCTGGCAGGCAGGTTTCCCTTTTTCCCTGTTTTTTTCCATTTTTGCTTTTTTTTTTTTCTTCCTTGGACAACTGCAAGTCAGAGGACGAGTGCTTATTCTTTGTCATTCATGTCTGCAGAAGCTTATGTCTAGGTAACCTGAAGTACTACTTTAATATGCTAGGTTAGAACAAATTAGACCTTGGGCTATATCACAGTGAATTATCATCCTGAAATGGCAGATGGGACATTGGAGTTGGTGGAACAGTCACGTAAAGTTACAGAGTGAGTCACTGGCAAAGCTGAAAGGAGTCAAGATTTTTAGGCATTATTCGGGAGTTTAATCGCTAGTTTCCACCGCTTAGAAATGGCTAGCAGAAATTAGAAACAGTCTAATCTGGTACCAGGTACATACATTCCAACTCATTTTACTTGCTCTGAGACATTTTTTTGGTATGTTGTGGGTTTTCATAGAGCACTGTAATAAAATAATGGTCTTTTTACTGCAAAGAAGAGGAACCTGCTGCACCCTCTTCCCTTCTCCCCTGCTATGAACTGGTTGATGATAGTTTTGTTATTTTCACAAGATTTTTGTTAACTACCACTGATTTTAGTATCTTTACAGGTACTTAAAATGATGATACACTTCTGTCTTCCTGCAGAAACTGTATTTCTGTCTTAGAGCTTCACTCTTCAAAGACATTTAGTGTGATTACTGGTTGTATATACCTACTCTGTGTTCTAAGAGAAGGGGAAAGCAGTACCAAGGGTGACTAGATCTCTGTTTTCATGAAAGTTGCTCTTTATTTCAGGAAGCAAACTTACTGCAATACTAAATTTTGATTTCCTTTTGGCAATAGGTCATAGCAAACGACAGAAACCCACTGGTGGGTAAAGTCCACTGGGAGAAAATGGTGAAGAAAGTATCAAGATTCGGCATACGTACTGGCACTTTTAACTGTTCCAGTGACCCCAGGTATATTCTTAAAGGATTATCTAAATCCCAAGAATATCTTAAGGCTCAGCTGCGGTCTAGCAGCAGGGCTTGCTGTGTTGTAAAAGTAGCTGTGACAGAAGGTGGCTTTATTCATGGTTTTATCTCTACCGAAGTCTGTTCAAAATTCTCTATTACATTATTTATCAGCATCATAAACACAGATCTGCAGCTTCCTAAAGCACCACATGGGCAATACATGATTAGACTATGTGGAGCGTAATACAGCAATGGAAGGGAATGAATAGGAGTTCGGCCTTAGAGTCCAGGCATTTGGGGACAAGAACTGTGCTTGCTTAGAACAAAGCTGAATATATGTAAGAGAAGCATATCAGTTGTAGAGTTGTTATATTGCCATCTGGAAAGGAGAAACACAGGTTAGCATGAACCTCGCAAACAGTGCCTGCTTCTCAGGATTACTGACAAATCCTGTTCCCTGACAAGTGTGTGTATGTTTATATGTAAACTTGCACACACCCTTTGACAACATACAGTGTGCTATGCAGGATTCACTGTTGTTTGCATATGATTTCGAACAAGGAAGAAGAGCAGAGCCAAAGAAGCTATTAATAATTCTCTGCTGCTGTAAAAAGAAATTTTTTTTAACATTTTGTTGGAAGCATTTGCTTCACATGACAGGAAACTTTGTCTAGAATTCCAGTGGTCTGTATGGATACGGACATGTCTTACACAGCTTAGGTCCTAAATGTTTATAGAAATCTCAAAGTTAATCATAAGAGAAAATTCTTAGTTTGCAGTGCTTATGCAAAATAATCTTGTATAATCAAAACACTGGTATTTGAACATCTTAAAAATTTGGCAGTTTCTCTTTGCATAGCTCCTAACTAGTCTTAATGTTATGATCAAATATTATCTTTTCAATTAATTTTTACCTAATACAAGAAATGTTTTGTTGGGCAAACTCTTGTGAATAGTTTTCATCAGGTTGCAGCTGAAATTCAGAAGAACACTGCACGCTACAGTAGTATGATACTTTTATTAGTAGGGTAATATCTTACGGCTCCTTCTAAAAATGTTACATGCAGATTCATGAGATGGCAAGTTGTAATTGTCTAAATGTATGTTGATAGACCAAAACCAGAGAGGACATAGGTAAGATGGCTAGTGAATGAGGCTGGTGGCCACTATTTCATGTGCAGGGTTCTCGGAGACAGTTTGCATGCCTTTTGGCTCTGTAATGTTTTGTTTGTTGAAACTTGCCAGATATTTGCTAAAAGGAGGATTAGATAAATTGGGTGGCATAGTGATGCTGATACAAAAGATGCATGAGGGAAGGGATCTTCTGAGTCACCAGGCTCATCTCATAATTACCGGGGTCTGGGCCATGACTTGGGGTTCAGCCTTGAAGAGCCTCTTCTTTTAGGTATGGATTTGGAGTTCATCCCATCTCAGCACTCTGCCTGCCAGACAGCAGGGGGTATTCTTTTAGCCAAAATCATCCAGTAGCATGTTTCTGCTTCCTCCTCCACCAGGTTTGTTGTGAGCTCTCTCACCACACCTCTTAGCCTGTCTGCATCCTTCCAAAATGGCCCCAGTAGGAAGTGGACACTTGTCAGCATATTTAAAGCAACTGTGAACAGACCAATGCCTTGTTAACTTCACCTCACTGCTGCTTGGCAAAACTAGGATGGAAGGAAGCTCTGGAAAAGTTATCTGCAGGCTCGGGAAAGCTGTGGGACATTGAATTAGATCGTAACGGTTATCTTCCTGGCTGGAAGGCCATGGCTGGAAGACCATGGAAAAATAGCTTCTATTACTAATGCTTTATAGTGAAGAGTCAGCTTGCACATTTTTAAAATCCAGTTACAAAGCATGAATGACTCTAATGTATGGCCTTGTTTACTATAATGACCCATGAAAATTAACACTATTCCTCTTCCTGTTTTATAAATACACCTCTCTACAACATATCTGTAAGATAGATGAACAAATGTATTGTAAGAATAAATACACTTTGCCAGAGAATATTGGGTGCCTGTATTTCCTACTGTTATATGTAAAGATTCCCGGGTGCTCAGCATGTCTCATTTTTGGGCTCATAACAGAAATTTACTGACTGCAACTCCAGGGGTATGAAACTCTGTAATCTAACTTGCCATTTTCTTTGTAGGTACTGCAGGAGGAGGGGTTGGCTGAAATCCACTCTCATTATGTCGGTTCCGCAAACCAGTACCTCCAAGGGAAAAGTAATGCTTAAGGAATACAGCGGACGCAAAATCGAAGTGGAGCACATTTTCAAATGGATCACAGCCCATGCTGCTTCTCGGATCAAAACCATCTACAACTCTGAACATTTAAAAGAAGAATGGAACAAAAGTGACCAGTACCGTGTGAAAATATACCTGTTTGCCAACCTTGACCAGCCTCCGGCATTCTTCTCTGCACTAAGTGTAAAGTTTACTGGAAGAGTAGAGTTTATTTTTGTGAATGTGGAAAACTGGGACAATAAAAGTTACATGGCAGAAATTGGTATCTACAAGACACCATCATACATACTTAGGACTCCCGAGGGAATTTACAGGTATGGAAATAACACTGGTGAATTTATATCTCTACGTGCCATGGATTCATTTTTGCGCTCGTTACAACCAGAAGTTAATGATTTATTTGTTTTAAGCTTAGTTTTGGTTAATCTGATGGCTTGGATGGACCTGTTTATTACACAAGGTGCTACTATAAAGCGTTTTGTGGTTCTTATAAGCACTTTAGGGACGTATAATTCATTATTAATTATTTCCTGGCTACCCGTGTTAGGTTTTTTGCAACTACCTTACTTAGACAGCTTTTATGAGTACAGTTTAAAACTCTTCAGGTACTCTAACACAACTACTTTGGCTTCTTGGGTGAGAGCCGATTGGATGTTCTACTCTTCGCATCCAGCCCTCTTCCTCAGCACGTACCTTGGTCATGGTTTACTAATTGATTACTTTGAGAAGAAAAGAAGACGCAATAACAACACCGATGAAGTAAATGCTAATAATCTGGAGTGGCTGTCAAGCCTGTGGGACTGGTACACCAGCTACTTGTTTCATCCCATTGCTTCTTTTCAACACTTTCCTTTTGACTCAGATTGGGATGAAGACCCGGATTTGTTCTTAGAGCGGTTGGCCTTCCCCGATCTCTGGCTTCATCCTCTGATACCAACCGATTACATAAAAAACTTACCGATGTGGAGGTTTAAATGCCTTGGCGTCCATTCTGATGAGGAAATGCTGGAAACTTTTCCAGACAGCGAAAGTGACTCTGACAGTGACAACAAAGAGGTCTTCAGTAGTGAAAAAGAAGTCTCGGAGGACGATGACCTAAACACGTTTCATAGCCGCAGTGAAGGAGAGCCTCGGTGCGGTGCCGAGACCTGTTCGTGTGCCAATAAATATTGTCATCACGAGCCATATGAACGGAAAGCGAGATCCTACGGCTCGTACAGCACCGCAGGTGACATGGAGCCGGATTGGTCAGTCTGGCCTTCCGAAATGTTGCACTGTACAGAATGTGTTGTGTGTCTAGAAAATTTTGCAAACGGTTGTCTGCTCATGGGCTTGCCGTGCGGCCACGTGTTCCACCAGAATTGCATCGTGATGTGGCTGGCCAGTGGGCGACACTGCTGCCCCGTCTGCAGGTGGGCTTCATACAAAAAAAAGCAGCCATACACACATCCGCAGCCTTTGTCGAGTGATACCCCTTCTTAGCTGTGTGCTGATGTCCTTTGTAAGCTTTCAGGATATTACTGCTTGCCTTTTAAATGTTAGTCACTTAAAAGATTATGTGGTTTGAAGTTTTAGTTTAAATGTTAGTGCAGTGAACTAAAATATACACGATGGTAATGTTAACGACAGAATCATTTGGTTGCCTTGTATGTTGAACTGAACGCATACTTATCGTACAATAACAACTTCTTTCCAACATCTGGAAACTTGATGCTGTTTTTGTAAGCACAAAAATCAAGCCTACAATAGAAGTGTATTCCAGCAAACGTTTACAAGTTAGGATGTGGGTGAAACTGAAATTCTAATCGGAGACAATTGCTTAATTTAAGTGTTTCTTATTTTAGAGTCTGTTCAGCACATCTTTGTTGAATAATGTATGTTGTAAGACAGTACCATTTAAAAAGAAATTGGTGAAATAAATTATTTTAAAATGAGATTTGTAATGTTAATTGTTTTGATAAATATTTTGTGTGTATGGTTACGGATGTCTTGCTGGTCTGATTTATCTGTGAAGACAATAAAAATATAACACAGCTTTTGTGACTAATAAATCATCTTCTACTCATGCAGGAATTCATTGCTCCAGTGTGAGCCACTGGCCAAGTGGAAGGCAATGGTGTTGCACTGAGAACTTCTTCCCACTTCTTCCTTCACAAGTCCTCTGCATTGAGGTGCTGCTTTGCTTGACCAGTGGTTTTCCAATTGATTACAAACTGCCTTATCAGACAGAGCCCCTCTTCTACCAGTTGTCTCTCCAGCACCCTCATCTGCAGACATCTAGGAAGACTTTTAGGGTCGCTCATCTACAGCCTCAAAGTAAACCTTTGTGAAGTAACAGAATATTGTCACTCAGTGACAAAAGTGGCTTGTAAAGGTAAAAATTGCCAGACTCCAACTGCTGGTATTTTAAAGGGATTTCTGATTTCTTGGAGAAAAGTGATGGTTGTTTGATACCATAAAAAAAAAAAAAGTCTGTTGTTTTCTTTATATTTCGTATGAAACCGTTGTTTTGGTTGTACCTTCCAGAAATTTTCAGAAAATTCAAAGAGGAAATGTTGGTTGAAAAGAAAAAAAAAAAAGGAGGGGGGGGGAGGGGGGCAGAGGGTGAGATGATGTAAGTAGAAGAAAAGGCCAAACTAGAAAGGTAGAAGCAACAGTCTCATTGTTTTATTTCTCTCCTAGTTCTTGTCCATGTGGTATAAAAGAATAATTAAATGAAGATGATAATAGGAAATGTAACCATGGGCCCCTCTTGCAGTTACGGTCCATCAGAGGTCCTCTGCCTCCACAGAGGATTGGGAGGCTGGTGCTCACAAAGCAAAGCTGTCTGGCACACAAATCTGTCCAGGGTACCTGGGCACGATCTTTTTTAATCACAAATATTTCATGCCTTCAGTCACCAGGCGTCCTCCCAAGAGGATACTTGCCTAATTATCAGAAGAGCTGTTTTTAATTGTGAGTACTTTTCCCTCTCTCATTGCCTTTTTCCTATTGCAGTACTGAAGCAGGGAGGTAGACGGGGCATCGTATCACCAACTCTCCTGTGGTCCAGAAAGTAATTTTTATTCCGGTTGAGGCCTGTCAGTACATGCCCTTTATCTGTCATTACAGCCGTGGCAGAGCAGTGGAGAGGCATAATGAGGGCAAAGAGCATTTCTGCTTCCAGTTTGTGCGGCAGCGTGATACTTAGCCTATGTGCTTAGCTTAAGCAGCAGTTGAAATCCACATTGTTTCAGGACTGTCTTGAAACCTGCGCTGAACTGAGGCTTTGCAATCTCAAAAGAAGAAATGGAGGAGAACTTTTGCGAATATAAACAAAGCTGCAATTGTGTACTGAAGTACACAAACGAACCGCTGTATCACAGTCTAGTGTATAGCCTTTTGCTGGTACCTCGGCATTTTGCCAAACACTGCAAGCAGTAAGTTCAAGCAACACCGCTTTCTCGGGGCACTGTGTGCTTCTGGAGCACAGCTCTGCTGCTGAAGGCTGACCTCCTCATACAGCACCTGAGCCCAAGCAGCTCCCGTGCACAGCCTTATTTGCAAACCATTGTGCACACCTGTTCCAGCTGAAGACTTGTTTTAATGACCTCAGTTGCTCTACTAGTTCAATTATTTTGATGAATGACAGAAACTGCTGTTTAATTAGCAGAAGAGTGTCACATCCTGGTCCGGCGGGAGGACCCCTAAAGATTCCATGCGTGAGATTAAGACACAAACGAGGTCAAATGCCATCTGTTAAAGCTTTATTGTTATCTCCCAGCAATGATTACAGAAATGAGCAACAGAGTAAAGGAGGAAGTAGAGGAAAGGCAGAAGAGAGAAGCAGTATTACGGAGCACAGCAAGAGTATAGTCACCACCACAGGCCTGTGGCATCCCGATGGTCCTCTAGCATCAGGGGTGTCCTGTTGACTCACGATCTTCAGATTACGACAATGGCGGGGGTCCCAATTGTGGAGGGACATGGCACTATTTTACAGTCAAAGTCTGCTCGATACTTGACCAATCAGTATAGAGGTCACTTTTGCTCGGCCAATCTTTAGCAGTTCGTCGTGTGTTGTAACAAATATCTTGGAAGATGGTTGCTCCTGATGTACCCCTTGTTGGTCATGTACGCCATGTCGGTGGAGAACTTTGGCACATGTTGCAGCTTGGTTTGGCAAGTTTCAGGTGCTCCTTGCCCCTTTTGTAAACAGGATGTGGCTGGTCTGCTTGAGGTAAGCGAATTTTGAGACATTTTGACTACCAGTCTCCCACTGAGACATCTTAGCGGTCTCCTACGAAGAGCCACAGAGGGCACATCCATATGAGCAGATAACTATGACCAGTAGATAGCTGTGAGTGAAGGTTCAGTCCCCTCGTGTCCATTAGCCTGGGTTATATAAATTGTTGTGATCCAGTTCCTGACGATGCATCTGTTTCGAAGTCTACAGCAGCTGGTGTAGTGTACTGGTAGTCCCATCAGGAATGGAAAAGCAGTTGGATATATTTATTTTATGAAATGCTCGTGTCAGTAGCAGCAGAAGCATCCAAATAGGATTGTTTTCTATGGAGTGCAGAATCTCAGACAGCCCTTACCCAATGTGTTGACAGTTTAAAATCCAGAGAACGGAGCAAAGACTGTGCCTGTAACAAGGTCGGCAGTTTTGCTGCTTGCTTGTTTTGCCTTGCTGGGCTGAGTTGTGGTACTATTTGTGAAGTGTCTTGAGTTAACTGAGATGCTAAACAGTCTTAAAGTACAGTGTTTTATTCTCTACATGCCTGAAAGCTAGCGCCAACTGTAAACAGAAAATGTCAGATGATCTGAGGTTACTGATGTCAGTAGGTTTAATTAAGGCAATTAATCTTTTGTTCTGCTAAGAGAGGGTGAATTTAGATCATCTCTGAAGGTCTTTGCCAGTCTCAGCAATTACTGTTTTGTTACGCTGGCTTTCCCGCTGCTGGTACCCAGTCCAAAATGAGAGCTCTCCTTTCCAAAGCATATTTAGATCTGTTTCTATTCTGCACTAGGTCTTGGAAGGAAAAAAGACAAAGGTGAACTGCACATTTTTGTAACAGTTATTAAAATGTCTTTCTCTGGGAATCAAATAATGAGGGTAAGTATAATTGTAAGGTATTAGATTAAGCTAATAGCACCTTTTTTTTCCCCTAAGCCTCTGTACTCTTTCTGCGCATTGGTGATTATTTCCAGTCCTCTGTGTCTCAGCTTGTGCATCGGGGTGCAAGGAGATGGAGGGACTTGCTGGAGCTTACCCTGCAGCACTCAGCAGGGTGGCTCCAAGCTGTCCTGTTAATTTTGGCCAGGTTACATGCCCTTCACTGCAGGGAAGCTGGCAGAGGATGGAGATGAGCCAGGCCATGCTGGCGGGACGTCTCCAAAAGAGCCCTGGCAGCTGAAGATGAGGCAGGCAACGTCTTCTGTGCTAGCAGCTGCTTCTCTTCCTCTTTGGGTCTCCTGTAGGTCTTCCCTGGGCTGCAAGGGAAAGATATTTAGCGTGGTCTGAGCCCCCCTTGAAGAAGTAGATTTTATAAATACTCTTAACTGTGCTGTCCTGCAACTTGCGTGACAGAGGAGGGGCAGGCTGTCACCTGACCT
>NW_009647828.1:4650763-4665382 GCF_000708025.1 Charadrius vociferus
GGGGGTGGGGGGGACACGGGGACTTCTCAAGGGTGCAGCAGCAGTAGCCAAAGGAGCGATGCATCCTGGGTGGCGTGGTTTGGGGAGGCTTAGTCAGCGGCTCCTGGAGTTTTAGCTTGCTATTAGCTGTCTTCCATAGCTTCTAGCTCTCCAGATTTATTAGGGGCTTCTAGCTGCTGTTGCAGACAGTCTTAAAAATATGAGTAGCTGAAATATTGGGTCTTGGTTTGTTTTTTTTTTGGGAGGCTGCAGGCAAACTCTGTAAGCCTTGACTATAGCCACAGATTTCTAACGTCACAGTGAAATGAAATAAGATCCTGATTTCACTGTTGGCTTTCATAAATCACTATTAATGTGTTAATTAAAAAAATCTGCTGTTTGATGGGAGGAAAGATCAAATACATTAGAGGTACTAAAAAAACAACAGGGAGAAGGTGACAAACACTGAAGTTGAAGGCTTAGAAGGGCTGCTGTGTCACAGCTATTCCCTGCTGTTTTGTAGCAGCCCCATCCCAGGGGAGTGAGTTATAGCCATTGCTTGTTGGGTGTTAGCATTAGATGAGGAATATACCTTTGATCGTGTACTTTCCCTTACTCTTTTACCTGTGTCATAGCACCATGCAGGCTGATTATAGTTTCCTGCGTTCATGAGCAGTGTTGGAAGATACCACAGAAAGAACTGGGGTTTGGAGACTGCTGCTCTCAGTTGTGGGATAAAGCAGCGGACAACCGTTTAACCCGCACGATGTGGTTATACTGCACTGATAAGTTCTTGTTGTTTCATATCTAATGACTGCTCTTTCCCCTTCCATAACTGAAAAGCTTGTCGTGTTTTCCAGTAACACAGCATGTCTGTGGGTTATCTTCAAGCTGCTTGCAGAAAAGCCTGCAAAGGTGCTAGAAAACAGGCATGTCTGACCCGTAAGGAGAAGTGACTTGGGTCATCTTGCTGTGATGAACATACTCTTGAGTTGCAGGCTGGCATGGTGACTTCATAGGCCATAGCAGAGATATTGAGAAACCCAGTAATAGTAAGAAACTTCTTTCCTCCTGTGTCTAACTGTGCAGCTTTAGAAGGAAGAAGTAGTTATTTCTGCTTACTAGATCATGGGGGGAAAAGCACTGCTTACCTCATGTCTGCCAGCATCTGTACACAAGATACTGTCCCTGAGTACGGCTAGAGAAAGGACCAAGCACCACAGGAGGTGGCTGATGATGGGAAGAGGTTGAGATTTTTGTGATGGCAGTGAGTCACCCTGGGTTTGTATGCTTGCTGTTGATGGGAAGAACTTATTGGCTGAATAATAAAAGGCAAAGATCGTCAGTCCTTGTGAGGAGCCAGTGATGCAGTTCAGCCTGGCTAAAGCTAGGGGTCTACTATACGTTTAATGCCACATCTGGATTGTTTGAACTAAAAAGGTGGTTTTCCTCTAGTGTATTCTGAATAGTGTATTTCAGCTTACTGTTTTGCTGGCTGACTGGCTCCTGTGTGAGATCAGCAATACAACTTCTTCATGCCCAGCAAATTGCTGTGTCTGATGTAACTGGAAGCATGCGGTTGTCTACGTGAAAGTCAATGAGATTTCCTCCTCCTCATGTACACAAAACTGGTGATGAGTGTTGGGAAGACCAGGGAATGCTGAAGCATCCAGCTCTGCCTTTATAAGGACAGTCGGATGAAGCAGCTTGTTCATCACGGAATGGTTTGGCTTGTAAGGGACCTTAAAGATCATCTAGTTTCCACCTCCTGCCATGGGCAGGAACACCCCCCACTGGACCAGGTTGCTCAAAACCCCATCCAGCCTGGCCTTGAAGACTTCCAGGGATGGGGCATCCACAACTTCTCTGGGCAACCTGTTCCAGTGTCTCGCCACCCTCACAGCAGAGAATTTCTTTCCAAGATCTAATCTAAATCTACCCTCTTTCAGTTTATAACCATTACCCCTCGTCCTATCACTACGCTCCCTGATAGAGAGTCCCTCCCCATCTTTCCTGTAGGCCCCCTTTAAGTACTGGAAGGCTGCTGTAAGGTCTCCCTGGAGCCTTCTCTTCTCCAGGCTGAACAGCCCCAACTCTTTCAGCCTGTCTTCATAGGAGAGGGCCTTCATAGGCTCCAGCCCTCTGATCACCTTCGTGGGCCCTCTGTGGACTTGCTCCTTCCTATGTTGGGGGCTTACAGAGCTGGAAGCGTTCAGAGCTGAACGCAGTTGTCCTGGGCAGTATTAGGGAGGAGCTATCAAAGAGTTTTCTGCTGTCAGAGATAGTAGGGATTGATGAAAACATATGGCCAGTTGTGTTTTAATGGTGTCTTTACGCTAGATTGTGCATCGCAGAGGCCAGAATCTGTGAATCCTGCTGTAGTTTGTTTGACAGTTGCTGATTGTGCTTGTACCTGAAGGCTGAATAATACATGTTGGTTTGTTCTAGAATACAAGTTGTAGAGCAAATATATGGGAGACGTTACATTTGCGACATGACAATTGGCCAGACAGAGTTCAATCATGTTTTACCTCAGCCTCTTCCCTGCCTTCTCTCCTTCTAGCGTAGGCATATTCAGAAGAGGGACCTTCTTAGCAGGGTGAAGAATGAATCTACATGACATTTTCTGCTCTGCTCTGAAGAACAAGAGGGGAGGCTGCAGTTGGTCCTGCAAGGGCTTGTTTTTTCTTTTTTTTGCCCCTCCTCTAATTAAACAGGATTCAACTAAAGGTACAGGAGCTTTCTGAAACCCTTTCAAAACTTCTGCACACCCATAATGTTTACGCACAGAGCTCTGCAGGGCTTTTGGGTTTGGTGTTTTTTGCAGAAGATTTTGTGCTTGGGCAACTCGAATGGTGGTTGTTGTCTTCAGTCAAAACACGGTATTGTTCATCGCGACTGAGAGCATTTCTTTTGAGATTGGTAAAAGTCTAAGAATCTGTCTTCCTCTGCTGGGCTTGTGCACTGAAGAGCATTCTTTTTACAGTTCTGTTATAAAGCTTACTCAGGTAGACAAAGTATTTTTATTTGGATTAAAAAAAATCATATAAAAATCAGGGTGATTTTCATATGAAACTTCATACAGCCAAGTAGACTTCTTGAGTGGCCTGTGCAGTGGCGTATACGGTGCGCAAGTGGGTCCATGAACTAGAGGTCATCTTAATAATCTTAATACTTAAGGGTTGTTTGTTTTTTCTTTTTTTTTTTAGGTACTATGCACAGTCTGTGCTGCTAATAATAAGTCGCATCAGAGCTCCACAAGCATTTGGCACTCTGTATGCTAGTATTATCTCCTGATTCTTGATTCTGATATTGTACAGCCCCTCTCTGCTTCTCTGTTTACCACAAATGCTTCCAGTTGTCGGCTGGATGTCTGGCAGCTGTTGCCTGTCTGATGTCTCTGCTTCCCCAGAGAGGTGGTCAGGGCAAGTGGTGCTCCCCACCTCCTTCTGCACCCTGTGTTGGTGGAACCAAGAGTGCTGGAACAGAGAAGGAAGCTATAGAGGGGGTGGCTGTGTTTGAAACCCTCCAAATGCAGGGAAGGGAAGCTGGAGAGCAGAGCTTGCTGTGTAGAGGGACCTGAGCAAGTGGGAGGAACGGGCCAGCAGGAACCTCATGATGGTGTGCACGTGGGACAACCATCCCTGCATGTAGGGATGTGCAGCCTGGGGAGTGATGGGCAGCAGCCCTGCAGGAAAGGACCTGTACTTCCCATGAACAATAAATACGAGTTAGCAGCGCACGTTTGCAGCGATGAAGGCAAACTGGGCTGCATTAGCAAGCTGTAATCATCATGTTGAGGCAAATGGTTGTTCAGTTACTCTGCTACATTCAGCATTAATGAGGCCACGTCTGCAAAACAGTGTCCTGGTTTGGGCACCTGGGTCAAGAAAGGTATCAACAAACTGGGGAGAGTGCAGCAGAGGGCCACCAAGATGGTGGAGGGCTGGAGCCCATGACACAGGAGTGGCTGAGGGAACTGGACTCGTTTTGGTTTGTAGAAGAGAAAGTGAAGGGACAAGGATCGGAAGCTTTTCACTGCTTGTAATGAGGTTGTAGTGAAGACAGAGCCAGATACTTTCCAGGTGTGCCCACTGACAGGAAAGAGACTACAGCCACAAGTGGCCAGAGGAGATTTTTGAATTGGATGTGAGGAAGGGTGTTGCGCTAAGGGGCAAAGTAGTTTTGGCAGAAAATAAACCCCTTTGCGTTCTGACGTTTAGTAATCATTCCACAAATGGTCTTCACAACAGCAGTGATTAAGTGCTGGAACAGATGCTCAGAGTGGCTGTGAAGTCTCTGTCCTCGGACAGTATCGAAAGTCAGTGGATGATGCTCCAACCAACCTGTCTGAACTCTGAACTTGGTGATGCTTTGAGTAGGAGGTTGGCTTGGGAACTTCCTGTGGTTTCTTCTGTCTGAAACAAGTAGTAGCATTCTGGGTGCTGTCATCCCATGCCAAAGTTTCTACTTCATGCTGAAATCCCCTTTGGCAAGTTCCCTCTGCCCAGAGACATCGCTGTGACGTGGGAAGTTAGCCAGGCAGTGACCATCTCCGATTCACATCCTTAACTGCTTGTCTGAACGTTAAGAAGAGTGCAATAATTGCTGGTATCTCTGCAATGTTGGTTTTGTTTTTTTTTTATTTGACTAATGAAATATTTAAACATCACTCATAACTTAAAGCTTGTGCATTTTGAAGTGCTGCTTTTGATATTGAATGGTTAAGTTACGTGGAAGTATAAAAGCAAGGTTTTAAAGTTGGAATTTCAAGTAACCCTCACTTTCTTTTTTTAAGGTCAATGAATGGTCCTTGAAGATAAGAAAAGAAATGAGAGTGATTGATAGACAGATCAGAGGTTAGTACTTATGTCTCATTTTTTGTTTTTTCCTTTCTCTGCCTGCCTTCAAGTTTTTTTTGCCTTTATTGAGGAAGGCTGTGAAATCTAGTAACCTGGCGTACTCTGTCACATCTGGAATAAAGGAAGACGAGTGTGATCATGGGACCAGACTTAGTGTGTTATAAAAATGACATTGCTGTAAAGTTCTCCAAGCAAAATTTTCAGAAGAACCTGAATATTTTATGCTTCCAGTAGGATATAATGCTCTCGCATACCACTTGATAAGATGAATCAGACTTATTATCCAGAGCTTCACCCACATTGTTTTAACAAATAGAGTATCAGTGTGGTATGTAATTCCACATGTAGAAAGTTCCGCAGGTATGTACTGGCGTGAAGTGCACATGCTAAACGAAAGTATTTTCTCAGTGGGAGTTTTGCTATTAAATTGTAGGCATTACACTTTTGAAGAAGTCTTGAAGAGCAGGGGAGTTGCTTATGATTATGCTGTTGCTAGCTCAGTTTCTTGCTCTCTCTTCTGCCTCCGTTCCCAGAATCTGAAAATAGGTTTGGGGCTAGATTCTATTTTCCCTGTTTTGTATTACCCTGCCCTCAAGATTGGTCCATGGGATGTGCTGGTACAGCACATTTTGTGTCAGCATCCGGTCATTAGGCACATGCCTGTTTTGAGGGACTCGTCGAGGGGTACGTTCTTGCTCCCCCCTTTCTAACATAGTCCTGCACTTCTGGAGTAAGCTGGCAAGGTTCATATATTCTCCCACTTGTAGATTTGTACGAGTTGGTAGGAGGGAGATACTCATGCAGTACAAAGTCTGTCTTTGTCCTCGTCTGTGAAATGAGAACAGGGTTTATGCCTCTTTCAGGAAAACTGATGTACAGTGGTGTTCATTATGTTTGTGAATTGATTTGCATTCTCCAAAGCACTTTGTGTGGCTGTATCAGGAACAGAGCAACAGAAACATTGCTGATATTACCAGCAAAGTATGTTTTAGAGGTCACATCTTCCATGGGAGCAAACTACCCACGTGTTCACTGTTGATGGTTTCTTGAAATTTTGGTTTTCTCTCAACTTTATGCATACCATAATACTTCTAATGCCCTGTATAGATACTGGGTTATGTGGTAGTCTGATATTTTGATGTGGATGTAAATCTAATGTAGCAGCTCTAAACACCTCTCTGTGTAATGCAGAGTGTTACATTCAAAGGAATGCAGTTCAGCATGTAGGAGCTTAGACTAACCACCAACCATCTGCTATTCTGATAATTCCTATGAAGTACAGAATATCATTTTAATGCCCGCATTGTGCTAGGATTTCACATCTTACCAAGTGTCAGCTGTGGAAGTACACAGCTCTGCTGGGCACTTATCAGGCTAGCAGGCTGCTGCTGAAAGATGACAGGCACGTGCCACTAAAGGGATTTGGTGGTTTGGGTTTTTGGTTTGGTGTTTCTTTTTTTTCCCCCCAAAATTACCCACTGTAGTTGGATTCTGCCATACTTTAATGTTTCGTTTGAGATTTACGTAGGAAATTGCTGTAATCTTTGAGTAAGGATGCTGAGCTGGGACCTGTCTTAGTTTCCCTGGGGGAACTGTGCTAGATGCATTTTGGTGTGGCGGTACTCACATCCACCTGGGACTGACTGAGTGGGCTTGGATCACTCAAATGCTTGGTTTGCCCAGTCAGAGCAGTTACTAATATAGCAACATGCTGTTTCAAACCATCTGTTGTTGGAGTCTTGCTGCGGTAGTGATTTCTGTTTGGTGTATGTTGCTTTTGAGAGCTTGGAAGGTCCAAAGAAATGAAGGGTATCCTTGTGACTTCAGAACTGAATTTTTTGAATTAATATAGTTGGAATAGTATGGTTACTTTGGGCTTTACTGAGCTTTCAAGTCCTTCTTGCAGGTGCTTTGGACTGCTTTGTGCCTCTGTTGAGCTTGGTTGCGCTACAGGGGGACTGGTTTAATGACTTGGCTCACTAGACGTGCGTAGCTGGCATTGACCTTCAAAGGTGGAGTTGACTGTTCTGCATATTTGTGCCACTAATCTCATATTCAGCAGTTTGTCATGCAAGCAAAGGCATTCACTTGAGTACAGGGCCATGCTATGCTAGTTTGGATGTAGTAACATAATACTTGTGGGTGTTTTTAGCCTCTCAAAGTCGATGTCCTAATTGCTCAGTAGTGCTGGAGTACTGGTGCTTTCTGTTTTTTGCTGTACCACTTCAGCAGTTTCTTACCTCTTCTGATACGCTGGGACTTGGCTCACTCCTGTGGCTGACGTACAAATGTTTTCAAGCTTGTGACATTTCTGCAGATACTAGTGGGGGAGCAGCAAGAAGTGTTTTTCTGATTACAATCCTACAGATTCCTGCCAATCCTTTAGGATAAAGAGGCCATTGAATGATATTAAGAGAATGAATCATCTTGAGTACAGGGTTCGTTAACTCCCATGTGAGAAGCTGTGTCAAAGTCTCCAGGTCAGCCTGTGCCAAGAAGTGTGCGTTGATACCTTTGTTTTTATAAAAGGGCAACTTTTGATTCTTGCCTGTGTGTAACTGCTGTCTGGGATAAATCAAGAAGACTTGAACAAAACTAAGTTTGAACAAAGCCATTGCTAGAAATAGTTGTTATTGTGGTTCAGCTCTTTACAGGAAAGTGTGCCTAACACTTACTATTTGAATTCTTTATTTAATTTAGGATATTTTTTTTTTTAACAGACTAACTTACAGCCACATTTCATCAGTGGTTAATTTATTGCTGAGTCTGGAAAAGGAACGGGGTTGATGTTGCCCCTGCTTGTTCCTTTGTTTCTTACTCTGAGCTTTTTGAGGTACCTGGCTTCTGTACACAGCCAGTGTTATCTGACAAGACAGACACGTGAATACTCACATCAGATTTGCTGGAGAAACCTATGTTATTTGAGGAAGCCTGTTTAGCGTATAACACTTCAACTATTTGGTGCTCATTTTGTACAGGCTTAGTTCAGCACTCCTGCTCCAGCATGCTCTTATAAATAGCTGTTGAATGAAGCTGGATACCAGGAGAGTTTGAACAGGCTGTTTTATCTAACCATTTACCAGCATACTATATTTTACTGATAAATAATCCATAACTTCAGTGCCAGCCATCTTATAATTTGAGTGTGCCAGTTTATATGAACACCTAATGCATGTGTCTTAAAGTATGAGCAATATAAACTCAAGACTTTAATTATGAGGATAGACTTGGCTGGGTATCCAGTTGAGGCTTAATGAGTTGTGGCTGACGGGGAATTAAGTCTATCTGCAAGGATGAAGGCTTTTTTTGACAGTAATTAACAAATCTGTGGTTCTAAGTAACTCTTAAAATTGTGGACGTGCCCTTACAAATTCACTATATAAATGGTTATACTTTTATTTTTAAAAGGTTATGTATATCTATAACTTTCTAGCCTCTGTGAGATCAGCCTTCTACAATCTTTCTGAATGTGTTTTTCTGAAAAAAATATATTTCAGGGATTTAGAAACAGTGAGGACAATTTTGCCTACAGCAGCCCTCAAATTCACTTGATGGTGGGCATGTGGGTTAAGCTTTGAATGTAGTCTGACAGGTAAGTATTTTTGCTAGTAAAATGCCCATCTGTCTTCTGACGCTACTGGTTTTAAACTCCTCATGACAACTTTGTTCTTTCCTGGTGAAGAGGCAGTCTGATGATGAACATGGAAGACGTAATCTTGTAAGCAAATCAGTACAGTAGTCTTAAACTGTGTGTATATATGATATATGTGTGTGTTTTTTATATTTATATATATATTTATATCAGGCCAGTTGAATAGCCAGGAAGTTACTCTGAAGTTGTAAGTCAAGTAGTCATCTCAGTGCTTTGTTCTTGCTGGACGTTTTTTGCTTCTTAAGAATTCATCTTAGCTCAGCTTCATGCAGTGATATTCCTGCACAGTCCTTTACAGTACTCTTAACTGCAAAGGAAATTACAGAGCTGGATGTTTACTACTGAGAATTTTTCTATTAATATCTGCTTGAATTAATCAGCTAACGTGTAAATGAGCCTAGAACAAGGTATATGAGTAACGGGGGATCTGAAATTGAGCAAAAACGGTTCTTTGCATTGCTAATGCACCCCAACAAATGACTAGTTTCTTTTCCAAATCCTTGGCAGTTTGCTGCTATTTGCTGTGTTTTTCTGTACTTAAGATATCCAGAGAGAAGAGGAGAAGGTGAAGCGGTCAATAAAGGATGCTGCCAAAAAGGGTCAGAAAGATGTCTGTGTGATCTTGGCGAAGGAACTGATCCGCTCTCGAAAGGCCGTAAGCAAACTCTATGCGTCCAAAGCTCACATGAACTCTGTTCTCATGGGGATGAAGAATCAGCTTGGTAAGAACTTCTTCTGAACCCAAATACCTCTAGCTTTAGAGGTGAGGGCTGAGTTTCCATTTTTAGAACCAAGGTCAAATGCAGGCAGAGCTTGAATTTGGAAATGGGCCTACTCTTGTGAAAGGCAGCTGATTCCAGTGGGCTTTAGGACCCTGGGAAACTTCTCCCGTAACGGGCCGGAGGTGTGAGGCTGCTGCAGTTCCACATCCCTGCATCCAGCCAGGCAGAGCTCCTGTTCTCAGTAGGCACATGCACCCACAGCCGTGCCTTTACCAGCACCCATGTAAACACTCACAGCTTTCACACAAACATGAACAGCACTGACAGCGCAATCCTGGCCTTCCTCTTCAGCTGAGTAGGACTGGGGTCCACATACATATATATATACACACACACACATGCACAATATATAGGTTGTTTCAGTACCTGCTTTCAGACACTCAGTCTAAGCTGGCCAGCTATCTGGTAACTGGCCCCAGATTTCCTCCTCTGCCTGAGCTGCTGGTACCTGGACCTGTAGGCCCCTGAGGCTTCTGTGTTCCCTGGTCCACCTTGATCCTTGCCTTTCTCCATCTTCAGTCCTGCCCCTAAACATCCCATAAAAAGTTTCTCATGCTCAGTCACATTCCTGAAATCCACTTAAAAGATTCCATAACAAGTTTTTCTTGGTTCAAAAAATGTTGTTTTCCCCCACATCCCATACTGAGTCCTATATCCCTGTAGGCATTAACCCCTTTCACTCTGCAGGATGTTCTGGAGACTGTTTTCCCACTGCCCTGTCTGGATACCCTGGGTTCTGGAGTAGTCAGGGGGCTCTCAGTTAACTTCCTGGCGTTTCTACCCCTTGTTGTTCCCTAGATCCTCGCTGGCTCTCTGTTTCCTCTGACTGCTTAGCAGATAATCTAACATCTCTCCTCAGAGCCTGAGGGTTACAGTGACATGAGAATCATGTACTCTGAAACGGAACTCTCTTCCAGTAATTGGGGGCATGCTTTTAGTGTGCATTCCTAAACAGTTTGAATGTGTGTCTAATATCACTGTATCCTTGTGGAGCCTGTTGTTGCTGATTTTGACAGGATCAGTAATGTGAGGTTTATTTTCTTCAGTAGAATTCCCTTCATGATGTAAATGATTGTTTCTTTAGCAACAGATTTAGGACACTTACTAAGTCCTAAATGGAGATGGGGGCGCAGTGCTTGATTTTCTTGATTTGGATGAATCGATTTGCCCTGTGGCTTAATACCTAGCTCTCCGTAAACCCTACGTGGTCTTTTTGTGCTTCTCTAATAGCATATTTCCCTCATTACTTATCCACATCAGAAATCTGTTGTGATAGACTTCCTGCAGTATTTTCCACAACTTAGAGTGTACCAGCCTGGAACAAGAGCAGAGCAGAAAGCATTAAAGACGGGGAAGGACCTGGTGGATGTTAACATGCTGCTGAAATATCCAAGTATTTCTCCCCACCTCAACATTATCCAAGCTAGTTGCTAGTAGATTTGAACGGTAGATGAGTGATAAATGAGGAGTCGCAATGTGAACCCGAAGTGTAATCTTATGATAGGTCGAATGTGGCTACCCATGTATCTCATTCAGGAAAGGGAAGCAGGGGCCATCCTTGCAGCTTGAGGTGTCCCTTAAAAGGAAAAACTCTTTATTACCACTACCAGCGTTTTCATTTTACAGGGAATGTTCTGACACTTACCCAAGTAATAGGAAGGAATCTAGACTTCAGTCTGGGTTTTGTATTGACTTGCTTCATCTTGGGGAAATGACCGCTAAAGGCAAGATTTCTGTTGGTTTGTTAACATTACAAGTGTAATGTTCTTAAAGAAATCAAGTATTAAAATGAAAAATAATATATGCTGTACCTTCATTTTGCTTCATTAAGGAGTGACCATTTTGTATACAAACAGGTGAGTTCTCCATGGCTAGGAAGCTGTGACATTAGATGGCACAATTAAAGAACCTCAGAGCACCCTTAATTGTTGCATTTTGATCTTGGTATATCAGCATATACGAGAAGAGCTTTTAAGCTATATTATGAGAATAGCCTCTGGAAAGAGTATTGTTAAATTCAGTTTAAACTACACTTATTTCCAGCTTATCTGCTTCCATATTAATTTTTTAGTTTACTGTTAAACTAGTGCACTAGAACTTCTGCCAGGGTTGGCTTCCACTACCCAGTGTCGGGCAGGAGGTCACTAGTTTGGTCGGCAGTCAGACGTCGAGCTGGACTGTAGCTCACCCTCAGCAAAACCTCTGGCTGCTGAGGCACGCAGGCAGGAGCTGCTCACTGGAGCACAAGTGGGTTGAAATCTCTGCAGGCAGTCAGGACTGTTCCAGGTAATCCTACAGTACTAGTATCTGCTAGAAACTTATTTTTTCCGGTGTGGGGAGGAGTTGAGCTTTTCCAGGAAGGTAGACAAGAACGAAGAAGCAGGATGTCAATTTAATTAAAAAAAGAAATGGCCTAAATGTAAACCAATTTCTACCTGTGCAGGGAGGATAGAATTTCTCTGCCTTTGGTGGTGCATGAATTGTTCAAGCTTTTCTATGCATCTCCTTCACAGCTGTCCTGAGAGTAGCAGGTTCATTGCAGAAGAGCACAGAAGTCATGAAAGCTATGCAAAATCTAGTAAAAATCCCTGAAATCCAAGCAACGATGAGGGAGTTGTCCAAAGAGATGATGAAGGTAAGATCTATAACATAAATAGACTTGAGTGAACAAGAGGTGGTTGTTAAGTATGCTGGAGTGCTGTGTGACTGCTTAGGGTGGCCCCTTTGTCAGAGGGCTGGTGTGAGCTCTAATAAACTAATTAAAGGATCACATTAATAGCTGGGGACTTTCTAGAGAGTCACTGTACGTGCGGAGAACCCTGACTCGGTGATACCTGCAACACGTTTGGTGTAAAGCTTGATTGAAGCTGAAAAAAGCCGCTGGGGTTGAGGATGGAAGGAACAAGGTCAGTCCCCGTAGAGAGCGGTTGTGGCTTGGTCATCTTAGTCCCAAGGGTGGAGGGAGATGGAGGCTCAAAGCGGGGTTCATACCTGCGCCCAGTGACTGCCCCTGTCCCCGAGCTCCCGTCTCTTCTGGAGGAGACTGAATGTCCTGCTTCCCGGGATGAAAATGTTCATTAAGAAAGACCCACCACAGCCTATTGTGGAGTGGGAAGCTGAAAGTCCCATCTTAGGCAAGATGGTGATTCTGATACTGAGTTTAAAACCTCTAGCATAGTGTCTCCATCTGATGAAAGTGCTCTGATTTTTAAAGTATACTGCTTCCGTATCATGGTTATTTTCTTTTCAACGACCAAAGACATTTTGTTCCCCCCCACTCCTGCCTTACCACTCTAGACTGTTCAAGTCTATCATCTTATTTATTAATAATTTTACTGTTGTGCAGCAGAACAATTTGGCCATACCTAGATTGCAGGCCCTGCAAAGTAAGGTTTTCAAATACATATTAAAAAAAAAAAAGGAAGCTATTTCAAACACTAATTTACAGCATGTTATACAATTTATGCTTCATGACTGAAGCATGTGAAATACAGCTGCAAACTTGGAGCAAGCTGGCTTGTCAGTGTTTAGACATGCAACAAGGAGTAATAGCTTGAGGGTCTCAAAGGGAGAACACGTGTATTTAATCTTTAACTTTCTTCCTGCTTTTCCTGTCCACCCATTGTACAGATACGTGCTTAAACTGTAGGCAGGAGTGTTGGCCGACCCTCACGCAACAGGATAGCCTTGATGTGGAAAGCTGGAGCAGCCAGCAAGCAGTTTTTCAATGCCTGGATAGGTGTAACCCGATCGCAAAAGTAGGAAGCGTGTCCTCTTGCTCTGCCGTTTCCAAGGGCGTCATGTGCTGCCTTTTTTTGTTTCCCACTAGGCTGGTATTATAGAGGAAATGCTGGAGGACACCTTTGAAAGCCTGGAGGATCAGGAGGAAATGGAAGAGGAAGCAGAGATGGAAATTGACAAAATCCTTTTTGAAATTACAGCCGGTGAGTTTGTGTGTGTTTGCTGAGAGTAGAGCCTTGACCCTTCTCCGTTCAGTAAGACACAGCAATCTAAATCTTTATCTGTTCTGACTTAACTGCGCTGTCCCAGTGGTGTCTTTGCCTTTGCTAATAGGCAGAGTGCTCTGACAGACTGGTTGCTCAGGGAGTACTGGCTGAGAAGGCCGGTGCAGTTCGGTAAAGCATAAGTAATAATTTATCAGCTGACAGCTGTGCAGCGCTTTAATTGAGGCTTTCGCTTTCACTTTCTGTGCAGTGGATCCTCTTAACAAGGTGAAATTTATATGATCGACTAGATATACTATTATTAATGAAGCCAGGAAATAAACTCAGCTGCATTGCCTTGAGTCGTAGGCTGTGTCGTGATTCCTGGCTGTAAAATGCTGTTAGTGTCTTGAGGAGTTGAGGGGGGGAACCCACAAAAAACAAACAAACAAAAATCCCTAAACTGCACCCAAACTCCCCAATTTCTGCTGTTACAGCTCATGAAGTAGTGATCAACTGTTTGTTACTTGACTTAGATAATGCTTTGAATGCTGCTTACCTGAATTGGGTGTGACAATTACAGGAGCTGTGCTGAGCTGTAACATGCTGCAAGCGCAGTTCCCCAGCTCCTGCCCTGCTGTTACCTTGTCTCCAGCCACCAGCTTGTTGCCCTCTCTTGTTTCTTGCATCCTTCCTGCTTTGCTATTTTCTGTGCTGTTTCCTGGCTGGCAGCAGCTCCCTTCCTGCCAGGGGGCTGTGGAGATGGGCAGCAGCGTGGGAGGGGCAGGCGGGTCAGTGCCGCTGCATCGGCCTGACAGCTCAAATGTGTGTGACCTCTACCAGAACCGATGGGTTGAATTATTTTAGGTGCCCCTGGAAGCTGCTAGTTATTAAATGAAGACCTAATGCACACTAACGAGCCCGATTGTTGTTTGCAGGGGCCTTGGGTAAAGCACCTAGTAAAGTCACAGATGCTCTTCCAGAGCCGGAACCCATGGGAGCAACTGCTGCTGTTGACGAGGAGGAAGACATTGAAGCAATGCAGTCGCGGTTAGCCACCCTCCGTAGCTAAGGATGAAACAAACGTGTACAGTTTGCCTTTTTTTTTTTTTTTTTGCAATGGGGTATTCTGTCCTACCTTCAAAATGCAAAACTTAATATGTGAGAATACTTTATGTAATATATATATTATTTTTTTTTCTTCCTGGGGAGCGTATTCTCCAAGAAACTACTGTAATATACTTCTTGGGGAGTGCATTCTGTAGAGATTATCTTACCCTTTTCTGTTCAGTCTGTCTCCCCTGGGAGGAGCTGTGGTGAAATGGCAATGATGGCGTAGTGTTACATATTTTCAGATATAAAGTCCTGAAACACATTTTTAGCTTCAAGTACCATCTTTC
>NW_009647828.1:4665484-4679006 GCF_000708025.1 Charadrius vociferus
TGATCCCATGATTCATTTTATTTGGCTTCACTTCAGACTCTTTCACAACCACTGTCCAGCCCCCTCCTAGTTTTATAACACTTTTTTTTTTTCTTCTTTAGCACATAGTTCACAGCATAGTTAAAGAAAAGCTTTCAGTCAGAGCAGCTGTTAAAATAGCTGCTTTCTTCTAGCTCAGTCCAGGCAGAGCCTTATCTAGCAAAGGCAGGCTGAGGCTGTCAGTCTTGCTGCGTGGCATTCCTTCAGGGACAGGAGTTCTCTGCCCTGAGAAGGGTGGGTGACCAGAGAAAGTTTCCGGACCTGCCCTTTTATCTTGGCCACCTCCAGAAGCTTTTTTTTTTTATTTTTTTTTTTTTATTTTTCACTCCAAGACACATGTTAAGTCACACTCCTAAAAGGCAAATGTCAGCCCTGCCAATGAGAGCAGCCCTGGGAGTCAGGCTGGTAGCACTCTGAAGGGATAATGCATGCCTTCAGGGGATTTGCTTTCCTCCTCATCAGCCAGTCTCTTCAGGGGCAAGAGAGGGCAGCTGGAGCACCTACAGCTGAATGGAGAGGAGCACTTTGGCTAGGGTCAACCTCCCTGCTTTGGGGGAAGGTTGGCAGAAGGACAGGGAAGCACATCTTCAGCAAAGGTGAACAGAAGGCAAGAGCAACATCTCTATCTAGCACCCCTCACATGTGGAGGGGGGGAAAGAGCCCAGCTGGTAGGACAGAGATGCAGCTCAAAGAGCTAAGCTTGAAACTGACAGTGGGAAGGTGCTGAGACATCAGTTGGCAGAGGCAGGTGGTGTGCCCTGATTCAGGATGGTGGTGGTGTGTTTCACTAGACCTGAGACAGCAGCCAGGCCTCTTCTGCCCTGGGCTGTGCCAAGGGAGGTAACCTGCAGTGCTCTCGCAGACAGTTGGTCAGGTCTGGGACCAGAACTGATCCCAGAACCAATCCACATAATTAAAATATTCAGTCTTTCAAGATTTATAAAAACTAAACCTTGTATCTACCAGACTTCTGAGAACAGCTGTGGCCCATCACAGCTGCTGAGCAGTAGCATTTGTTACCCACTCTGCTCATTTGCAAATCCAGTAAAGAATATAGTCATTTTACAGGCAGTCACTACACGGAGTGTTTTGTTAGCATTTGCTTAATTATTCCAGGTACTATCACTTCACTGTCCCACAACTACAAGTGATGATGAGCTATCTGCTGCTTAAATGGCACATTTTTAGCATCAAGGGAATCCAAAACAAGGAGGGATGTATCTCCTCTCAAGGGAAAACTTCAGGCAAAACTAATGTCATGACTCAGAAAAGGCAGTTTGTAAAGCAAGTGTCCACTGTGTCTGCACATCAATGTGTCAATGCCACAAGAGGCTCACAGGCAAAGGAAAGAGCTTCTAATTTTAAGGAAGACTTACCAAAAGAAAACTAAGTCTATAAAATAATTGTATTCCAAGAGCAAGGGTGGAAGAACAGATGATGCACACAGGCACCTGGATGTTGTCCAACAACTCTCAGGTTCAGCCATAAAAACCAAGAAGGGGCAGAGCACCATTCACCTTCATGCCAGGGGGCAACGAATACAGCTGGGAAAGTAACCTTAAGGCTTCAGGGCTGTGCATCCCTTTGGATAACTCCGATTCAAGTGTTCCATCTCCACCCCAAACTTAACAGAAACGGGACTATTTGTTTCTCATGATTGTAAAACTCCAGAGAGGACAGATCAGAAAGAAAAAAAAAGCAGCTAAAGATTCAGTAGGATTGGATAGATAGGTAACAGCTGCAATAAAAACAGACTGAACAGCAGCATATTGCTAAGAAAATTCAAAATGCAACTTCAACAATGGGCCTTTTCATGCGTATGTGTGTGAATAGTGTGTATGAGATCAGCATGACTCATCCCACTGGCTGAGAGATAAGGTACCTGTATGCCAGCTCCCCACAGCTACTCCAGCTGGCTCCAAGAAAAGGAATTGGACTGCTTTGTTTAATTTACTTCAAACTTGATACTGCAAGAACAAACGTTCAGCTAAAGCATTGCCTTTAAGGATACTTAACTAGTTTGAGCAGTGAAAGCCAAATCAAGGGTTTAATTGCTTGTCCTTACAGAAGTGACTAGAAAGCAGCCAATCTTTACTATCAGAGGCCTCAGCAAGTAGAGGTGGAGGAAGTTCTCACTGAACACAGCAACAACATGCAGTTGTTCAGCAGAATCTAAGCCAGCAGCATACACCCAGTGAACCAGAACATTTTGCCACACAAGGAGACCACCACAGAATTGCACTGCACCAATTCCTCACCCAGCATCATGGACATTGGCACAGGCAAAGTGAGCTGTAAATGGTCACCTAAAGACCTGCAGGTCTGACACACAGAGGGAGCAGGTGGCTGCAGACAGCCTTGGGGAAGGCGCACACGCTAACTGGGCCAAGCCAAAACCACACATCAACTTATTTATTTATGGTTTTGTTTTGCTCCTTGAGTTGTTCTGAGTACTTGCTTTTGTCTCAATTTCGAAAGGAAGGAAACAGATGTACTTACTCACAGTAGACAAACCTTTTATGAGCCCACTTTATTCTAACGTAAGAGACTTCTACTCCCTTCAAGTCACTGCAGTCTCAGCTCCACTCTGGATACTGATGGATGGATAAAAGGAAGTTTCTCTAAAAAAATACTGCCATCTGAGAGACTCAGAACAGTTAATGCTGATCATTAGTAGCAGGTGAAGTACTATGGGGAGGGGAATTTGCAGTTTGTCAGTGTGTTACATAACAAAAAGTCACTTTTCTGAACTTTAACTAGGAGGTTTCCCCCCTGCCTGGCTTTTCCCAACAGCTAACCGATGCGTTTCAGTGCTGGAAAGGACACTGAAGAACAGAAAGGTTCATATTATCTCCACTTATCTTGTTAGATGACAGATGCACTTTTCTGCTCTTGACCCCTCTGCCTGTTTTAAGTTTTACGATGTTTTCAGTCTTTCTCTAATTTTGGAGCAATGTCTGTGCCATTTAAGACTGAAGCTGCAAAACTCTTTTGATACAGACCGTAATAGTGGCATTGGCTGAGAAGCAGTAGTCAAGCTAAATCATGCTTTAGTTAACCAAAAAAAGCTGTGAACAGATTTGTCATTAAATGAAATACCCTAAGCCTTCAGCTACTTTACAAACCATTATGAACAGTATACAATACACAACTTGCTTTTGAATTCCAAAATGCTGCATCAAATTAGTTACATTTTAAAGAGTCAATTGAAGAAGGCAAGCAAGGAACAGTATCTGAAATAGAAGAATTTTATGTAGACCATTCAGTGTTAAAAACCAGAGAATCAAACATCAGTTCAAATTAAAGAGCAGTTTCAAACAGAAGACATTTGATTAAAAGTTTCTTTTAACATTTAGAAATTTAAATACATTTACCTAAAGATGGTTAACTCCCATCTCTATGTTACTATACAATAGCTTAAAGCTACTTTTAAATGCTAGTTCTATGTTAATGTGAAATTCCAGAACTGCATTCTTATTTTTATGCAAATTGGTTATTAAAGTGGGTGACTCCATACTTCCTCCCACCCCAAAATAAATTTTAAAAATTGGAGCTTTACAATGTCTTGAATAATATTTTTCCAATGAGTAATTTGGAATCGTTTCCGACAGTTCTATAGGAGGTATTTTGTACAGTTTGGAGAGCAACTCCATATAGAGTTCTATTGCAACTGAGCATTCACAGTATGCCACAGTCCATACATATTACTACATATACATATCAGGTTTGTAAACATTGGAAGAATACACAGAACATAGTACCACGATCCTCTGGTACTGCTGAAAGTAAGATGAGGTAACATTCATATAATCTCAAAGTCCACAGAGGTCCTGACTGAGTAGTTAAAACAGCTGCCAACGCTTCTGTTTCATAGTGTGTGGTTAAGGCTTTCTACTTTACGGTCTGCTAAGGCTGGATTCGTTCGCTCTCAGTATCCCAACTGCATCTTTAACAGCGTGGTATATGACATTCTTCACCTAGGAGCAAAGCAAAGGTGTTTAGTTTTACAAGGAAACAGCATGGTTCGGGTCAGGTTGGAAGCCTCTGACATACAGAGCACACCTGCACAACTTTCCCACTTCCCCACACACCTTGTGGCTCTCCTTTGAGTTCAAACAGCATGAGCTTCACTTAAATCATTAACTTGTGAAAATAAGGGTCAAATTCTAACAGGATACAAACTGAAACCCTGTAGCTTGAGGAGAGTATGGCAAGCTCACATAGAGGGAAAACAAAAGAAATGGAAGAAGGAAACATTTCAAAAGAATCTCAGGAAAAGCTTCAGAAGGCTTCCTCAAAACTGCTAAAAACTAACAATTCAAAACCCGATGGACATTCCTCTTCAAGATCCAATACATTAAAGCCAATCTGAACATCAAAGCAACTTGGGTTGTGTGGACACACCCCTTATGGGATTGGGGAGGGTTGTTTGGTGGTTTTTGTGGGTTGTTTAATTTTTTTTTTTTTTGAAAGGATTAACAAGGGCAGGGTTCATCTTGAGCATTGGTTAATTACCTGCAATTTATCTTCATGGTTTGTATGCGTATGCGACAGATATCTAAATTCCTGAGTGAGCCAGAAGCAATGTTTGACATGCTCTGGGGATACAAAGTCTTCTGCAACTTTAATACAACTGTACAAGTTATGAACCTAGAGAGAACAAACAAGCATTAGCCATGTGCTCAAACATCTGCCCAAGGGGTCAGGCTGTAACAGTGTCCCCTGGTCCTTGCCTGGTGCGGAGCTCCTGCTGGAATGAAAACTACATCTCCTAGAAACTGTACAATAGCCCAGCCTTGAACTCCATACTCTTGATGAAGGCGTTTTCTTAGCGATCGGTCCAAGTACCAACTCTGATCATGAATGGGATCGTGATCTACAGGGTTTTCTTGACCTTGTTCTTCCGCTACCTGAAAAGTCACAATACAACAGGTATTATAAATATACCAGTCTCACTGGACAATCAAGATGTACCTGTGGTATTCCATATGCACGCATGCCAGATACAGTGACTTGCACCATGTGCTCAGGTGTAAGAGTTGCACAATGAAAGGTTTGGATTCTCATTCAGTCCTTGGTTTACTTGTCAAGACTTCATCATTTCTCAAGTCCCTCCTGCTTCACAGACAAATTGCAAATGTGGATATAGGAAATGCAAATAAATCCGGTTTACAGTAAGAACAAACAGAAGTGTGTTCACAGTGGGAAACACTGTCATATATGGCATCAATACTCTGACACTACTATAGCCTGTAACTGGAAGAAACTACTGACAGTGGAATTCAGTGGGTGTCTGCCATGAGGCCAGCACTAGTCAAGTGTGCTCACTGACTGAAACAGAGGATGTTTTGGTCCTAACTAGTTTTCAGGAGATACAAGGCTGAGAGGCACAACAGGCACTTTAGAAGAGAAATTCGAGGGGTGTGGGGAGAGAATTTATGAAAAAAGTTCCAGTAAAAATCCAGGTTTGCTGTGGCAATCATTTACACCCAGGACTGTAGCCCAAAAACTCATTTGGGAGGAGATAAACAGCTTAGTTCTACTCCAAAACA
Source organism: Charadrius vociferus (assembly GCF_000708025.1). NCBI lineage: Eukaryota > Metazoa > Chordata > Aves > Charadriiformes > Charadriidae > Charadrius > Charadrius vociferus. The sequence continues at coordinate 4,671,076 of NW_009647828.1, forward strand.
AGCTGCTGATAGCCTCACACCTGCAGGCAAGTACACTACAAGAGACCAGTGAGGAGACAGATGTCAAAGCTCAAAACAGCAATGCTTATCAACGTCAGCATCATGTTTTATCACGTTTAAGATTTGTTCTTTGGTAATACTAACCAAATCTGCTGTAGCCTCTCTAAGCTTCCGCTCAAGACAGTAGTCAGGCTGACAAGGTCAACAGTTGTTCCATCACATTTATCCTTTTAAACATCAGAATATTCACTCTTTCCACTTTTACAGCACCAAAGAAGTTCCAGAATTAAGACCATGGGGAACTCTGGACCATTTGTGGTGAATTTCAATACTGAAACAAGTCCCTCTGGGTGTAATATCACATCTCTACTAAACCTTTAACTCCAATGAAAACAGCACCCAAAATGCATCATGCTTTTCCCTTAATCGAAACCTCGTAAAGGTATAGGGGGAAAAAAGGTAGGAAAAGGGAGAGAACAGGAAGAACTTTATATGCCACGTATCGCTCAACATTTCCCAAGAACATCTCATATGCATACTTCTAAGAAGGATCTAGTTTAATATTAAACTGTGGTTTTGCTTTAATCTAAAACAGCTTTTTTCTTCGTTACATAACATCATCCATGTGCTATAAGAAGTGTGGGCAAAAGCAGGATATCTAAATGCAAGATAGCGTCAAGCTTCAACTCGCTACCCTCCTCAGATCCTACAAGATGCACAGCACCCGAGAATTTTTGTCAGGTACAACTCCAGTACATTTGTTTCCAGAACAACTGGGATAGAAAGGAAGAGAAAACTCCAAGGATACATACTTGCAAATCTATACAGACAGAAGATAAGTTTTTAAAGATATAACAGCTTACCTTTTTAAGGAATTCCCGGATCTTCTCTGTATCTTTAGCAGCATAAATGTGCCATAGAGCTCCCGGTTTTTCTCGACTTTCAGTAAAACGCTTAATTGTCAATTCATCAGAATCACCATCTTGTATGGTTTTAAGCACTTCTGTTGAGAGTGAACATGAGCAGTTACACTAAAGGACCTTCTCTCCAACCACAGAAATAACCCCCCGCAGACACGAGAAAGACTTTACCTTCTTCTTGATTAGCCTGGCCTTTTGGGATACCCACATAAACCATAACATTAGCTGCATCAGACACATCTAAATGGAGGTTTGTTGTGCCATATTTTCTATCTTCTGGTGTTATTAAGCCTGAAACAAAAGAGTAGCAGGTACGTTAGTAAGAAAAAAAGAAATCTTACGCCACTCTTGGCAGCACTGTCTGAGAAAAAAGAAAACCCAACCCAAAACAAAGAGCTTTTACTGTTATCAGCAAGTTATTCCAGTACAGCAATATACTTCATATCCAGGACCTTGCCCCATCTTGTTTGTGTCTTCCCAAGCGATTAGTTTACAGGCTGACACATTGACCTGCACCTATACCTAGGCCTGCATGATATATAAAAATCCTGTTTACATCTTGCTAGAAGAGGGTTTCCATAGCAGTTTAAAATAAAGTATTCTCAGAAACAGTCTCTTGTTCAAAGGCAGCTGCTACAGTATTTAGTAGCCACAATCTCTTTACTGGCCATGATGCCACTTAAAGTTTTAAATGCCTTTTGAATGACAGCAGATGAACTAGCTATGGAAAGAACGGCTCAAAAAGTGATTAAAAACTAAACGATACAGCCCAAAAAGAAGTATCAAAAAAGTGTTACAGCCAGAAGTCACAAAACAACAAATACATGTTGCCAGCTATAGGAAAGACAGGCTGTGTACACACACATGCAGCAAGCTGACTGGAAGACTAGGAGTAAGTATTATTGGCTTGAACCCACCTGGACAAAACAAACATTTAACAACATCAAAAAATGCTCTGGACACATCACTAGCACCTATAAATGAGCCAAAATTAAGTTTTCAGATCTATGGGATTAATCATGTTATCTACAACATCACAGATTCATTTAGTTTGCAGTAATTTTTAATTTGAATGCATGGATGTGACCTTTAAAGTGAACAATTCCTTACCGTACGCATTGTACATCTTGGGGCCCAAATCTGGTCGTACAAAATAGTTGGGAAGTCGAGAAGCAAGGTTCAGCTTGCCACCTCTCCTAGTGTATTCTGGCAATGGAATATTTTTCATCAAATCATCAAACCTAAAGTAATAGAGCACAATTTAATGTTAAGAACCCACATAGAAAGCACGCTAAAATAGACTGCAACAAAAGCTTTCTCCAGTCAAGAAACTGTTGTTCTGCCCCCAGGAGGTTTACTGGACACCATGAAAAGGAACAAAACATAACACAAGAATATAGCAGATAAGTTTTTAACTGCTCTGGAGCAATGCTATTGCCTTGTGTAATCATCTCAACTAATATCAAATACAGTAGGTCAGAATATTTAAGTATGTTTGGCAAAAAAAACCCAGACTTCAACTGAACTTAAGATTTCAAAATGAGTCAGGCTTTTAGGAAGCTTCCGAAGTTTAATCAATCTTAACATGAGGAGGAACTTTTTTACTTTGAGGGTGGCAGAGCACTGGAACAGGCTGCCCAGAGAGGTTGTAGAGTTTCCCACTCCAGAGACATTCAAAACCCGCCTGGAAGCCGTCCTGTGCAACCTGCTGTAGGTAACCCTGCTCTGGCAGGGGGGTTGGACTAAATGATCTCCAAAGGTTTCTTCTTACCCTGACCATTCTGTGATTTTGTTAGCAATTTTAGGTACTCACTTGACTTGGCAATAAATACAACAAACTACATAAACTGCAGTAGCAACACCTCTGATAAACAAAAAGGTTCACATGTGACCAGCTGCTTCTCAAAGCTGAGCAGATGTCAAAACTTAACAGTATTCCTACATTCCATTATTTTGGGGGTATACCATACAAATCATGAACTGTTTCTTTAACTACATACCGAGAAGGCATCATATCTCTGAAGTCTTCTCCTGGAGGCCAGTCTTTAAGCTTCAACACCATTGGCTCTCCTTCTTCTGTTCTCAGACGACCTAATGTCAAACATATTAACAAGTCTTAATTTTTAATAGTTGTACAACTCAAAATCCAAATAATCAAGACAAAAGATATCTTTATCTTAATTTAAAATCCTGTTCATTCCACAACTATTCACATAGAATCAAAAACATGCAGTTTACCTGACACTAGTCTGCTACTGCTGCTGTGACAGCTGTGTTATGACAGTACAGAGTTTTCAGACTAGACAAGTAGCCTTTACCTGCTCCCCTCCCCAAGCACTTCCTACAATTTCGCTTGGGCATCTGTTTTGTGTTTGAGGATAGAGTAACTGATGATAAAGCCAACTTTTCAAAGATCAAGTAACAGAAGAAAGGTGTGAGCAAGCCTTCCAGCTCCCGCTCTTCTTGCCCCAAGTACCAAATTACAGAAGTTTGTGTGATGTAAACAGATTAAGTAGAACCCCAGATGCAAGTATTAATTCTCCTGGAAAAAGTTCATACCTATAAGTGAAAACAATGCTAAACCTCATACTCACCTCCCCTAAACCCATTTTTATACAGAATAACTTTGGTTCCTTAGGAACAAAAGGCACCAGCAAGTTAAAACAGTAAAATCCTATTACCTGGTGAGCACCAACCCTACACGTGCTTTCATTTTTCACTCAACTGGGGAAAAAAAGCTGACAGGTGAACCTACTTGCTAGGAAAATCCCAAACTTTCTCAGAATGCTTCCCCAAAAGACTAAAAGGCAGCCAAACATACTCCTGAAGACATGCTGTCCACAATAAAGAGAAAGCCTGGAACATCTTTTACACTACTTGAGGCTGCTGCTCCTCAAGATGATAAATTTGTGCTAGGGCAAGATTATTGCTGCTAGATATTTTACCTATTGGAACAAAAATTCACACTACTTACTTGAAATATCTTCAAATCCATCCCAGAAATCCCCTACAGTAGCTCCGGTGATGATTTCATTGGTCCTGCAGTTAACCAGATCTACTTCCTGCTGGCCAAATTCCTTCCTAAAGGACTCCGGTCTCCACAGGTCTGCATTTAATTTGTGATGCACTCCTGACACCATTACAGGCTATGAAGAAGAATATATTCTGAAGAATTATTACACGCCAAAAATTCTAATCCCATCCATAATAGGATAATGCATAAAATGTACTGAACATTTGGATACAGGCAGTTTGCAAACATTTTATTTTAAAAAATAAATGCTCAGCCTGCTTTACCAGAATTATGCCATGCATTTGATCATTCTATATTTCAAGCTACGAGGCAGCTTTTTATACAGAGCCATAAGTTCAGCAGTGTGTTTAGAAACCGATTTCAAATAGGAAGATACATATCCTAACAATGTTCATGCAGTATATTTTATGAAGGTTTAGCGTTATTTATCATTACAGTAAGTTTGCACCTGCACTTCAACTAAAGGGCAAAGCCCATGAACTGAAAACGGAAAATGTAAAAAACAACTACCTGTCCCTGCTTCCAGCACTCCCTGAAGACATTCCAATTACTTTCATTGTTGGGATCTTGAAGACATAGCAAGCGGTTATCACATAACCAGTAGTGGGGTGTATCAAAGCCCATTATCGTAGGCTTTATTGTCAATCCTTGAGGTTTCTTAGGCAAGTCTGTAATGGTTCTATTTTGCACCAGGGAAGCAAAAATGTCATCAAGAATTTTGGGTGTACTCTTGAGTCCGTTGTCTGTCTGATTTAAAAAAAGAAAAAAGAGGAAGAGCAAAACCAGAAGTTGGTATTTTTTTCTGTTGCCTCATCCTGCAGACTTTAAAGATATTTGCCACTTTCAAAATTTTTCACCTGAGCTCACAATCACACAGAGAAACAAAAATCTGTAGAACTTTGCTGTCTAGAAACTCACCATCATTAAATGCCAATGCCATTTCTGACACTTTGTCTACAACATTCTGGCATAAGAAGTTGTGCTCTGATTTACATTTCAGCAATGCTGCAGAAAACCACGAAATACAACATTGAACAGGACTTTCTTTATATGAAAGAACAGAAATGCAGCCAATATTTTACCCCATCATTTTAAAGTCACATCTATAGGAGCAAATAAAGCTCAGGAACATCTGAAGTCAACCAGTCTGCAAATGAGGTATGAGAAAGATAGTCACCTACCACAGAACTTTTTTTCTTCCACTTGTAAGTTCCCTGATGCTTCTTTTTTGATTCTAATGGACATGCCAATCAATGCACTTGCCAGACACTAGCTTAAGTAAATTAATCTGCTTTATCACTTGGTTCTCAATCCCTCACCAAGACTTGCTGATAGTACCACTAAGCTACTACTCTAGAAAGCATTAACCAGAGCACTGCAACATAGACGCTGAATAAAGTCCCACTTCCTAAATAAAGACAGAATTTTACCTACTGTGACAAGTGTCTGCGGTAGTTGTTCACAGGTTTAGAACAGTAGTCTAAGCCTGCCATCAACTCAAGCTTGTAAAACAAAATTTTTCATATACCTTTCCTCCAGAAGAGTTCAACAGATTCCGCAAGAAACCTGTATTATTGTTGCTCACAGGTGTTAATATTGCACTGTTGAATGTCTGCAGGGCTGCAGCAGGCTTAGCTAAACTAGGGAGTGTCTGAAGAGGCTTATTTTCATTCTTTGAAATAGGTATGAGCAGTTTCTCTGAAATGAAGAAAAGAACACATCTGAGAATGAAGCAAGGATTAATTCTCTTAACCAAGAGAAGTACGCGCTTTGGATTTTTTTTTTTTTAAGACAAGATACTCATACATGCGTACATGTATGTACATACATATATATGAATTTCCCCTCAATACGTGCAGATGAAATACTCTTTTCACTTAACTTTCTTCAATACTCCAGAGTTTTTAAAACCACACATTCTAAAATAAATACATTCTGAAATTGAATTTTCAAGAATACTTGCATCAATGCAATAGTAATCCAGTTTTCAAAAAAGAATATGCTAACCCTTCCAGGTTTTACTCCAAGGGATTGCCATGGACCAGTTTTGCAGTACAGGCACTGAACGTCCATCCCAGCAAGCAGATGATATCATTCTCAATGCAAGATACTGCTAGGTTTGATCTATATATTCTTCTGACAAACAGCCACAGAGTTCACTCTTCACTGGTTCTGCACATACCTTTGTTTTCTTTATTCACATTTCCACTTGTTAGATTTGATAACCAACTTAATGAAGGAGAAGTATTTACTGAAGCAGTTTGTTTACTTCCAACTGCTGACTTCAGAGGAGGATCGTGTGTAGCGACTTGGGGGCTCACAACAAGACTGTTATGTTGAAGACTGGTCCTCTCTCCAGGTACCAAGTTCTGAAAAAACGAAGTGAGAACTTTGAGACACAAACACACTCTAATCAGGAAGGGGAAGCAAGCAATAACATTTCCAAATTAATTCTTTTACAGAAAAATGGTGTGGCCCTTCAAAAAATATCTGATCTCCACAAGAGGTCAGCATTGCATCTCTGTATCAGCCAGAGACGATGATCCAGCAAGATTCTGGGTCTCCTCAGAGTCCATCATCCCTCAAGACAAGCACAGAAAGCTGAGTTTCCCAGGTGCATTTTCCAGGACTGCAGTTTTACTAGCAGTGCTCTTGCAAATCTAGTGATAACTGATGTTCAGACCAGGGCTAAGTTAGAAATCTAGTTCAGTAGACTAAAACAAACATGTATGTAACGCTCCTAAATTCTTAAGAAGGCAGCAAAAGTCCACTCACCTGCCAGGCCTAAAATACACCTGCATCTGAGTGCAGCACCAGCCTGGCCAGCACAATCCAAGCACAAGATCCACTGTACATCTCCTATGCAATTAATTTATCTACTCGTTTGGAAATTCTAGGTAACAGACTAACTAGAACTACTGCTTTGGCCTGGGATTCCTGCATGACTGGCTAAGTTTCTTTTCTCTGATCAAATACTTTCCAGTCAAGAAGTTATTCTGCACTTGTCTATTACTCTATTCTTCATTTCATCTCTTAATGACTGCTGATGCTTGGTAAGGATTCCAAACATGACATCATATAAAATACTTCAAACTTTAATAAGCTTATCCTCACACAACCAGTGCAGTACCTAATTTTACAGAAAGAAAGGCATAGATAAGCTTCAATGCAGCTGTTTGACCAAGGTCACTGAGGAAACCCCAAGAAACAGGAGACTGGAGCTAGGTCTGTCATAGGCTAACTTTTGAATCACGTAACCATCTTCCTCAGTTTTAACACTTTACAATATTTTTTGGTGTCATTGATTACCAATACCAAAATCAAGTACAGCCTGCTTCTTACACTGAAGATAATACACTTATTGTCAACATAAGTTTACGAATAAGCATATAACAAAATTAAAATTACTTAATTCAGCTGGTTTCTTGCGAGGTACTGCAAAACTAGGTCATTAATTTGCACTCTATTTTCAAAAGCAAAAAATACGACATCCATCTGCAAATAAACAGGGGTTTTTTATTTTTATTTTTTGTTTGTTTGTTTTAATATAAAAAGCAGCAAACTTTATCAAGATTCCCAGAGAAATCAGTGCTTCTCCATACTGCTCCAGCCCTCTCAATTTTATTCATATTTAGTTCTTTTATGAATTCCAGTGCTCTTTCACCCTACTTATTCTTTTAGATACTGCATGTATTACACCTCCAGGACCCAAGGGGTAGCCTACACCTTGCAATCATTCTCACTAGTCTGTTCTTAAGGCTCTTAAGGGTTCTCTCAATCTAATCCTATTTTTGCTCTAAAAAATCTTCACTGAGCATTTTTCAAGGATAAGTCACTTACTGAGGCATCAGTGTGTCTAAGGGACAAAATATTTTCCCCAAAATTTAAAACACCTGAACCAGAAAGATTAACACTGAATACAAGTTTTGAACAAAACCCTACATGGTTGGGTTATCAGTAGCAGTCGGGATTGGCAT
>NW_009647828.1:4679037-4692037 GCF_000708025.1 Charadrius vociferus
GACTGAGGCAAATCTATACTACACAGACATAGTGCGAGACAGTAGCAATACCTGTTTTGAATCCTCCTTTACAGTTGGCTTTGATAGTGCCTTGAACTGCTTGTTTGCACAAGGACAATTTGCCTTTATTCCCCATTTTGTTCTTACGGAGTGAACAATATCACCAACATCATAGAGAGCTGAAGGAAAAGAGTCATTTGTGAGCTCACGTGTAATAGACCAACCAGCATTCAACAAGACATTTTAAGAAATTGTGTATGTTATGCAGGTAAACAATAGTACATGAACACAGTTCATCATTAAACAAGAAGTTTTGCTACTTCTTTGTAAAGGGCAAAGATAATAAAATAGTACTAAGTACACAAGTCTGTTCCAGTCTTTCAACAATAAATACTAAGCTTTTACTAACTTTATTACTAAAAGAAAAAAATAAGTCCTCAGTACACTATCAACAACATACAAAAGACAGCAAAAGTCTACTGCATTTTTTTCATCCCAATCAAATATTTAAATTACCTTTTCCAGGAATTATTTGTGTAGGCATTAGATTCTCTGGTTCATGTACCTGCCCCTTCACACATTTAAACCAGGAGAAAGTATCCGAGTCATCATCTGTAAAACAAAACCATTAAATTGTTTTATTAGTGCATCCTTCATCCTCCTCTGGAAAACTACATGTTTTACTATTATTGATATACCAAACCATAGGTCTACAACACATTCTTTTTGTTAGGAAGTCTTATTATCTTGTTGTTTAAGGTTGCTATTGACTTCCAAGTTCAAAACACAGGTTTTCTTTCCCCTCTCCCCGCCTTGTTTCAGGTAGCAATATGCATTCTCACCTTCATTTAAGCTTTTTTTCTTCATTCTGTAACAATCCACACACACGCCAAAGCCACACTTAGAGCAGACCCAATGAAGGTTGAAGATTGTGGTGTCACAGACATCACACATTTCTCGAACTCCACGAACTGCACGCTTCCAGGCTACCTGTCCTGTGGTAATTGACAGATTAGTCACTGTTAGTTTAAACAAAACAAGATATTTGCATGTTAAGTATAGCTATATTAAAACACTTTAGTGATATAAGACTCAGACTTGGTTTTGTATTGGAACTCCAAAACAAAAGTCTTTGCTGTTACAGATTCAGAAGAGTAGGTTCAGAACAGAATCTAAGCAATCAAGATGATTTTGCTTGCTCCTGTGCAGCACCAACTACATCTCTTACTCCTGACATGTATTTGCCTAAAATAACAGGCACACAGATGACATTCTAAGTGGAAATTCCACAGCCACCCTAAAAAAAAAAATAAAATAAATCAAGTTAATACTAGCAAGCTAAGCTTAATGTCTAGCTTGCCACAGCCAGCTTGTCCTTTTTCTCTATTCAATAGCATAGCAGGGAAGTAGTTGTTCTCCTTGTAGCAGGTTTTCTCTATGTTTCTATATAGACCTCAGAACGAGGAGTTGTTTTTCTCTGAAGAACTGACCACTGCCGTTCAGGTTTCTTTTGTACCCATCACACCACCTTTCCTCACACCAAGTGACTCAAAACATCCCAAACATTTACAGTTACAAGCCCTTCCAGGGCTGCATTACATACAGATAATTTTAGACCAATCTTCATTTCATTATGTCGCCAGCTAGAAAACTAGACTATACAAAAAGCACACATCTGCCTCCTCCTACCTCCTTCCATACTTATAACTTCTCTAAAACTTTTCTGCCCACAAGGTTTCTTAATTTCAAAAGCAAGTTAAGAGATACCATGTCCTAATGTATGCTAAAAAAACCTACACCAGGATCTAAGACATCTGTTGCTTTTCTTCTGTATAATGCCCATTAACTAAGTATGAACAAAACTAGAATAACTTGGCACAATTTGTTCTTAAGTAGGAGGTAAAAATTGTTTGACTACTTGCTTCAAAATTCTTCCAGGAGACAAAGTCTAAATATCACCAGTTCCATTCTTCTTTGCCTTTTTATAAACATGCACTATATTTACCATTTTCTAGGCCAATCCTCCATTTTTTTTTTGCTATATGTTGCATGTCGTTTCAGATTTCAGTTTTCTGATTTTGTAATTTTCTACTCCTATTTTTTTGTTTCCTCTCCGTAGTCTGACCCTGTCTCCTCTTTCTGTAGGTCTCCTTCTGGCACTTGGTGGCCAAGGAGCAATGTGACCTAACGAGCTGTTCTTTCTATACTAGTCAATCTTTTACTACACAGAGATAATTTCGCTTGTGCTTTTCTACTTATTCTTTAAGGAACTCTTTAAGGAAGCAATCCCAAATAATCTTCTCCCTCAGACTTGTTTGTCTCACAGCTCTATCAGAGTCTGGTAATTCACTGGTAAAAGAGAGAAGGCCTGACCCTGAGACATACTGTGGAGTCCAAAGATATTCAAACGTGAACCCCCTAAAAAGTAGCACTTGAATGAAGTATTTTGATATTTTGGAAGAGGTCGGCTTGCCAGAGACAGAATTTTTATGAAAAGGTATATTTCAACTGAACTCCATCAAGAAAAGTTTACCATAACTTTAAATGGAGGTGGCAGGAAAATCTACCTTATTCCTATTCCAACTGAGTGCTCGCTCTTCCACTGAACTGTTCAAAGGATGGATACCTAGACTGCAAATTCATTCTTTCCTACCCAGGGCATTAAAAAAACCTAAATCCTCCATTTTAACGAAAATGAGTTTTTACTCTCACCAGTCAGGGCAATAAACAATCAAAGAAGAATTAATGACATTTTGCTCCTTTCAAACCACCTCCAGAACTCACATGTCTTTGGGTTTTCTTTAAGTAGAGGATGTTTCTGGTAGGTATGCTAACAGATGCAGCCTCTGCTATTAAGAAACACCACACGTCCCCTTTGTTTCACAAATTCCACCCAAAATGTCATCCTTCTGAAAGTGCTTCAGTGTTCCAGTCTGTACCTCTCACTCTGGCTATTGATACTTTGGCTCCACAAGCCTGCATATGTTTCAGTTCAAGCGGAGAGCAGAACTTGCATATTCAAAGCAGCCCAGGGTAAGACCCCACAGCAAACATTTCTGAAGTATCTCAAGTCTTCCCTCCCCTTTAGAAGGACATTCAGGCCAGTTCTTTTTTTTTTTTTCCTATTCAAAACCTTGGAGTGACCAGTAAACTGATACAATCTTTATATAATGTCAATACTACCCAAATGCAAAGGACAGAGTACAGCCTTCTACACTGTACTGCATCTGTCATGTAGTTATAATAAAAAAAAAAAAACAAACAGTTTTAAGAGTCATTCTACTCTGAGAAGTGATTATGCAAGATCACAGCCTTCCCCATCCGCGTGCTCATGTTTTCTACAGACAGGTTCTGATGTGGCCAAAAAACCTGTATTTGAGTATGCAAAGTTTGGTCTATTCCCAGTAGGGCTGTACATATAATCACTTGAAACAGTCCTACTGGAAAATTTCAGGTGGGAAAAAAAATTATTTCTTTACTGACTTCACAGACAGCATTAGGTCCATTATGCAAGATCAACAAAATAGGACCAAAGCAATCTAACAATCTGTGCAGTCAAAATGAAAGCTGTGTTTCATTTACATGCTAAGAATAGATTTGTCAGCTGCCTGCTGTTTTTATTTATTTTTTTTTTACACTTTGTTTCATAACAGAATTATAGTCTCTGCAACAGGAAAAGTAATTTGATAAATTGACAAAAGTCTTCTGACATAAAGAAGGGTAGAATTACTTTTCCCTTTACCCCTGCCCGTGAGCAAAGAGTCGTCAACAGTAGTTCATGCTGAATCTTAACCATTACCTCTCTGAGAAGAGAGGGAAACACTGAAGTCATACATGACATTTCCAAATGCATGCAATTATTTTCACACAGGTCAGAAGTTTAAATTTGCATACAAAGCTATTAAAATACAGATTATTTTAATGAAAATTGATCTTACTGTGTGGTTCAATCGTAGACATAACTTCCTTTTCAGATATCACTAGCTGACAAAAGTGATCTCCAATGTTGGCTAGGATATACTTTGCTGTGTCAAGATCTAGACCCACAACGTTTTTTGATAAAGGTAGCCATAAGCTAATAGCCTCAGGGTCGTATTTATTTGGAGTTAAGAAGCCTTCCTCACGCAGTATTCCATGCTTATTAAACTGCAACCTGGGGAAAGAAGGGGGAAAGGAGAAAAACCAATAATCTCAAATGTTTTATTAGTTTACATTCATCCCAATGAGTCAATACCTGAACTGTAAACACATACTGTATGTGAATGAGTTTAACACTTACTGGTTGCAACAGAGATGGGTAAACATACTTGTCATTAGCATTAAGCATGCCTCATGCACTGCATGTTTAAAAAAAAAAGATTCAAAACATCAGAGTTTTATAGTAAGGTAGACTTCCTAATCAAATATTTTTATTCACACAAAACCAAATCAGATTAACATAGTTTTTTAAATGCATTGGCATTAAGGATCACACAGAGGAGGTAGCAGTAAAAATCTAATCTAGTACTATGTACAACTCAAGACATTAGAACACCTTAAAAATCTAATATATTTCAGCAACAATTAATTTGGAAATAGCTGTCAAAAAATCCATCAAAATTTGAGTAATATATTCTTGAGTGATTCTGAGTAGGCAGAAAAAGTGAGATCTGTAGTAGTTTATTAAATAAAAAACAGCAAGAGCTCTGCTTATGTTTTCAGGAACCTTTTTACTAGATGCTGTAGAGGGAAGTTGACTTATGACAACATGTGCTCACTATAGTGTTAAGCATGGCAAGAAAACATGTGCTGGCAATTGATATCACCAGACAAACACCATCTTCAGACTTTGCAGATTTCACATTCAATAAAAAGAGACAGTTCCATCAGTTTCAAGTTCAAAATGGAAGGATTCAACTGCTTTGAACTGCACTGCAAGTCTAGATTTTTACACTGAGAAGATGAGTTAGCACAGTCTGTTGTTACTCTGATGTCACACATTTTTTGAACATCTCAGTTAACATCAGATTATCCCAAATCTTATAGTAAAATCTCTAATCTGAGGCTAAATAACAGATTAGTAACACTTTTTTTTTTAAACCTTTAGCTACAACGTGGACGGTGTTGTGGTGCAAGAAGAATAAACCTCAAGAAACAAAGAGTGGAAAAGTTTAGGGTTTTTTCATGGTCTTTGTAACCTTTCTGCTTTCCATTTCCTCTCTTCAGAAGGTCTCCAGGCCTGTAGCTGTTTTTTATTCTACTTAGAGACTCAAAAGAAAGTAATTCCTCTGAAAATCAAAGGAAAAAACTGGGACTAAGCTTCCCATCTCTCTTGTATTTTTGCCTTTTTTTTTTTCTCTCTAATATCAGAAGTGTTACTTTCTTCCCATAAAATACAACCCATGCCACAAAGCTTAAATAGGTTGCGGGGGGGGGCGGGGAATAAAAAGCAGCGTGCAACAACATCTGGACATGAGATCAAGTCATTCACAGAAAAATCTACACAACTTGAAAACAAAGGAAAGGACATGTTAAAAAACAGCCATAGACTGCAGTTTGACAACGTCCACCCTGGGCTTATAGATACACTTCAAGTAACAGTTTAACATTGTTTTTGAAAGGGTTCCTCACGGTGTCTTAAGAGCTAAAGAGATGAACAGTCAAAGTCTTTTGATGTTTTAACTCAAGAATCAGGCTCTGGGGGCTGTAGGTGGGGTATAATGGATCTGAAGCCGCCAATCGGGTTTGGAAAAGCAACCACCACGCCAAAGTCACCAGGTTTTCCTTGAAGTTGCCTTGCTGACCCTCCCAATTTGCCCCCCCTGAAGTAGTGAGTGTACTGATAAAACATTTCTATGGCAACCTTGAAGTGGCACAAACTCTCAAGTGTGAAGTGGAACAAAGAACACAATGTAAATTATAGTTTTGCCCATCACTATTCCATGATTCCAGCTGAAAGCCCCTGGCCACTTACTGCAACTCTTCCACAGCTGTGGATTATGTCTAACATTTCATGCGTCCAACCACTAAACTTCGAAAGATAGGCTCAGAATCTACCCTCTCACTACTATCTCCAATACTACTGAGCTGTAGCACTCAAACTCAACTCATGTTATCCCCTTGGCACTCAGCCCAGAATAGCAAAATAAAGAGCTCAAAGTCCTGCCAAAATATTTTCTACTCAAATAAAGCAGTTACAAAATTTCTAAGGGCTAAAAAAAACCCCACAGGCAACCTCTCATTAGTTGGGCATATTAGCCTTACAGCTTAACAGCTCTACACTGACATCTAGTAGTTTTGAACTAGAGACCTAAATGAGACCACTTTGACCAAATAACTGTGGTAGGTTGTTTTGTTTTTTTTTTTTCATCTGTCCTGGAAGATGAAGATCCATGTTACAGCTAACAGTGAACACTCAATCCCCCTTTCAGAAAAGGAAAAAAGATCAGATGTCCAACTCAGAAATGTGGGGCATGTCATTCACATTTAAAGAATATCAAGGTGTAAATAGACCCAAAGTTGTTCTTACCTTCTAAAGTGAAAGAATCGACAGAAGACAGTGGAGTCTCTTTGCTCTTTGTTCTTCCGGTAGCTGTCCAAACGGCATTCCCTGCATTTATGCAAGTGAGGTGCAATATTATTGCATGAACCATCCTGTACAAATGCTTCTCCGCTTTGCTGCAGCTTCTTCACTTTAGCAGCATCTGCTAAAATTGACTTGCGAACAATTACTGCAGGGAAGAGTAGTGTAGATTAGACAAGCTTCAGTTTCTCATATAAAGGTACAAGCAAGTGTACTTTAGTGAGAGATCCTTGTCAACTTTTCCTATAAGTTTCACACTACATTGAAACAAAGTTACACTAAAATATTTACAGTCAGCAGAAACCTCTTTTCAGGTCAGTAGAAACTTTCTCAAGCTATAGTTCCACTGGAGTCATAGTCTATGGACCAAAGTTTAACATTTCCTCCATACAGAGGAATATTTTTAAAGAGTGTCTGCTTTTAATGAAAGTTCTTCAGCCATCAGGGCTGGAGTACCCGAACACCAAGGCGACCAGGGCACGAAGTGACCGCATTTCACAATAATGAAGACAGAAGTACACCCTGGCCATTTCTCAGTCCCGTTTTCACCCTTCACGATGCAACAACAGCTTTCAGCATCTTTCCAATAGATGCCAAACATCTCCCTTCCTCCCATATTGCGGATGGGGCCTAGCAGGGCACAACAATGACCGCTTGGCTGGCTGTGTACCTGTGTTAATTATGGAACAGCACATAGTAATCCAAGACCAAGCAACACGAGATTGGAAAGAAAGAGGTGGGTGTGCAAGGAGATTCCCAGAACCCAGGATGATCAGCTACACCACCTGATGCACAACACAATACCAGGAGTCCAGCTCCTTAAACAACCACAGTCTCTCCCATTCTTCCATGTGGAAAACGTCAAGAGTTCACCAAGTGGAACTGGGCCACAGAAAACATAGAAACAAGGGTGGTTCCTGATTTTTTGTTTGGTTGGGGCTTTTGTTTGTTTTATTTTCAGAATAGTCATTAAATGAAAGCTCCTCTTGAGCAAAGCCTTTGTTAAGAACAACCTGATCTCCCACCATGCTTACAAAATTTAGGACCACTGCTAAAAAAAAAAAAAGTAGTCTCATTATGCCATCAGCATTTGCATTCCAAACAGAACCTTGTTTTTGTAATCTGTTTTGACATTCTGTTCTTGCATACATTTCGTAACAACTTATTTCTGGAAATTAATGGCTAGTCCTTATCCTTTATCATGAAAGGACGTTTTTATCAAGTTTATTGCATTCCCCTTGTAAAAGAACCCACAAACGACTAGAATGCTAAACCACTCACACAATTTAAATTACTAATTTTGCATATGTTACAAAAGACCTACTTGCATGTAATTACACAGAAAAAACAAGGACTTTCAAATGACAGGAAGTTTTAAAAATACTTACTATTATCCTGGACCTTGGCACTTCCAGTCCAAAAGCTTTCATTTTCATTTCTGTCATAAAGAATCTCATTTGAATTTCTTCTAATAAAAAATTCCATGTCTATAAGTTCATCAATCTTGCTTCCTTTGTGACTGTTCTGGCTGTTGCAATTGCTTTGTGATTTAACTCCAGACTCAGTGAAAGAGAGAAGATGTGCATCTGAGGTTGAGGGTCTACAATCTAAAGTCCGCTGCAGTTCAAGAGTACTACTGACTCTGGGTATTGCTATGGAAGAGTTAAGGTGTTGCAACTGTTTTACAGAAATGCACTCTTTTGGAAAGTTTGTTGTGGGCTTCATAAGAGGTTCATTTGTATTTTTCAGGTTGGGTCCTTTTTCATTAGCTGAATCAGTCAAAGATGAAGATCTTGAGGTTGTCAAAGAGGTATATTTACCATTTTGATCATTGAGATTTTGCATTTGTTCTTTAGATATAATCCTCACTTTAGGAAAGGCTGTCAGATCTTCCTTCAATGGTTTAATTCCAGTATTAAGACAAGAAGGATGAGTTTCCGGTAAGCTTCGTCTACATGTGCTGAAACACAGGACACAATAATTAGACAAAGAAAAAGGTGTCAAATCAGGGCATGAGCTGCTCAATCTAGTCACATTTAAAGCTTGAAAGAAGAAATTTAATCATGTACTTTGAATCCTGATGTTCCAACATTTTAAGTTTTGTGTGAGGTTAAACAGGTTTGTGGTTTTGAATTTTTTTTTAGTTGTTTTGGTTAAGTTAGATAGAATGATATAGCTGTACGCACATGTAGGCACACACAAATTCAGGTACTGCAGCTACTTCACTACTTCCTCTCACAATTACACAGTTACTTTCTCATTTTCCCCATGCAACAGCTTATACTCAGGAAAAGTTACATTGTACAATACAGTCCCTATACTTGCTATGGTCAGAGAATTGACTAAAACATACCCTTCACCTCAGGCCCCTGACTGCCTTTCCTCCTGTTACAGCTGATGTAGAATTTTGTATTTTGGAGACATTTATCTGATTGAAAAATGCCTTTACAACATGACCTCTAGAGCTAGTTTTATAATGGAAATGCAGTATCAGCTCAAATTTGTTCAAGGAAAGTTTGGAGTGGAAAACTTGGCACTGGAAGGTTTTACACCCAGTTGGACATTTGTTACCTGTAGGGGGCTAGAAAAGAAGTTTAAAGCTGCTATGTGTTCAACACAAATATAACTGAAGACTTGTACTTGGTCTGCAAGAAGCTAGTATACAGGACACCTGCCTGAATGTGTTCTGTTTTTCTTGGGGGCAGGGATGCAATACATGACAAAAAGGAGGCACCACACCAACGTATAACCCATCAGTTTACAGATAACTACAATGAAGCAGTAACATTGGCTTATGACACTGAAAAGCAACTCCAAGATAAAAAAGAAAAATATGGCATAAGCAAGCAAATTGTCTATCCAGGGAAATTAAGTCTTAACACTTCCCTATGCCAATATTACAGAATCCTAGTTACTACAGTTCTTTAAAATGACCTCCGAGTTTGTTGTGCTAAGAATTTAAGTTATTTTTGGAGGAAAAAAGTTGCATAAGCATAAACTGACTCCTTACCCCTGAGGAGTTTCTGCACCAAGATTGGGTGGCGAGTTAGCTGGTAGGGGCAGGCCTTGATGCCTTTGGTCTTTATTAGCAGGAGTACATCCTAGCAATGCTTCACCCAACACTGTTGGTACTGACTGCACATGTCCCTGACTGGGAGAAACCTGTAAGGAAGACTTTAATAGTTAGGAAAATTCAGGATAACAGAAATACTGCTTTGCAGGGTTCAGCTTAAAAAGAAAGGTACATTAATGCCCTTCCCACAATGTTTAATAATGCTCATTGAAGAACACTCCTCACTCAGTCCATAAGATGGAAAGACCTCACAGTGTCCTTTTAAATCTTACAGCTTCCATAAAACACTGCTCATTTCAATTCATTATCCCACAAATAACAACAAACGTTTTTTGGGGAAGGCTTCCTTATTAAAGGCGTATTAAAAAGGTGGCAAAGAGGATAGAAAACACTGCTCTTCATAACTGCCAGTGCAATAATCTTTCTAAAATAATTACAGTAATCAGAATTCAGAAATAGCTTTCAGAACTCATCTGAAAACTCCTAGAGAAAATTAAAACTGTGAAGTTAGTCTGACATTACCAAAAATCTAGATGTGAACTTCCTTGTAATAAAGAAAATCTTTGCACTGGGATTCTAGGAAGTGTGAAGTAAAGAAATCCTGTGCTCACTAAATCACCAGCCTCACAAATCTACAATTCTTTCAGGAATACAACAGGCCTACCAAATTTGCAAGTGTCTTTAAAGACAGTAGTTTTTTGTGGGGATCCTTCCTCAGTTCTAACATCCATATTTCACTCCCACATGCTCAACTTACTGCTGGAAGTTACACTACAGACTCGTTACCATCAACTCTAAAATATTTCCTTTCTGCTTTGGTATAACACAGCTGTCAGGCATTGAGACAAGCTCTCAAAAAACACTGGAATTAATTAACTCCGTATCAGAAATCCAAGTACTATCACATACTAAGTAAAACAAAAAATACGGCTTCAGCTTCTCACTCCCATATATTCACATCCACCAAAATCGGAGAAACAAACAGAGCTTCTGTTTTCCTTATTAGAAAGCACACTCACTTGTAACCATTTTGAGAAAACAGTTGTAAGACACTTCCCAAAGAGCACAAAAGTGATAAAAGAGCCAGTCCTTTGAAGGAAGGCAGACTAGAAAATTAGAAGTAAACAACTTCACCACTTTAAGGAAAAACCGTGGTGAAACGAAGCTATGAATTCAGACCATAACTCTTTTGCAGGACATTTGGAATATGAAATAAAGACCAGCTTTGCACATATCAAGCAGGCTGCTCAATGCAGAAAGCTAAAGACTGGCAAATTGAGCACCAGAAACATGCTAAAGGTACTCAAGCATGAGCTATAGAAACAACATAAACAGAGTATGACTGCAATGTACAAGTTACTGCATGCTGATTTGCTGCACACTCTTCCTTAGCAGTAAATACAAAATAGATCATTCTTTTCATTGAGGAATTTTATCCTGTACTTGCTACCTCATGCTGTATCTTTGTGAAGCCATTAAACATTTCTAATAGTGATACACAGTCATTAGCCACACCTACATAATTGACTCGGCACAGGACTGACCGACTGCACAGAAGCCAAGAACATGAAACCAGAAGAATGAAAAAAACCCACCCTCCTACCCCACCGCCACTCTAGAGCTTCCAGATGGCTGTTCCTGCCTAAAATGCAAATTTTGGTCTGAAACACAGGGGCAAAATTATAGGGTAAGTTTGAAGTACTGTTCTTTAGCCAAGCCATTATTTTTCACTTGCATTTCCATACTAAAGCTTCCCAGATTGGTTTTTGACTTTTGAGAGAGTTTTCTTAGCTCTCAGTGATACTTGGCAAGCTACTTATAAGAGAAATATAAGTAGACATGGAAGTACTAGAAAAGTAGTCATATTCCCTTTTGTCCTGAAACAACATTCTTCCAGACTGCTGCTTGAGTAGCCTAAATCCTCAAAGCCTGCAAGCCTAGCTGGAGGTATTGGGTTTAAGTACAAAATAGTTTAAAAAAAAAACAACAAAAAGCAAAGGCTACAAGCTTGAGAACTGCTTTGCGTTTTCTCCCACTACAGAATACATGACCAGGCAGGCTAACTCCTAAGCAGGAAGGGCCAAAAAGCACAGTTAAAAAAAAAAACAACCAAAAACACCACCAACCTTCAAGGCTCAGTAACTTTTTCTGCGATTATCATAAGGCAAGATGTTTTACTCATGCCTAGACAAGTTTCAAAGGACTCAACACACCCTCCTAGGGATTATATTTATTATTCCACTTTTTTTATCTAATGCTTATTCAAGTCTATTCTGAGAAATTACATAACCATTATATAACAGTCATATATAACATCGTAAGACAATACCTCAGGAGAAGATTTTGTGTGTTTAGCATCAACACCTCCACTATTCTCAGATGACTTCCTTTTCATGCCCCCCATTCTTTTAGATTTATCTGGAAGAGAAGGTGATCAAGGTAAGTATATTTATCACAAATATCCTACTCGGTGTTTGAAAGACAAACAGTAACAGGTCTTACCACATTTACCATTGTTGTCATATATGATTTCAACGTGAATTAACTCAGGATCAAGAGTTTTTAAAGCTGGAATCTTGGAAAGGAAGAAAAACACAGAAGCAGCCATTTAGAGAGGTGGAAGTTACTCTCTGAATGTGTTTATCTTAGATGTGGTATAGACTAAGCTTAGACACTTAACTTCTAGGTTCTTTGAATACCAGACTGAATTTAACAATATATAGTTATGACAGAGTCTCTGCATGAAAACACACATATAAACTGGTGCTCTGGAACACTTTCTACACAGCATAGAAAGCAAAGAAACCAGAATCATACCTTTGCCTCACTCTTCAAATAAAAATTCCAAGTCTCCCTCATTTTGCATAGAAGGCCATTTGTTATTTGATAATTCTACCAGCAGCATACAGAAACACTTTGGAGTAATAGATTATACTGCACGACACCGATCCTCATTTTTTAAGATTATTACAGCAAGGACAGAATTAAAAATGGGGATATAAATACAAGTTCTTATCCATTCCCCGTCTCCACTTGTAAACCCACAGCAACTGGTTCTTACCTCCTGACAGTTAACTTCTAGAGTTCTTGTAGCTGGATTACCATTAACAACAACTGCTGTGAACCACTGAGTAGATGGATCCAGGCTATAAATTCTAATTTTTGAACCAATGATATTTTTTCCACCTTAAAATTTGAGAAAAAAATACAAGAAAAGGGAGCTTAAGAAAAAGGGAGCATGAGCATGAAGATCAGAGTTACCAACATGAATTTGCTGACAGTACTGTATGCCAAGATGGAAGTAAGCAAACAAACCAAGAACCTTGAGACAACTTCCACATAGCTGAGGCTGGGGCGGGGGGGGG
>NW_009647828.1:4692093-4700054 GCF_000708025.1 Charadrius vociferus
GGGGGGGGAACACCAACAAAAACACATGATAAAACTATGTTCCAGCCACTTCCTTCCTGGAATAGTTCAATCAAGTTTTCTGGAGGTAAAGACATGCAGCAGAGTCCGGACTGACCTCCAGATTTCAGACAGGGAGGCAGATCAGTGGACATGGAAATGAAGATTCATTGATCAGTTGTGAAATTTTGCTCTTTACAATACTGGAAATGACAACTCTAAGTTGCAGCATTTACCTTTCCATTAAAGCAAGACATTTCTTGCATATGCAAGCGTATGACTACAAACATTTTGTATGAACCCAGTAATTAAGAATTTGAAGATAGTAAATCTAAAAATAACAATTTTAACTTAACTAAAAAAGTAGTCTCTATATAAAACTTTGGAAGTTTTTATAAACAAGCAGCTTAATAAAAAAAATAAATCAAGCTACCTGAAACAATAATCAACTCCAAATAATTTCAGTGAGAATTGCTACAAATTTGATATCTCCTTCACAAGTGGCGGGCCATCTCTATGTGCCTAAATGATGTATTCAATCTTACAAAGGAAATATTTGAAACTGAAATCTCTATAATCCTTCACATTTTGTATTCACTGCTGCAAAAGAAAATGGAATAATTTTTTTAAAAAAGCTGTTATCCCCGAAACAGATTACTGTAATTTACAACATCACTGCTGAGGTTTCTCTTTTGACTTGAGTATTTATGGCTAGAGTTTTCTGCTACAGAATAGGCTCGTACCTTGTACCAAGCGTGTTTCATCTAGGTGTTTCTTAACCAAAGCCTGAATTTCTTCATTAACATTTTGGTCATCCTTAAGAGGGAGCCTGGAACTGTCCATATCCTATTTAGGGGAAAAAAAAAAAGTTGTTATTAAGAATAATTATTTTTTTTTTTTTAGCAAAATCGCATAATCTTTAGAAACAAGATAGCAGAAATTCATACAAGTCCAACAAGTTTCTTGTTCCTCCAGCTCCCAGGATATTGTATTTAGTGAGGCAAACAATTTCCTTACCACTAATCTGGACCGATCACCTGCAAGCCAGACTGAAGTGAGCTCTCCAGGTCCACTTTAATACTGTTCTGAAGATAATCTGGCTTTGTTTCACTACATTGCTAATGAGCACTAAGTTTAATTGAACCACCCATTTTTTAATTTACGATTTTAAGTTCTCAGAAGCAACAACATCTAGGTAGTCCTCAGCAGATGTAAATGCAAATATTTTAAGTTTTATGTTTCTATTTATGATAATAACACCAGGGTCCAGTCCATCTCAAGAACTAAAGAAATCTTTACTCTGTTGAGACAACACAGGCAAGACAACAATCTGCAACTCAAATTTAGCTTTAAGTAATTCTTTTGTTAGTTTCTCAAGAGGACTTGTCTATTTGCTGACTGTTAACAAGTCAAAGTAGAACACTAATGATGGCACTACTAGCAGTCGCAACATGGGAGATCTATTACTAGTTTTATTCAGACTGTTTATCGATCTTAACAGTAGTTTCCTGAAAAGGTTAAATTCTTTATCATTGGCAGATACTATTCTTCAAAATGCCTGACCAGTTAGTCATGTGGGGCGATTGTTTCAACCCATCTCTACCTAATCTTCACTAAAAAACTTTCCTCTTGGTGCTCAATAAAGGGACTACAATTCAACCATCTCATTTATATCCTCCTGCCCAATTTCTCATTTGTTTAGGATTAGAATTGATGTGTTTCTACATTTTTCAAGAGTTTCAAGATTTATTCCAGACATCACAGCAACTCCTTTCATAGTAATGACGGTCATGTTTACAAAAACAAAGGGAAGCTATTCCAGATTATCCCCACCATCAACATGCTGTGACTGCTGTCACCTGAGCTGAATAACTGTCCTAGTACATTCCTTCATCCAGCTCTCTTAAGTGACCATGTCCTGGATCAGCTTCAGAAGGTTTTTAACCAACATACACATTACATTCAGAACTAGCGTTTATGAGTTACAGCAATATATACCTACTCCAAGTTTTTCCCATCTTAAGTTTACATTTAGACTATATTAACTTAATGTATCTTAAATACTAAGATCAGTGATGTATCTCCCATCTTTATAACACCATACAAGGTTACCTGAATGGGTGTCAAAAGGTCTTTAGAAAGAAACACACATCTCTCTTCACCAAGGTAGCGTACTGAAACCATCGATCCCAGACCAGCTTTGTCCACTAAGGATTTGTAAGTCTAGAAAAGTGATAAACATTTTCTTAGAAACAGCGTAATAAGATCGCATCATTCACACTTGCGTTTAAAAAATTATTTTAATCTTGCATCTATTTCTCTGTTAAGATACCGCATGTACATGCAACTCTTGAAACAAAGCAAGTTTCTAATAAAACTTCTAATACATACCTAATAAAGGAATTACTGGACTATACTTGATTTCATTTATTAGAATAAGTAAGGAATTCAGTTCAGGTGGCTGTCATTACCAATCATTAATCATTCATCTCAACATGAAGAATTTACTAGTATTAGGAGTTCTAATTGTGGATGTTAATGAAAAACCCTCCTCGTGGTACCTTGGGGGAATAACTAGCAAATCATAGAATCGTTTTGGATGGAAGAGACCCTTAAGGTCATCAAGTCCAACCATTAACCTAGCACTGCCAAGTTACCACTGAACCATGTCCCCCAGCACTACACCTACACATCTTTTAAATACCTCCAGGGATGGCGACTCAACCACTTCCCCCGGCAACCTGTTCCAATGCTTGGCACCCCCTCCAGTGAAGAAATTTTTCCTAATATCCAATCTAAACCTCCTCTGGCACAAATTGAGGCCATTTCCTCTTGTCCTATCACCTGTTACTTGAGAGAAAAGATTGACCCCCACCTCGCTACAACCTCCTTTCAGGTAGCTGTAGAGAGCAGCAAGGTCTCCCCTCAGCCTCCTTTTCTCCAGGCTAAACACCACCAGTTCCCTTAGCCATTCCTCATAAAACTTGTTCTCTAGACTCCTCAATGAAGGCCTGCTGCATGGCTTACATTAAAGTTCTCAAAGTTCATGCAACGCCGATAGTATACTGAAGCCTTAGTTTAAGTGTGTATAATGACTTAGATAGCCTCATAGTTGTTTTACCACTGCAGCTAAATGATGAAGTTGTGTTCGGGTCTACCAAAGGCTTTAAGAACAGACAAGAAACAAAAGTTTCCTTTAAAAGCTTCTGAACTCTTCCTCATATGCTCAAGGTTAAGTTTTGTCTAGTCCTGCAGTAACAAGTCTGAGTGGGTAAGCATCAGGAGTCTGGAACATCGAAAGTGGTAAGAATAACTCCTCCCTATGTGAAAGGTACATTTGCATCCCATTTAAAAGAAAAAAAAAAAAGAGAAAGTCATTCTGATAGAGTTTTGGGTTTCTGTAAGAATGATGAAGCAAACAAAGACTTTCTTCCCCTTTGTTGTTTTCACTTCAGTTTGGACAGTATTGGCAAAGGAGCAGTATCACCACAAGAGGAACAGGAGTCTCTCCAGGAGGGACGGGACGTTACAGGACATTCTGCAAAGCTATTCCATTTGTCAGAAACATACTCTCCCATATACTCAAATCAATAAGTTGTGATCAAGACTTACACAAATTAATCCACAAATCTTTTTTTTTTTTAACCACTTCTTTCCTGCCTTGAGTGGTGGGAAGGGGAGGAAAAAGTCATCTTTGCCAAGGCAAGCTCCAGTATTGTGCTTTACTTTATCCTACATCATTCCTCTGCTAAATGAGCTTTTAAACAAGTACACTGCATGAACTGACACTTCAAACACATCATGAAGGAAGCTTTATGCTTAACAAAGACACATAAACAGTAAGAATTGTTCAGATACTTAGAAAGGGACAACAGTTAAGTTTAAATAAGCAGGTTTTCAGAACATTGTATCAGCAAAATCTCCCAGTAGAAATGCTGATATTAATGCACAGGTCAGGAAATAAAATTAAGGATTCATCTTTCCACTTCCTCTCCTGTCCTATTTGGCCCTACTTCCAATAAATATCTGCTTAGATTAGTTTTCTTAATAAAAACCTCAGCTAAAATGCAGCAGTATGAATTACACTGCATACTTTATACCTAGAGAAGGTAAGAGTATTAAACATAGACTACAACTTCAGCATAATGAACGTTCAGCAAGTTTACATCTTCATTTATTTCACAGCTACTTTTACGAGTAGCAATATCCAAAGTAGTCAAGTAAAACTATACAGGCTGAATACATTAAGAAATATTCCCTGTTCACCTCTACTGGCTAATTCACCTAGCCAGCCATGCATGACAGTTACAGAAAGCTTAGTTCTCTGGCTCAGGTTTTTATATGCACAAAACCCAGATCTCACAAATTATCTGTGCCAGGCTGCCATCACATAAGAGTCATTTAAATTATTTTTGTCTCAGATCAAGAATCACTGAAGATTTAACAGTACTTGAGGCACAGTAAAGCTAGAATTTAAAATAAAAATACAGGCTATCCTTAGAAACCTACCATCTACCCTTTTTCTCTCTACTCTTAACTGCAATTTCATCAAAGAAGGAAGAAACACAAGACTTGTGGGAGAAGGAATTAACATTGTACAGAACAGTGGTTTGGGAGGGATGCAAAGTCATAAAAATACATTCCCGTATGTCCAGGCACAATATACCAACTTCAAATGCTTAAAAGCTCTGCCTAGCTCTAACAGTACAAAGAGATTTAGTTTCCTTTCAGATCACAGATAAGAGTACACAAGTGAAGCTGCACTTGAGAAATTCACACTTGTAACAACACTGTCCTTAGAAGATGGAACTGCAGAACCAACGGGAGTTAGGCCAAGTGTATACTTGCCATTGCAGGCCACTGGACAGGAGATAAAGAACCGCCTTGGTATTTTCTTTCAGCCAGTACCAGCTTTTGCTCCACCAGGAATGCTTTCATTTTATGGCTGTAGACTTCCATCCATCTTCTCTTTTCCCATGACTCATCATCAAATTCCACACAAATCTACAGAAAGGAAACAAAACAAAGGAGTAACTAACCATAAAATTCAGACATGTATAAAGTGAAAAAGGATAAACAAACACCAATTTCCTCAAAAAAAAATAATAATTAGAAGTACTTATAACACAAACATGATGACTGCCTTTCTGTCACACAATTAAGCAATCACTAAAGCAACCTAGCCTGACCTAGTATTTTATAAGTGATAGTCAACATTAACTGGTTTGTCATTATTCTGTCACATAAAACATTAATATTCCTATTTAACTCTACAACCTTCTCATCTCAAAAAAGTCCTCTGCTGCTCAAGGACAGTTAAATGTGTTAACTCTGCCACCAGTGTTTACAATCAGCGAAACACACAAAAAAACCCCTAAAACTCTAGAGGACTGTATACAGTAGTGGCACATTCATTTTCCACAAACTCTAAACTAGACTATCTGAATAAGCAAGCTGTTTTTCCAGAAATATTTTAAGAGTCCCAAAGAATAACTTTAGTTGATTTATTAAAAGCACAAATGACAGTAAGCTAGTAAAAGTGATCAAATTATATAACGTGAAGAAGGTCATTTACTGCCTGGTTTTATTTGGTATTTATCTTTATGAATCTGTCAAGCATCCATACAAACTTTTCAAGAGGAAAGCAGTTGTCACTTCACAGCAAAAACACAGTGCTTGACCAATTTCTTTGGGATGGCATTACTCTTCTTTCATAGGCAACATGGGGAGATCAGCAAAGGATTGGGAAAGACCAGAAATACAACTATGCCTAAATACAGGAATTGGAATGTCTTGATAGGGAACACTACTCAGAAAAACCACTCCCTCTTCCCATAAAATACAAGGATCCAGTCTAAATACATTTAACTAACAGCACCAAAAATCTCAGTTGAAAGAATCTTGGAAACATTTTCTTGTTTTCAGCTTCTCTCTAAGGGGAAAGGCAAGTAAAAGCATGCATGCAAAATAGCATTACCACAGACAGGAGTCATAAAACTAATGGGTGCAGAAATGAATTTAGTCATTTTGAAGTTCATGGAAACAATGAAAGAGATAAGCAAATAATGTAAGAACCAGAACAGCTTGTTTTGTCTACAGTATGAACACCACACAAACAGGAAAATACAGTTGAGAAAATACTTTCAAAAGTAGTTGACAGCCCTTCTACTTTGTAGCTTGCTCCTGACACAATACAAAAAGATTAAATATTTCTACTCCTTTAGAGACTTTGTTTTTTGTCCCAATGCATCACTATTTTGGGCCTAACTATACATTACTCTTCCACAGAGCTGTGAGAGAGGAAAGGACATGGCATGTGTTTTGGTACAAAAGCTCTCTGCGCCTCAATTGTCTACTTGGCAACTTCTTTAACACTTTCACTGGAGAATGTATTAAGTCAATCGCTTCTGGCAGAACCGTAACCAGTTACAAGGCTCACAGTACTCTCCAACAGCACCTGCTCCTTCTCCTTTTAAGTCCCAGAGAAGGTTCTTAAGAAGAGCTTTCTGCAGCACCAACATCCTCCTCCTCCTCCTCACTCCAAGTAAGGCATAGGCACAGCCCCACCGGCCAAAGATGGAGAAAGCTCCACCCCTACCACAGATCCACAACAAGAAGCTCGGCCTCCAACAACTCACGACTCTTCATAACAAATCCCAAAGTTTCTAACTCTTTCTTGAAAGTGCAAACACATACAATTTCTTCTTGTTTGACAAGAAGCGGGTGCTTCTTCAGTTAATCTGAGATTACAAAAGTTCTTCCCATTAAAAACAAAAAGCAAGTGAACCATTTTAATTGAAAGATAGTACTGTTGCTCCTGTCATAGAACCACCCACCACCAAAGTCCCCTGTAGAAACAAGACGACTACGTAACAAGATGTCCTTACTATAATGGAGTTTTGTTCTTAGTGAGTACTTCATATGCTACAGTAATTGTTCAGACATAGTTGAATAGTTTTACTGACTACAGTTGCCAAATAACACCTTAAGAGCTCCACAGTCAAACTGTGAAAGTTGCTCGACTTCCACCCAAACTATATAGTTAACAAGTTACACTAAGTTTGCAATAATGGATTGCCTGTTTAGAAATCCTGTTGGTAATCATTAAGAAGTGGCCACCAAGCAAGAAGAATCTGAGAAACCTCCAACACCATACATGAATTTGGTACGTCTTTCAAGACAGTAGAAGCACTTGTTTATTACCAGCTACTTCAAAGAGCAAGAAAGAGAAGTCACCAATCCCATCAATATAGGAGTGTTGCAGTTTCTTAAGTAACTACGACCCACGTGAAAAACAATCGTTTACAACTGATAACGTCTTAAATTATTTAAGAAATACACAGAAATAAAACCTAGGCACAGCGAGTGCAATAAAAACCTGGTGTTTTCAAAATGCTGGTGAAAGATAACACATTTATAATGAGTCTGAGGTAGTTTCCGGCATTAATACAAGCACACTGGGGGCTTTAGCCAGAGGAGCACGTTTTCAAACATATTAAGCAGGCAAGTTGACCAAGACGACCTCTCTCTCCCAACAACACCATATATATATGTGTGTCTACACACATACACCCACACGCACACGAAATTCCCAGCTCACAGGGTAAACAAAGTCGTTTCAGAAAGTCTCTTTGGAAGTTCCCAGTTACCTTCAGGTCTTGTTTGGATATGTCCGTGTGGGAAACAGCTCGGATCCTGCCTGACTTCCAGGGCCATTCCGAGATGCGACTGGTGTCCCACGGCCTGTCGTCTTCCTCCGACAGGCTGAGGAACCTCTTCCCCACGAGCAGCGACCAGCTCCCCTCGAGCCTCAGCACCATTTTAACTCATCGGGAGGCCTCCAGGGAGAAAACCGACGGAAGGAGGAGAGAAAAAAACCCAAAACCAAACAAATAAACAAACCAAGGCGGCGGTCGGCTGGCAGGCCGCGCTCTCAGCCCCGCCGGCAGGCTCGCCCCCCGCCC
>NW_009647828.1:4700765-4705118 GCF_000708025.1 Charadrius vociferus
CGCGCTCCTGGCCACGCCTCGAAACCGTTGCTCAGCAGATGGCGGAGTAAAAAAATAAGTATCCTTCCGCAGAGCTGCGAATGAAGGAGTCCGCCAGCCCGCCCACGCCCACGCAGAGCCCAAAGATGGGGCCAAATGGAAAAACAAACAAGTTTTAAGCCGTAGCGTGCCTTCAGGCTTGTGTTTTTGCCTCAGGCGAGCTGAGCCTTCAGCTATAAGGGCCGCCTTTGCGGTCGGCGGAGGGATCTAAGAGAGGCAAGAGGCATGAGATGGCCGCTTATACGTGCGGTTCGCGGCGTACTCAGATATAGCACAGGGGGAGGGGGCACCTGTGGGGCGCTTCTGCGCAAGCGCAGACCGGCGCGGTGCACCTGCGGGGGCGCTGCGGACACCCTTCTGCGCAGGCGCAGATGGGGAAGGGCCGGACACCTGCTAGGGGGCCGCGCCTGCGCCTGCGCAGTGGGGGTTCGGCGGCGCCGAGAGACGGGCAGAGGCGCGCCGGCCACCATTTTGTTTGGCCTCCTCGGAGGCTGAAGGGAACTGGGCGCGGCTGGGTCGTGCGTGACAGTAGACGTTGCAAGGGAAAAAAATAACATGCGCTAGAGGTTCCTTGGGAGGATGGCAGGCTTTAGAGAAGCTCTAGTTGTAGTTGAGGTGGGTTATGTAATTATATCTACAGGCAAGTGTCTTCTGCCACCTCAGATGCCATATTCCTTTCATGCAAGGCCTATGCGCTCGCAAGAGAACCGCGTAGTTAAAGTGAGGATATGGTAATGAGCTAGTTAATCATATTCTGCAGTGAACTAGTAAGACATCCGTATTCATCTACCACAAGACTTTCCTACCAGAGGACGTGGGAGGAAGAAGATCAAAAATGAAGAAAGTACCCAAGGCCAAGAAGCAGTTGAATCATCTGGTTTACTGGAAACTGGTGGTGTTCAGCTTATGCTTTCTCTGGGGTTCCTCCCATCACAAGAGATAACGGAGATCCAAAAATCCCCATCAAACAGCAGCAGGGGCTCTGCTGCCAATGTGGTATTTCTGCCACGTTCTGGTCTCAACGTCCATTTTGTCAAAGCCACCAGTGTCACGCTTGTGTTAAATGCATTTTTAAAGCTTTTCCCACCAATTTTCTTCAGGACTCTCCACGGACTGCTTGTCTACGTCTACATTCAAGCAAACATGTTCACATCTGAAATCGGAAGGCACAAAAAATTCCTCGCGTACCATGATGAGGGGGTTCTGTCCTTCACGCCACGGAGATCAGACAGCCCAAATTCCTTGGTAACTTTAAGGCCCCTTCAGTGATTCCTAGCAACAAGGTGAATGTAGTAATAGGTAACATTTTTCAGCAGGGAAAGCAAACAAACAAAAGTGAATAATAGAAAATGAGTTTAACATACCGGCAACTGCATGTAGCCTGAAGAAATATGCATTAGCAGGCACGGAAAGGAAAAACGGGTACGTTTACTTCTCAGATTTAAATATTTAATACAGAGACCAGACCTACAAAATGGAATTTGTGATAAGATATTCTATAAAGCAAGCTAAATTTGAAACTACCAAATTGCTTGTTTCAGTGTAGGCATTAGGCTCTTGTAACAGCAACTGTACAACATATACATCATACAATATAAGTGGTATAAACCCTCCTTACTTAAAGCACTCAGTTTTTATGCATGCATAACACTGTGTCTCAAAGAGTAGCTGATTAATACATATAGGAAAGGTGATGTTATGCAATAAGGAAGCAATGTTAGTTGATACAATAGATCATACTATTGGTAGCACTCCGGTTGCCTAATGGTAGTGTTTTTCGTTTTGGTTTTTTTTTTCATTAGTACCAGAATAAAGTAAAGTTTTAAGGAGAGATTTGAAAGGCAACAATGTGGGTTTTATAAATGAGCAGCGCCCACGTGCAAAGAGTAACATGAAGATCGATCAAAGGTGGTTTAAAATTTAGTGGTTTGGGTAGATACTGGCCTAGAGGGCCGAGAGTAAGAAAGCAAGCACAGGGTGACAGCTATAGTGAGCGAGTCAGTGAATGACCTTGAAATGAACTTACATTTATATAGGAAATTATTCCAAAAGAAGAGTCATCTGATCAAAATGCAACATTCTGAATGTACATAAAGTAAAACAAATTAAGAGAGACCAGAAGAGAAAATATTGAAGCAGGCAGAGGACAAGTTGACAGGAGTCTGGACAAAAATCATACATTCATGGTGCAACCAAGCTTTCAGTCCTGAAAGAGTAGAGATATTCAAAACCCGGGGGCTAGAAGTTGAAGCCAGGTAACTTAAGATTTTTTTAAATTTATTTTTCAGCAAGGAAGATAATTAGCTACTTGCTTCACTTCCCTGAAAAAGTTAGATCAGGACCAAATATCTTTTTTAAATTATCTAGCGGCTTTAAAAGTTAGAAATTTGGGGTAATCAGTGAGGTCCTAGGTGAAGAAGACAAAGATATAAAATTTTGAATTGTGACTACATATAAACATCTCTGAATTTGTTGTAGTTTTAGAATGTATTTCCCAGGATTTTAACCATGCAATACAGAAAAATAAATATTGTTTTTCACCTCGTTATTTTATCATCACTCACTCTCCACAAAAAGTAATGTCTACTAGAAAAATTTTGTGTATATATGCCCTTCCTCTGTCACGCAGTGTACCAATAGGGATATAAAAATGTTCAGAAATAGATTTCAAACAAACTGACACAATGGTAATGGCACAGATGCAACTATCTCACTCTGGATTGTATACAACTCAAGAAAAAATGCCATTCAAAGTACCTGCAAAACAAACTAGTGCTGTAAATATGCAGAACTGATTAAACTGCAAAGCGGCAGATTTCAACCTGTTCTTCTGCCTGCAAGGAGTTTTGAACATAATTTTTTACAGCTGGCTCTGTCTACTGGGTTGAATTGCTAATAGGTAAGCCTTTAGCTCCTCTTTGAGAAAGGAGTAACCTCTGCTAACAAGTGCTCTTTAAACAGTAACTTCACAACACACTTGAATAAATTCCTCCTTTCAGCCGCCATTGAGTAAGTGACAGTACTGTTCTCTTGTATGTGATATCACTAGGAAAAAAGCGTAAGAGGGTTTGGGTGAAGAGAAATTTGAATTTAACAATAACGTTAACTGTCATGGCATTATGTTCTTGGAAAATGTTTTCTGTGATAAGTGGCGGCAGATTGCTTTTCAGGCTCACTTACAAGTTTGCATGCAGTTACAACAAACAATGGTCGATGCAAGATCTTATGGATACTGTTTTTTAAAATGTCTACTGTAGTAACATTTGAAGGTCTTCATTCTCAATCAAAGCCCCACTGAAGGCTATACTACAAACACAGAAAAAAAATACAAAGTGTTTTAATTTCTAATGATTAATGATGAAGGTGTAAGGATGTGTAATTAAAGCTGAAAGTACTTATGGTCAGACTACAAAAATACCAGCTATGCTAACTAGAAACAGGGCTTTGGAAGATACCTAACAGTTTCATTTCTCCAGTATGTTTTGAGATACAGTGCTAAAGAATGAGTGATAACAGACTACCAGAAGCTTTCTTACTCACTAGCACCAGACTGATGTAGTTTAACTACTCCTTAAGTAGCTAAAGTAGATGAGTTACTACTCCTATTGGATCTAGCTCCACTTACAGCATGAAAAGATAAAATCCTGTATAAGCTCTTTTCTCAGGTACAGTCATGTTACCTCAGCACACCTTGCATGGATCGGCTTTGCAAGACTCGCAAGACTAGTTCCTTCTCTTTTTTCCATGCTTATCTCTTTACCATAAGTTAAAATAAAATAATTTATGTCTTACATTACTTAATGTTGTCTCCCTGTCTAAAGCTAAAGGAAGCACGTATTTTGACACAAAGTACATTGTAATGCTGTGCAATTAAGTTTACTTGCTGAAGGAAAAATTCCATAAGAAATGCTGAACTTACTCTTTTCCACTGCCATACATACTCTGCAGTAGGGACTAATTTGCTTTTCTTTTGCTAGCTGAGTTAGTAGGACTTAGATTTACTATCACAGCTGTAGAAACAGGAAACTGTGAGAGGACTTTTAGGATGATAAATCAGGATCAATTATTAAAGTTTAATTGACTATTAATTTAACATTTAATGATTTAGTTATTTAATTGGATATTAAGTATTGTCTGGGGATTGGATTTTTTTTTTTCCAGATTAATTCTAAAGCTAAACAGGTATTTATAGCTAGAGTGATGCAGTAACCTTTAAAGAATAACCATGAACAAACATTAGACATAAAGTATGGTTTTGTTTTTACTCGGCTGCTCCAGATGGAGGCGGCCTGTTTTGGAACAAAAAAGCCCTTT
>NW_009647828.1:4705431-4717476 GCF_000708025.1 Charadrius vociferus
AGCAGGAATATCTTGGTGATATTACTACACATGTACAAAAAGAGCTACCGAAAGTTAGGTAAAGCTACGCAGTGGACTTTAATCAACATTATTTAATGAACTGAGGAAATTTGTTCTTTGTCAATTACATTTACCTCCAAAAGTTTCACAACAAACTGTAAACATATCATGTTATTCATATTTTGCTACTTAATAATGTCCAGGCTCTTTTGTCATTGAAATGACATAACCTGGATTTGGCAAAGACCAGTTAGCCTTTAGACCATTCTGTGATGGTGCCAGAGAGGATCTTGAAATTTTTAAGAGTGCTTCCTGCTGTTTGTTTTAAACAAATCTGTCATGTGATTGAGCTTCTAACCTTGGGAGAGATGTTACACCTTTCTCTTGTGGATCTGACAAGAAATTTTGGCAACTCAGGCTCCTGGGCATGTGTAGGTATCAGGTCACTGAATCCTAGACTAAGTGATAGAATTTTTTCTAACATTGAACTAGCCTGCTGTCCTGGTTGCGGCAGGGATGGGGTTAATTTCCCCAGGAGCCGGCAGGGGGTGGGCATTCCACCCCACGTGAGCCATGCCCGAGCTATAAGAGGCGCTTACTCACACTTAAGAGTGATTTTGATGGGTAGGTTGTACGTGCTTGAGTCTTATTCGAAGCACTGCAAATCCTTCCACTTCCACACTGGCTTTCTTGACTCTAGTTCTTTTGTCCTGCCACTTGCCAACTCACCCTTGGACTGGATCATTGAATATTTAGTGGAAAACACTTTATGTTTTACCGGATGGTATCGTAACTCTATTTCCAGTGGGAAAATACAGTATCTTTTCATGTCAAGGGTCAACTGAGAAATAGGTTGGCTTGTTTGGTTTGTTTTGTTTTTTTTTTAAATTTGCCATGTTGTACTGATACAATGTTAACAAAGCTAAAATAATGCTACTAGCTTCAGTACCACTAAGAGAATGAAAGGTTAAGATCCCAGGTATTAGTGAATACAGAACTGGGAATTTTTAAAAATTGTATGTTGCTAAATGTGACCTAGTTGGTATAGCACAGAACTGGGAGCAAGATCTGGAATCTAACACTAAGTGTGTTATTAGGCAGATAATTTAATTCGCCTCATTCCTCTGTAAAATGGGGATAATAATTATCATTCTTATGAATTGCTTTGTGTTGTGCACCTGAAAGATGATGAGTATTATAGCTACTAATTAAACATTATTTTAATCTTCAAATTTCTTTTTCCTTTTAAACTTTAATAAGTGTTTATGCTCCCTAATGCCAGGGAGGAAAAAAGCATGATTATGAAGCAGCTGCTAAGAATTGTTCCCAGAAGATATTTAATATTAAATTGGGATTGAGTCATCTGTTTCAGATAAAGGGACAATGCAAGAAATAATACGTGAGAGTAGAGATTTTGAATAAACTATATTCAAAGCAGCTGACGCACCTGTGCCTTCAAACTGGCTCCCACCTTCCCTGTACTCTTAGTCGAGAAACTGGAGATGGGCATTGTGATTTCTCTGCAGCTTAATTAGAGAGAACGAATGCTACAGTATTGCTTAAAAAAAATAGGCGCAGCTGTAACTTACAGATTGTTATTTATGCTCTTTGAGTTTCAGCTCTCCTGCCTTGTGCTGAGGCTTCTTCCTCTGCACTACCAGCCAGCCCAGCGGAGGGGAGCACTGGGCAGTTGGAAGGCCACTGGGACGGCGACTGAATTCCAAGCTGGAGCCTGCAGTGCAGCTGGGCATTGATACTGGCACTGGTAATTATGATATGTTTCACTGTATTTATTACTGTAAAGCACTTAGTAGTTTCCTACTCCTCTCTGTAAAGCTCCCTAAGTCAACTACATGTCAGTGAAACTTAATAGTGTCTTTTCCATAACCATCTCTTCACAGTTGTCAGAGGCTAATGGCTGTTCTCCAAACCTTAGACTTTGGCAGTAGAGGTTTGTGCCTAAAATTGAAACACTAGTTCTAAAGCAAATTCTGGACTCCAGTGAAACCAGTGATGTTTTTTTAAGAGATCGTATGTCAGCCTTGTCTTCTCTCAAGAGGAAGGTTGCAATCTGTCTTGTCTCTCATCTCTTCTGAAAATCATAAGAAGGCAAAATTGAACTTTTCTTGCTTCCTAATGTCTAAGGCCCTAAATAGCATAATTACCTAACTGCAGTTGTCCAAAAAATGGAAATTATATTTTCCAGTTTCCTTGGCAGAGAAACTTGTGCTGCAGCATAGGTTTCTAGTGCTGCTTCTTACTCTTATTTCCTATGCACACTTTATCACAGAATAAAAGTTACAGCTGCAGTTTTCTAATGAGAATATAAGAGACCCAGCCAAGTTACTCCCGGCTGTCTCAGTTGTCAAACGAACTTGGACACCTAAACAATGAGGAGTAGCTTAAAACTTGTGTGTCTGCCTTGAGATGGCTGGAGATGGATTTGATTCAAAAACAAGTAGAAAAGTATTTTAGGTGATTGAAATAACTGGCAAAGCTGAAAGGGATTTTATAAATGCAGTGTTGGAAAAACAATTCAGCAGATCATTGGAGGACTTTGAATTTTAGAAGGCATGATTGTGTGTCAGGTGTTAGTTTCCCTGACTCACATGACTTGAGATGATTAGCATTATGCCTCTGGTTGCAGCAGAGGTAGGATGTGTCTCACTTTGTATAACATGTAGGTCACAAGCTGCCAATACAAAACCTATGCATTTAATGAACTTCATCCACCAGCAGGCATCTTGTTGTTTAGGCTTACTCTGCAGGGAATGAAAAGAAGCATCTCCAGAAGGAGATTCATACTAAAATAGGTGTGTAGAATAAATGGGACAAATTATCCCTCAGAGATGTCTGATCTTCCTCATTTGCTGTAGAGGTCCCTGATTATTGGCATACATTCCACCCCTTCTTTTAGAGTAAATGCTGAACTAGATACAAACATAAAGTGAGATGATGTCTATGCTACTGTGTATATATTGTTGCCAAAATTAGGTGGGCATTAGCATTTTTTTTTCCCCAAAAGCTACTGCAGATGGATGTTAGTATGAGACACTGATGAGCTAATTAACGGTATAGTGTATGTTCAGGGTCAACAGGTTTCCACTGGTAGAAATGACCTTAAGAACATTGGAAGAGAATGTCTGAAGACAAGAATCACAGGAATTGGTTGTGGCCATAAAGGATCTTTTAAAGAGGGGGGAAAAAAGGAATCTTTGTTCTTAAAGTTCATTATTTTATCAGAGTGCTTTAAAGGCATCTGTTGTTTGCACACAAGGAATGCAAAATAATAATTTATGAACACAGGCTTTAAAAGATATGATTCAGAATGCTTGCATGGGACTATTCCATATCACAGTGTGTTAGATGTGCTACAGTACCTTTTCTGGGTTTACCATCGTAACCTATATGCTTGCTCCCCAAATATATTTTCTATGGACTCTTTCAAAGTGAGTAATAAAAATGGAGACTTAACTAGCAATAGAAATGTTGCTTTGTAAGCAGACTGTTAGCATAAGAAACCAGGATGTGCTGTAATTGTCAGGACTTTATGAGCAGGTCCTGTCAACTGATGGCTTAAATAATGCTGTGTTAGAGCAGGCATCTAGGGATACTGCTACTGGTTCACTGTGTGGAGCTGGTGTTATTACTTAACCTCTTTGCACTTACATTTTCCTCTCTGGGATTAACAAATATTTACCCACCCATAAAAAGTACCTTCTGTTCTTCAGAGAAGTGCTGAATAAATACAGTGTAGTATTACCATCATCAACAGGTAATCCTGTTAATCTAACATGCACTCTATGGGTATGTTAAATATGTTCCACCCCTTGATCATTGTAGTTAGATTAACAAAGGATATTACAGGGATTAACTCTGAAGTAATGGCTGCAGCTGCCCATCATGTGTGTTTACTATAGCCCCAAACCAGGGTTTGAAATCCTCTTCCCTACAGTGAATAGAAGGAATGCACTTGTCTTCTGCAGAACCAGTTTTCTATTCAAAAGAGCAATGTCTTGACCTAGTCGTTCCCAGTAAGAGGTTTGTAACACAACTTGTTGCACAGTGCTCTGATAGATGGTGTGCTGCTGGCACCAGGGAAGACGACTTCAGTGCTAAGACAGCTTCAGGTCTCTGCCTACCACACAATTTCTGCAGAGCTGTTGTAAGGTTAAAACTATCTCATGTCCCACTATGTTGTAACAGCTGCAGCTCACAAAGTCATGTCTAGACTACTTTATAAAATATTAGCTGGAGACAAGGCCCTCCCCAGTGTAATGCAACTTCAAAATTTGCCCTGCTTTGAGCTAGAGGTTGGACCCAACAACCTCCACAGGATACTTGCAACCTAAATTATTCATTTATTCTACAAAGTCAGGTGTAGCCTCAGTGGCATGGAGCTCAGCATGAATTGAAAATCACCCCCTAGCTACTGAGGACATACTTGTGTAGCTGTCTCAGAGTAAGCTCTGTGTTGCTACAGCAACACCTTTATCAGTGCCCTAACTGGTTTCAGGGTAGTTCTGGGAAGTTCTGTGATTCGCTGGCACACTTCTCATGGGATATAGATATACTTTCACAATCCTGCTGTTGGCAGTGCTGTTCACTGGCACTATTTTGTCCATGTCATTTCAGTGGCACTTGGAGAATCTCTGAGCTGTAATAGACATTGGAAGTATTTTCAACAGAGGACAGCTGAAATGGGGTCTGAGGGAGAAGAGAGTATAGAAAACACTGTCACCTGCATACATTGCAATTAAGAGTCTCTTATGGGAGCATGCAGGAAGAGGGAGGGAGAACAAGTGCTTGCAAATGCTTCTCTTAGCAGCTCGAGAGGTTGGAACTTGCAGTTTTCTGGCTGGAGACTAATATGGAAAATGGAGATTGAGCACAAAGGCTTCTTCTTTTATTTATTTTTTTTAGTAGTTGGCTGTTGTCTTTTTTTTCTCTTCATTACCTTTATAGAGTAGTTTGTGGGTATCAAAGTATAGACTTCTAGGAATCCGAATTTCCATTTTCAGCTGTAGCCTTCTCAAATCTTATGCTAAGCAGTCAGACTGGATCACTGTGTGGGGAAAAACGATTGCTGCTTTCCTCAGTCAGACATGCATCATTCAGAAACGTGTTAGAATATTATCACTTCCCAGTACCAAATGTTCGGAGTGCTCCATACGCTATTCCCACACCACTCGCTCTGATCTTTTTCAGTTGTAAGCAGCTACTAGCCAAGAAACTGTTATCCGGTCTCATTAATAGTGGCATTAAAGTGAGAAATTGTAAGTCTTCAAAAGGAGCAATGTTTATGGGGATGGGGTCCTCTATAAATAGCCTATAGAAGGTACCTTGAAAACTCTTATCACGGTGTATTTTTCATTTGTCTTTTTTTCTCAAGCCTCTAAGTTGTTTGTTTGGATCCTGGTTTTTTCCATTTCAATTTTGGAGCTTAGCCTTTTTTGTCCCTGGGAAGACAATTAATTGTTGTTCTTACTGCCACATAATCAGAGAGAGAAGCAGGATGAGACTGCAAGTTTTTCCACATACCCTGACTGCAGTCATAGTCATATAACTGGTCCATATAAAGAGGCATATTTTCTCTGACATCCTTTTTACTTTTTCCAGAATTAAATAGAACTGGAACTAGCTTAGTGTGGTGGAATTTCATGTTCATGACTATACATAGTATGAAAGTCAGTGTCTTTAATATGCTCTGTGCTTTGACGCTCACCATTTCTCTTTGCATTTATATCTGTGGAGAAAGCAGTTATAAAGCAGTGGGTGGTTTACATACCTTGAGAGGAACAGAATAGGATGCACGTGGGAGAGACAGGTATATGGTGGCGTACGGGAGGAGGAAAGCCCTGATAGAAGTGTGGGAAAACCCCTTGAGAAATGAGTGCACTCACAGTGAAGTTGCTGCTCACCTGCAGGTAATTCTGAGCAGCTCCTAGGGGAGGGCATCTTTGTGAGATGTGCCAGTGCAGCTAGCTTCCTTCTGCCTCTCTTGGGGCTCTGCGTGAAATTGAAATCTGTAGTTGCCACATCCCAGTCTGTGCTGGGATTTAAATTGATCCTGAAGGTCAATAGCAGCTCTTTATTAAAACTTACAGTGAAGTAACATTTATACAGTTATTAAGGCATGTTTTTCACAAAGCCATGGTAGTCTAGTAGTTGCTTAGTAATTTCACCTATGTACAGGATACTGCTAAACAGAGCAGTCCCTGCGATATCGAATTGGTTGGTTAAAGGTGATTCAGCAAGGGATGGCAAAGAGGCCGACTTTGCTTTTGTCTCTTGTTGCCTTCAA
Source organism: Charadrius vociferus (assembly GCF_000708025.1). Lineage (NCBI taxonomy): Eukaryota > Metazoa > Chordata > Aves > Charadriiformes > Charadriidae > Charadrius > Charadrius vociferus. Next base: position 4,711,736 of record NW_009647828.1, read on the forward strand.
TTTTTTTATTACATCAGTCTGTGAAGACAGCCTGTCTCTAGAAGCTGCTAAGAACAGTCTGCAGCAGTCCTTTAGTTTTCCCCTAAAGTAATTAGGGTTGTCCATAGCCTCCCCCACTTTCCTTCTTTATTTCCTTGAAGGTAACATTTTCTCTTCTGCTTATGAGAGGCCTCTTTCACTCATCATTTACAGCTTCTTGTTATCTTTAACATTGCCATCTGCATGGCGCCTCAGTGAAACCTCAAAGCCACGCACTGCCCATATTTCTCTCAACATTCCTCTTTAAAAAATGTTGTGTTCACACTATCATTTAATTACCTTTCTCCTTTTGCTCTGTGTTTGGTTTAAGGGCAGGAACATGGTCGAGTCATCCGTCAGTACATTTGTGATTGTATTGTAGTCATCATTAAACACTATACAGTAACAAAATTCAAAAAAGCCCATCCTTTCTATGCAAGAATGTAAGAACTCATATACTGAATCAGACCAAAGGTCTGTGCGTCTTAGTATCTCCTCTCTGGCAGTAGCTGATAATTAGGGCTCAGAGAGGCACAGAGGAGAAAATTTAGAGAGTAACCTTCCCCTGGTCTTGACTCAGTATGCATCATCCACAGCATCTTGTCCAGGAAGTGGCCCTTTCCCTTTACTTTTTCAGAATGATTAAATGTCTTGTTTTAAAGCTAGAATAGGCTTGGTCTTGCTGCTGCTTTCCAGACTTGTGAGTATGCCTTGTTACTAGAAGTCACTCTTGCAGTTCTTCTTGTAGAAGTTTCCTTTCCTTAACAGAGGAAACATCTCTGTCATGCTTGCCTTCTGACTCCAGAAGGCATTCAAGAGAGCTAGTGTTCACGAAGAAAAGCCTCAAGAGAAAGATGGTGAGTATCTGAACCTGCTATAGGGAAATCCCAAGTTGACATTCTCTGAGCATCCAACCAAGATATCTGAGCGGCATGTCTTCCTCTCTGGTTGCAGTCTATCAAATATGTGAGTAGGTTCTTGTCTGGCAGGGACAGGGGGAGAGGTGCTTCATAAAAATAAGGGAGATGTATGTCACGTCCCTAAGAGGAGGCAAGAGTGTTTCTTCTTACCTGCTATACCAGGGGGCTTTACATTTTGATCCATAAGATCTCTTTTCCAACAATCTGTTTTCTGATCAACATGTTCTTGGCTTATACATATTTTTTTATTTAACTGTTTCATTTCTTTTTACATTTTGTTGTAAGATGTCTGTAGTGGGTGGGGTGTTTAGGACATAAACAGTGACAGGCAGATCATTTGGACACACAGAATAGACCTGATAATTGTGCATGACTAGGCTGAGGTAGAGAGATGGTAGCAAGTAACAAGGGACAAGAAAACTAATCTGAGTGTCAGAAGTACTATAATAATAGTGGTAATTTATTAATGTCTTTATTGGCTTTTAAGGCTGAAAACATAAGTTCCAGTCTAAGATACAGTCCTTTTTTCACCAATTTATAAAATGCTATAATCTAAGCATTTTCTTCATTCTGAAATAGTAGAATGGAAAACATGCTGAACTGGGATAATTTCCCATGGAGCTGGAGGGTCTGCAGATGCCTCTAATGAATTAATCTAAGACGCATGGATTTATGCCATGTCCAGAGTCATCTTGTATTATGTAAGTTACAGAAGGGGATATGGGAAGCAAAGAACAGACTTCTTAGAAGACACTTTTGATATATGACTTGAGGTATTCAGAGCTTAATATTTGGAGATACTGAGTGACTGATACTAGTGACTGTGCTGCAGAGTTTTGTATTAGAATATTTGGGGCTAAGCTGTTCCATTTTGGTTGCCCAAAGCCAAATGATGCACTGAAGCATGCTGGTCTCCATGTTTTCCCCAAGCTCCTGTGGTGAGTCATTGAGAATGAAGAGTGCTTCTCAGCAGTCACAGTTCTTAGCTCAAATGCCAGACCACACCACTTTTGAGTGAAAATAGGCATTTCTTAATCTTTCTTTGCTAATGGCCATAGCTCTGAAGAAAGTAATTCAATAATAAAGATGGAAATGGCAGCCAGGAAATGCTGACTGTCTCCACATGCTTTAACAATACTCCCCATAGAGTAGGATTAACCTTTTCATATCTAGTATCTGTTAGTAAAGCTGTAGTTTTAGAAATGGGCATTTTTCATGACTGTATTCAGGAGCTGCAGTCTTCTTGGATTTCTGCAATAATTATCCACGTTATCTTTTTAGGGTTTTTTTCTTTGTTTTTTTCTTTTGCTTCCCAAGTAGAAGTCAGGAAATAAATGCAAGATATCACCCATTCTGTTTCAGTGGGTGGAAGACCAAACATTTCTCTTCCAAGAGGCTGAGCGTAAGTATCTACGTATGTGTGTGTATATGTATGTGTGTATGTATGTATTCTATGATGGGATGCAGAATATCTATTTCCTGATCAAACTGTCTTTCTTCTGATACTTTTTAGGTACTGTAACAATACTATACAATATATGTGTGTACAGTTGCTATTGCACGTGTATTTTATTTTTATATTTGTTTTGTTATTTTGTTTTCTCCCCATGAACTTCAGCACCTAAACATCACCACAGGTTTCCTGTCTGATATTTTTCGCTATACCTGGGGACGTTTTCTAGCTATGTTGTCTGTTCTCCTCAAGCTGTTCTGAAATGCCTCTCATGTAAGTTTGACACATTGCCTTCTTGATAAGAATTATCTGGACTTGCTACTTCCTGACCTTTTCTAGATTTGAGTGCCCTGTGCATATATATCAGTCACTCTTCTTGTTCTAAGAAGTCTTGGCTTGGCAATTACTGTTCAATTGTGAGGCTGACATCCCCTCTCCCTAGGGCCAAAGAGGAATGAGTCTGATAATGATAGAGCTGTTGGGCGGTCTGACTTTTCCATGGCTGTGAACTGCTCAGGAAAAGTAGTTGCTAGGAGAAGGCTGCATAGTATTTAGGGCAAGGGTGGTGGTTCTGCCTTCATTAACAGAGCTGGTTTATTTTAGTGTTTGGGGAACAGAGATCAAACCATCTAATGGTGCAATCTGTGTAGGATTTTTCACTGCCTGACCTTCTTTCACTGCTAAAGCTGTTCCAAAATGTTCCACTAGCATCGGGTGGCAACTCTGCTGAGTTGGCTGTGTAAATTAATTCATATCTGTCCCTACAGCTTTAACTCTTCTTGTTTCTCTCTGTTATTTCTTTATAGACTGGGCCAAGCAGTTTAGTAGCAAAGGAAAAGCTTTCTTCAAGCAATGCCTCTTTCTAGGATGCTTGGGATGCCATATGCTGGGCTTACAGTCACAGGGCTGTATGACTTATCCTAAGACACAGCGCCTGAAGAGTAGGTAGGGGGCATTGTCACCCTTCCACTGATGACTCGATGGAGCTGAATTTCTCTCCTTCACCCTCTGTTTACCAAATAACTATTTAAGTAAAGCTCCCTACATTCACATTGACAGGCTCATTAGGTTTTCCATCACCAGACTACCTTGCTAATTCTGTGTATATTTGAGGCTTAAGATCAGTCAACAATCATCAGGTGGTGATTGTGTCAGTTATGTACAAAGCAGCAGCACATAAGGGGGCTGTGTCCTGCTTACTGCTGTCAGAGCTGCCAAGCAGGAGGAAAAATCTTCAAGTCTTTCTAATAGTTGTTGCCCAGAAAAGAGAGCTGCAGGTCAGCAGTGGTGGTGTCTAGCAGGAGTCACAGGGAACATGGTGAGCTGGAAGAGGCTGGAAGGAGCCAAGAGGGTATGAGGCTGAGTTATGCTTTGGGCACTAAAATGTTTTGCTGCAGCTTTGGGTGTTGTCCTCTCTCTTTATGATTCAATATCTTCTCCTGTTGGTCCATTTTTCTATGCTTGAAATATGCAGTGAGTACTAAGTGGCAAGTTCTGTGGTGATTACACAAATATTTGTGCAGAGAGATCTGTACCTTACACTTGATAATATCACATCATTAACTGTAATAATGTTGTGGAGTGTCCGCCCACATGCAGTCTAAAATCTCACACTAAATAATCCTGATACATGAAAAATATTGGATAGCGTATTTCCAAGTACTTATTTGGCTATGATACACAAGCAAGACAGCCACAGGATGATTCACTGCCTCAGAGTTTGGGCTAGGTGGCCTAATGGATTCTTCCAGAGAGAAGGCAGTTCATCCAGAGAGCAGTCTTGTCTGGAGAAGACAGCTAATTTACACTTGCTTATTGCAACAGACCACCCAGTCCTGTCTTTGTGGTGCTTGTATAGCAGTCAAAATGCTGGCTGCAGTGATGCTGCCACTGAAGGCCCTTGCAGTCCCCGAGGCAGAAATGTTTGGTGGTGTCCCCATACCTCCAGCTGTGATTCATAGCCTGTCTAACCAGAAAATACCGGTGTTTGTAGCGGAAATGCTGTTGTAACACAGGGAAGTGGGCGAGGAGGTGACAGCTTGTTACAGGTCACAGCGTGAGGTGGAAGTTCCCTCTGGTGGAGGAACAGACCCACTGCAGAGAGAAGAGCAACGCGGCGATGTAGGTGCCACATAAATAAGAAGATAATTTTTAGAGGTGCTGAACCTCAACTATATATATGTCTATACCTGCAGCTTTAGCTGAAGACTATGGGTGCTATTGTTTTTCTGGGGACCAGGTCTAGAGAGCCTACATAATAAAAGATGATCCCGTTATGGAGCACTTTGAGCTGCACAGAAGAAAGGTGTTAGGTAAGGGCTGGATATTTTGTGATGATTGTCCCCCTGTGGAAGTGGATGAGGAGTGTGAAGATGGCTGTGGCCACCTGGGAGTGGAGAGGTCTGTGATCAGCTCCTTGCTCTGCTACCTCTGGTTTGAAATGTTCAGTCTCTCCCTAGAAGAGTTCTTCACGGGTTACTCATGATCCATTAGGGAATTTCAGCCTTTTTCAGCTATGCTGTCTCAGAATGATGAGGAAAATTTGCTGCAGACGCACAGTCCTAGGAAAGAACAATGTGTTGGGCTTGGAGGCAGAGATCCTGCAGAGCAGCCAGGGTGGCTGGAGCCCTGGCCTGAAACCAGGCCAACTCCTCCACGGAGCAGCCTCCCAAGTGAAGTTTGGGGCTGGTCTCATGGTGGCAAGCTTGAGGAAGAGGTAAGGATTCCCGCAAGACTAAAACGCATCATGAATTCCCATGGGCACGTGTGCTTCTGATAGAAGAAAAAAAACAAAGCAGTGAAAGATGATTTCTAACAATCTAATCATACTTGGCATGTCCCAACATAGTGACGGGAAAGAAGAACCCAAAGGAATCATAGGGAAGAACAACCTGCAGGTCAAGCCAATGTCTATTCTGCTCATGGGCAAATGTTCCTTGTGGAAATGGGACTTGACAGCTGTGGAGGAGAGATTGCTGGCAGTCATCACTGAGGGTGACAGGATTTCACCTGGATCGTGTGGCCAGTACCCTTGTCTGTTGTGCCTGCAAACTGGGGCATGGAGGGGGATCCCCCTCTTCCTATATATCAGAGAAGCCCATCAACACCATACCTTAGCTTTGCCCTTACTTTGACAGGAACAGTCGATAGGGTTTGCTTCGTGTCTTGCCTCGGCTGCGGTGGTCCAGAAATGCACTCATGCCTGCCCTGTACCGCAGCCTGGGGCAGGGACCCCACCCGGCTGGCGCAGCCTCCTCGTACGCCCGGGGGTCTCCCACTGGGGCGGCCGGCGGGGTCCGCTCCTCCTCCTCCTCCTCCTCCTCCTCCCGCAGCGCCGAGCACGGCGGGGG